>NC_060087.1:81911795-82261795 GCF_922984935.1 Meles meles | reverse complement strand
AAATGCAACAAGACTTCTGTTGTATTGATTTCATATCCTGTTACTTTGTGGAATTCCTCCATCAGTACTAGCAGTTTTTTGGTAGGGTTTTTGGGTTGTTTTCTACATAGAGTATCACATTATCTGTGAAGAGTGAAAGTTTGGCTTGTTCCTTGCTTTTATTTCTTTTTGTTGTCTGATTACTGAGGCTAGGACTTCCAGACTATGTTGAACAACAGTGGTGAGGGTGGACATTCTTGTGGTATTCTTGACCTTATGGGGAAAATCTCTCAGTTTTTCCTCATTAAGAATATTGACTGCGGCTCTTTCATGCATGGCCTTTATGATGTTGATGTATACTCCTTCTATCCCTATTCTTTTGAAGGATTTTATCAAGAAAGAGTGCTGTATTTTGTCAAATGCTTTTTCTGCACCTATTGAGAGGATCATATGGTTCTTATCTTTTCTCCTATTGATGTGATGTATCAAGTTGATTAATCTACAGATACAAACCACCCCTGCAACCCAAGAATAAATTCCAGTTGGTTGTGCTGAATAATCCTATTAATATACTTTGGATTCAATTTGCTAGTATCTTGTTGAGAATTTTTACAACCATGTTCATCAGGGGTACTGGTTTGTAATTCTCATTTTAGTGGGGTCTTTGTCTGATTTTGAAATTAACATAATGCTGGCCTCATAGAATGCGTTTGGAAGTTTTCCTTATATTTCCGTTTTTTGGAACAGTTTGAGAAGAATACGTATTAACTCTTCTTTAAATGTTTGGTAGAACTTCCTTGGGAAGGCATCTGGCCCTGGACTCTTGTTTGTTGGGAGATTTTTGATTACTGATTCAATTTCTTTGCTGGTTATGTATCTGTTCAGATTTTCTATTTCTTTCTGCTTTGGTTTAGTATTTTTTATGTTTCTAAGAGTTTATCCATTTCTTCCAGATTGCTTAATTTGTTGGCCTTTAATTTTTCATAATATTCTCTGATAATTGCTTGTATTTCTGTGGTGTTGGTTGTGATCTCTCCTCTTTCGTTAATGATTTTATTTATTTGAGTTCTTTCTCTTTTCTTTTTGATTAGTCTGGCTAGGAGTTTATCAATCCTATTAATTTTTTCAAAGAGCCAACTCTTAATTTTGTTGAACTTCTTCTACTTTTTTTTTAAATTTCTGTATCATATCATGATAGATATGAATTTCATGTCATTATATTAACTGTAAAGTCACTTTTCTTGTAGATTGTCTCTATTCCTTTCTAGCTTTTGTTGCTTTTGATCTCTTTCCTGATCATAGGGTCCCCATTAACATTTCTTGTAGAGCTGGTTTAGTGTTCAGAAACTCCTTTAGTTTTTGCTTGTCTTGGAAGCTCTTTATCTCTCCTATTATTCTGAATAACAGCCATGCTGGCTGAAGTATTTTGGGTTATGTATTTTTTCCTTTAGCACACTGAATATTTCCTTCCATTTGATTCTGGCCTTCCAAGTTTCAGTGGACAGGTCTGCTGCTAACTTTATGTGTCTGCTTTTGTTGGTTAAGACTTTTTGTCCCTAGCTGCTTTCAGAATTCTCTTTATCTTTGTATTTTGCAAGGTTCACTATATGTCATGGTGTTGACTTATTTTTTGTTGGTTTTGAGGGTAGTTCTCTGTGCCTCTTGGGACTGGAATATTTATTTCCTTCTCCAGATTAGGGAAGTTGTCAGATATAATTTGTTCAAATAAACCTTCTGCCTCTATCTCCTGCTCTTCTTCTTCTGGGACACCTATGATGCAGATATTATCTTGCAGTATGGAATTGGTGAGTTCCCTGTCTACCTTCATGATCTAATAGATTTCTTTCTGTCTTCTTTTCAGCTTCATTATTTTCCATAATTTTATCTTCTATATCACCTATTCTGCCCTCTACTTCTTCAACTCTTGTTGTGATTATATCTAGTCAGTATTACTTCTCAGTTATAGCATTTTAAAATTTCAGCCTGACAAGTTTTTAGGCACTTTATCTCTGCAGGGAAGGTTTCTCTGGTGTCTTCTATGATTTTTTTTCTTTTATTAAGATTTGTTTATTTATTTGAGATAGAGAGAGTGTGGGGGGGCAGAGGGAAAAGGAGAGAAATAATCTCAAGTAGAGTAAGCAGAGTCCCTGCTGAGCAAAGAACCTGACATGGGGATAATCTCATGACTCTGAGAGCATGGCCTGAGCCAAAACTAAGAATCATACACTCAACTGACTGAGCCATCCTGGTACCATTATGTTCTTTTCAAGCCATGACAGTAGTCTTTTTTTTTAATCTTTTAAAAAATTTTACAAAAATTTTTTAAAAATTTTCAGCCTAACAGAATTCATTGTTTTTGCACCAAACCCAGTGCTCCATGCAATACATGCCCTCCATAATACCCACCACTTGGCTCCCCCAACCTCCCAGCCCCTGCCCCTTCAAACCCTCAGGTTGTTTTTCAGAGTCCATAGTCTCTCATGGTTCATCTCCCCTTCCAATTTCCCTCAACTCCCTTCTCCTCTCCATCTCCCCATGTCCTCCATGTTGTATGTTATGCTTCAGAAATAAGTGAAACCATATGACAATTGACTCTCTCTGCTTGACTTATTTCACTCAGCATAATCTCTTCCAGTCCTGTCCATGTTTCTACAAAAGTTGGGTATTCATCCTTTCTGATGGAGGCATAATACTCCATAGTGTATATGGACCACATCTTCCTTATCCATTTGTTTATTGAAGGGCATCTTTGTTCTTTCCATAGTTTGACAACTGTGGCCATTGCTGCTATAAACATTGGGGTACAGATGGCCTGTCTTTTCACTACATCTGTATTTATGGAGTAAATACCCAGTAGTGCAATTGCAAGGTCATAGGGAAGCTCAATTTTTAATTTCTTAAGGAATCTCCACACTGTTCTCCAAAGTCATTCCAGTAGTTTTATGACTGCTGTTCTAAAGTCTTATACAGAGGTATTGCTTATATCTGTTTTTTTTTAAAGATTTTTGTTATTTATTTGACAGAGAAATACACAGGAAGAGAGGGAACACAAGCAGGGGGAATTGGAGAAGGAGAAGGGGGCTTCCCATAGAGCAGGGAGCCAGATGCAGGGCTTGATACCAGGACCCTGGGATCATGACCTGAGCCAAAGGCAGACGCTTAATGACTGAACCACCCAGGTGCCCCTGCGTTTATCTGTTTTGAGTGAGTCCCTGGCTGTTATTTATTCTTGAAGTTTCTTTTGGGGAGAATTCTACTATATTGTCATTCTGGTTAAGTTTCTGCCTTTTGTGCATTATGAAATCTTTTTATGTTTCCTGCACTTGAGAATAATGCTATATTAAAAGTGTCATACACTGTCCAGGGTGTGGCACTTCAGGAAGTATTTCTGGTGTGTGCTGTGTGCACTCTGCTCTTGCATTTTGGCACTCTTCCCAATGGTTAGTTTCTGCAGAGTTCCTCCTTGTTTGTAGTGGAGGTATTTGGACCTCTAAATAGATGTGCTTTAATTTGTTTGTTAAAGAAATACTGGAGAAAAAATAGCTAAAAAGGAACCCTGATCAAAAAATATTAAAAAAAAAAGAAAAAAGGGAAAGGAATAAAAAAAAACACAATAAAAAATCTATGACTTTGAGGAGCTCCTTATAGATGTTGGATATCAGCCCTTTGTCTGTACTGTCATTTGCAAATATCTTCTCCCATTCCGTGGGTTGCCTTTTTATTTTGTTGACTGTTTCCTTTGCTGTGCAGAAGCTTTTGATCATGATGAAGTTCATTTTTGCTTTTGTTTCCTTTGCTTTTGGAGACATATCTTGAAAGAAGTTACTGTGGTCAAAGTCGAAGAGGTTACTCACGCACAAAACAGATAATCACATCAAAAAATGGGCAGAAGACATGAACAGACATTTTTCCAAAGAAGACATACAAATGACTAGCAGATACATGAAAAACTGTTCATCATCATTAGCCATCAGGGAGATTCAAATCAAAACCACATTGAGATACCACCTTACACCAGTTAGAATGGCCAAAATCAACAAGACCATAAACAACATGTGTTGGAGAGGTTGTGGAGAAAGGGGAACCCTCTTACACTGTTAGTAGGAATGCAAGTCAGTCCAGCCACTTTGGAGAACAGTGTGGAGATTTCTTAAGAACTTAAAAATAAAGCTTCCCTATGACCCTGCAATTGCCCTACTGGGTATTTACCCCATAAATATAGATGTAGTGAAAAGAAGGGCCATCTGTACCCCAATGTTCATAGCAGCAATGGCCACAGTCGTCAAACTGTGGAAAGAGCCAAGATGCCCTTCAACAGACGAGACGAATGGATAAGGAAAATGTGGTCCATATATACAATGGAGTATTATGCCTCCATCAGAAAGGATGAATACCCAACTTTAATATCAACATGGATGGGACTGGAAGAGATTATGCTAAGTGAAATAAGTCAAGCAGAGAGATTCAATTATCATATGGTTTTGTGTATTTGCGGAGCATAAGGAAGGAATAACATGGAGGACATGGGGAGATGGAGAGGGGAAGTGAGTTAGGGGAAATAGGATGGGGAGACAAACCATGGGAGACTGTGGACTCTGAGGAAGAAACTGAGAGTTTTGGAGGGGAGGGGGAGTAGGGGGGTTGCGTTAGCCTAGTGGTGGGTATTATGGAGGACACATATTGCATGGAGCAGTGGGTGTGGTGCATAAAAAATGAATTCTGGAACACTGAAAAGAAATAAAAAGAAAAATAAAACTATGACTGATTCCAAAGAAAAGAAAGAAAGAAAAAGAACAAGTAAAAAAGAATCCTGATCCAAAAAAAGAGAAAAAGAAATGATAAAACAAATTAACAAACAAAAAAAAATTTTAAGCCTGATTTCAAAGGAAAAATAAAAGGAGGAGGGAAAAAAAAAAAAAAAAAACCTGGCCCGATTTCCACCAGAACTGAAGGTGATGTTTTGAAACATTGTATAATCAGTAGAATTGGTGCATGTGGTCTGCTGCCTGTGTTGGTCTTCTGGGGGAGAGGCTCAGAGTCAGTCCTACCCCAGTAAATATGCATTTTCCACATATAGGGGAACAGGGTTTGGTGTGAGTTGTATCCATCTCCACTGGGACCACTGTGTTGCTCTCTGAATTCTGACTATTTTGGTGGTGCACTTTCTTGTCCTTGCACAGGAAATCTACCCCTTCCTTCCCCCACTATTCAGAAGCCCTCCCAGAAAAGTGAGGGACATCAGTTCATCATAGCTCTCCTGCATTTTATCTCTGGTGTGTAGCTGTGATTAAATCTTAAAGGACCCTGCACCAGGGTGGATCCACTCCCTCCTCTGGAGTAGAGCCTCCCTGCTGTACTGTGTCTAGTGTCCTTTGTCCCAGAAAAACAGTCCCATACCTGGGTGGTACATGGGATCTATGGTGTGGCACCTGTAAAAGTAGCACCTAGGTTATCCACTCTCTACACATGCCTCTGTCTCCTGCCAATGAAAGTCCTTTTGCTGGTGACTGCAGGGTCTTTTGTCCTTGGAGAGGCAATATACCCTCTTCCAAATGTATTCCAGGAAGGGAAATGTTCTTTCCCAGTGTGACTCAGAAGATTCTTATACCACTTTGTGCACTCTCTAGCCAGCGGCCTCCTTCTCCCCAGGAGCGAGTGCAAGAGCCCACTTCAGGGAAGTGAAGTCTGTGCACTTCCAAAACCTCAGAGTTTGAGCTCCACACACTGTTTGCAAAACAGTACTCCCCACCACCTTCCCAGTCGGTGGTCTGGAGAGGTTTTCTTCTTGTGCAGACTCAATGCCACACTCTCTCAACTCCTATTCTTCTCCCTTTTCTCAGCCCATGGAAAGGGCTCTCTTCCCTCTGTGGCATGGCAGTTTTTCTCTCCCCCAATTCACTTCCATACGCCTGGCACCTGCTGTGCTGTTTCCCTCCAAACATGGAGATCCTTCTTCCAATCCTCAGATTGATTTCCTGGGTGTTCCACCAGATCTGACCTCAATACAGGGATGAGGAAAGCCCAGGGTTCTCTTACTTCTCTGCCATCTTAACTCCTCCAAGATTTATATTATCTATGCTTTCGTGTTTCCACTTAACATCCTTTAATTTTCAACTTAAAGATCTTTTAGATCTTTTGTAAGGCAAGACTGGTGGTTTAAAGTTCTGCAGGTTTTTTTTTTTTTTAATGCATGGGAATTTATCTCTCTTTCATTTGCATTTCTGCCTATTATAGGATTCGTAGTTTGCAGTTTTCTTTTTTGTCTTTCAACAGTCTAGGTATAGCATACCACCCCTCTCTGGCTTGCAAGATTTTGGTTGGGAAATCCACTAATAGTCTTAAGGTACTTTTCTTGTATATGAAAAATCACCTTTTTTGCTGCTTTAAAAATTCCCTTTTTATCTTTGAGTTGTGCCAGGTTAATTATAATTATTTCAGTGTAGACCCCTTTAGATTTATACTATTTGAAATATTTAGGACTTCATAAATCTAGATATTCCTTTCCCTCCCTAGAGCTGAGAAATTTTCACCATTATTTCTTTTTTTTTAAGTTTTATTTCCACTTAGTGAACACATAGTGTTATATTAGTTTCAGGTATACAGTATAATAATTAAACATTTCCATACCTCACCCTGTGCTCATCACAAATACACTCCTTTATGACCATCATTTATTTAACCCATTCTACCACCCGCCTCCTCTTTGGTAACCATCAATTTGTTCTCTATGGTTTGGTAACCATCAATTTTTTCTTTATAGTTAAGAATCTGTTTCTTGGTTTGCCTCTCTTTTTCCCCCTTTGCTTGTTTGTTTTGTTTTGTAAATTCACATATGAGTGAAATCATATAGTATTTCTCTTTCTTTGATGTATTTCTCTTACCGTAATACTCTCTAGCTCCATCCATGTCATTGCAAGTGACAAGATTTCATTCTTTTTTGTGGCTAATAGTGCATTGTATAAATATAAAACAATATCTTTATCCGTTCATCTATCAGTGGACACTTAAGCCTGTTTCCGTAGTTTCACCATTGTAAATAATGCTGCTATAAACATTGAAGTGAATGCATCCCTTTGAATTAGTGTTTTTGTAATCTTTGGGTAAATACCAAGTAGTTCAACTGCTGGATAATAGGGTAGTCCTATTTTTAATTTTTGCAGGAGGCTCCATACATTTTCCAGAGTGGTTGCCCTAGTAGATTTACCACCAAGTGTAAAAGGCTTCCACTTTCTCTATATCCTCATCATTGCCTGTTGTTTTTGTGTTGTTAATTTGAACTGTTCTGACAGGTGTAAGGTGATACTGTAGTTTTGACTTGCATTTCCCTGATGATGAGTGATGTTGCATACCTTTGCATATGTCTGTTGGCCATATCATGTCTTCTTTGGAAAAATGTCTACTTGTGTCTTCTGCCCATTTCTTAACTGGATTATTTGGGGGGGGGTTTGGTGTTGAATTTAATAAGTTCTTTATATATTTTGGATATTAACCCTTTATCAGATTTGTCATTCATAAATATCTTCTCCCATTCTATATGTTGTCTTTTAATTTTGTTGATTGTTTTGCTGTGGAAGATTTTTATTTTGATGAAGTCCCAATAATTATTTTTGCTTTTCTTTACTTTGCCTCAAGGGATTTATCTAGGAAGAAAGTTCACTATAGCTAATGTTAAAGAAGTTGCTGCTTGTGTTGTCTTTGAGGATTTTTATAGTTTCAGGTCTTACATTTAGGTCTTTAATGCATTTTGGATTTATTTTTGTGTAAGAAAGTAATTTCTTATGAGTTTTTTCATGTTGCTGTTCAGTTTTCAAACACCATTTGCCGAAGAGATTATCTTTTTCTCATTGCATATTCTTTCCTGCTTTATCAAAGTTTAATTGACCATATAATTGTGAGCTCATTTCAGAATTTCCTATTCTGTTCATTGATCTATGTATCAGTTTTTGTGCCAGTACCATACTGTTTTCCCATCCAAGTACTAACCAGGCCCGACCCTGCTTAGCTTCCGAGATCAGACGAGATCAGGCGTGTTCAGGGTGGTATGGCCATAGACTACCACACTGTTTTGATCACTATAGCTTTGTAATATGAAGTTCAGAATTGTGATGCCTCCAACCTTGCTTTTCTGTTTCTCAACATTGCTTTGGCTATTTGGAGTCTTTTGTGGCTCCATACAAATTTTGGGATTGTTCTAGTTCTCTGAAAACTGCTAGTGATATTTTGATAAGGTTGCATTAAATGTATAGATTGCTTTGTGTAATAGAGTCATTTCACCAATATTTGTTCTTCTAATCCATAATCATGGAATATCTTTCCATATCTTTATGTCATCTTCAATTTCTTTAAAAGAAAGATTTTATTTATTTATTTTTGCACATGTGTGCACACATGCACTTGCAAGGGGGAGAAAGGTAGATAGAGAGAATGAACCAGTAGGGGAGGGGCAGAGGGAGAAGCAGACTTCCCTCTGAGTAGGGAGTCCAATGGGGAACTCTATCCCAGTTCCTGGGATTATGACCTGAGCTGAAGGCAGAACAGTTTTAAATTTCTTTCATAGGTGTTCTATAGTTTTCAGAGTACAAGTTTTTCACCTCTTTAATTTGGTTTATTCCTAGTTACCTTATTGTTTTTAGTGCAGTTTTAAATGGATTGATTCCTTAATTTCTATTTCTGCTACTTCGTTATTGGCATATAGAAATGCAACAGATTTCTGTATGTTGAGTTTGTATCTTGCAACCTTACTAAATTCCTGTATCATTTCTAGCAGTTATTTGGTGTAGTCTTTTGGATTTTCTATATAGAATATCATGTCATCTGCAAATAGTGAAAGTTTGATTGCTTTCCTTACTGATTTAGTTTTTACTTCTTCTTCTTCTTCTTCTTTTTTTTTTTTTTTTTTGGTTGCTGTGGCTAGGACTTCCAGTACTATGTTAAATAACAGTGGTGAGAGTGGCTATTCCTGTCTTTTTCCTGACCATATGGGAAAACCTCTTAGTCCTTCCCCATTGAGGATGATATTAGCTGTGAGTTTTTTGTATATGGCTTTTATTATGTTGAGGTATGTTCCCTCTACCAACACTTTGTTGAGGGTTTTAAACATGAGTGGATTTTGTACTTTGTCAAATGCTTTTTCTGCATCTATTGAGAGGAACATATGGTTCTTATCCTTTCTCCTATTAATGGTGATGTATCACATTGATTGATTTGAGAGTATTGAGCCACACTTGTAATACAGAAATAAATCCCACATAGTCATGGTGAATGATTCTCTTAGTGTATTGTTGAATTCAGTTTACCAGTATTTTGTTGAAAAATTTTAGATCTAAGTTGATCAGGGATATTGGTCTACAGTTCTCTTTTTTAGTGGAATCTTTATCTGGTTTTAGTTTCAGGGTAACCATGGCTTCATAGAATGAGTTTGGAAGATTTCCTAATTTTTCTACTTTTTAGAAAAGTTTGAGAAGAATGGGTATTAGCTCTGCCTTAAGTGTGTGGTAGAATTTGCCTGTGAAGTCATCTGGTCCTCGACTTTTCATTGTTGGGAGTTGTTTGATTACTGATTCAATTATTTTGTTGGTTATCAGTCTGTTCAAGTTTTGTATTTCTTCCTATTTCAGCTTTGGTAGTTTATATGTTTGTAGGAATTTGTCTATTTCTTCCAGGTTGTTCAATTTGTTGGTGTGTAGTCTTTCATAATATTCCTTTATAATTGTCTTTCTTTGTTATTGGTTGTTATTTCTTTCTTATTTGTGTTTTTATCTTTTTTCTTGGTAAGTCTGGCTAGAGGTTTTTCAATTTTATTAATTCTTTCAAAGAACCAGCTCCTGGTTTCATTAATCTCTCCTATATTTTTTTAAATTTACATATAATTTATTTATGCTCTAGTCTTCATTATTTCCTTTCTTCTGTTGTTTTTAGCCTTTGTTTGTTGTTCTTTTTCTAGCTCCTTTAGATATAAGGTTAGGTTTTATTTGAGATTTTTCTTGTTATTTGAGATTTGAGATGTTTATTTGATATTTTTCCTGCTTTTGAGTTAGGACTATATACTGTTCACTTCCTTCTTATGACTGCTTTTGCTACATCCCAAAGGTTTTGGACCATTGTGTTTTCATTTTTACTTGTGTCCATGTATTTATTAATTTCTTCTTTGATTTCCTGATTGACCCATTCATTGTTTAGCATCATGTTGTTTGCTTTCATGCATTTGTGGTCCTTCCAAATGTTTTTTTGTGGTTGACTTCTAGTTTCATAACATTGTGGTCAGAAAAGATGTGTGGTATGTTTCAGTGTTTTTTTATTCATTAAGCTTGTTTTGTGGACTAATAAGTAATCTTTTCTGGAAAATGTTCCATGTGCACTTGACAAGAATGTGTATTCAGCTATTTCAGGATGGAATGTTCTGAATATATCTGTTAAGTCCATCTGGCCCAGTATGCCATTCAAAGCCATCATTTCCTTGTTTATTTTTTTATTTTTATTTTTTTAAAGATTTTATTTATTTATTTATTTGACAGACAGAGATCACAAGTAGGCAGAGAGGCAGGCAGAGAGAGAGGAGGAAGCAGGCTTCCCGCCGAGCAGACAGCCTGATGTAGGACTCGATCCCAGGGTCCTGGGGTCATGACCTGAGCCAAAGGCAGAGGCTTTAACCCACTGAGCCACCCAGGTGCCTCTTCTTCATAAGGCCAGGTGCCCCTCCTTGTTTATTTTTGCCAATCTGTCCATTGGCATAAGTGAAATAGGCTTGGCAGGAGCCTGCTTCTCCCTCTCCTTCTACTGCACCCCCTGCTTGTGTTCTTTTGCTCTCTCTGTCAAAGAAATACATAAATAAAAGCTCTAAAAAAAAAGGCGATTCTTTTGTAGGTAGCGTATAGATTATTTTTGATCCATTCTGACACTCTCTGTGTATTGATTAGAGCATTTAGTCCATTCACATTAATAGTAATTATCAAAAGATATGTGTTTATTGCTATTTTGTTACTTGTTTTGTCATTGTTTCTGGAAATTTTCTCTGATCTTTTCTTGTCTTTGTCACTTTTGGTCTCTCCTTTGCACTCACAGTCCCCTTTAATATTTCCTGCAGGGCTGTTTTAGTGTTCATGAACTCCTTTAGTTTTGTTTATCTGGGAAACTGTTTATTTCTCCTTCCATTCTGAATGATAGCCTTCCTTGGTAGAGTATTCTTGGCTGCAGAATTTTCCCACTCAGCACTTTGAGTATATAATAAGACTCCCTTCTGGTTTGCCATGTTTTTCTGTTGAGAATTCTCTAGCAAGCCTTCTGGGTCTTCCCTGGAAAGTTAAAGACATCTTTTTTCTTGCTGCTTTTAAATTTTTTCACTATATTTTGCAAATTTAACTACAACACGTCTTGGTGTTGGCCTGCTTTTGTTGATTTGATGCGACCTCTCTGTGCTTCTTGGATCTGTTTCCTTCCCCAGTTTAGGGACTTTTTTCTGTTATTATTTCTTGAAATAAAATTTCCACCCTCTTTTCTCTTATTTTCTGGGACTCCTATGGTACTAAGGTGATTACATTTGGTGCAGTCACTGAGTTTCTTAAGTCTATTCTCCTGTTGCATAATTCTTCATTTTCACTTTTGTTTAGCTTCATTATTTTCCATTGTTTTGCTTTCTTATCACTAATTCTTTCCTCTCCTTCTTCCATCTTGCTGTTCATTGCGTAACACCTGTTTCCAATCTCATGTATTGCATTTTTCATCTCTGATTGATTGTTTTCTTAAGTCTTTTATATTTGTGGTAAGGGTCTCTCTGATGTCTTCTATTATTTTCTCAATCCCAGTGAGTATCCTTATGATTGTTGCTTTAATTTTTCCATCAGACATGTTACTTATATCTGTTTTGCTTAGATATCTGGACATGGCCTATTCTTGTTCTTTCATTTAGAGAAAATTTCTCCATCTCTGCATTTTATATAAGGCTCTGTCTTCTTCTCTGTGTTAGAAAACCAGTTATGCCTCCTGCTATTGAAAGTATTGGCCTTATGAAGAAGAGGTCACGTATTACCCAAGGCCTGTTGTTTCAGGGAGTATCTCTGGTGTTCTATGAGCTCTACTGTTGTGTTTTGGCTACTCTATCATTTAGGTCACTCATCTTCAGAGGCTCTTTTTGTCTGCTGTGGGCAGTGTTTGGTCCCTGGACTGAATGTGGTGGGTTTTAACTAGATGTGTCTGGTCTGCTTCTGAAATGAGATCTGACACCAACTCCACTAGAACTGAGATCTGTGGTACTCTCTGGTTGGGAAATGTGGTGTGGTGAGTAGTTTGTGTTGGTTGCCTGGGGGAAGAACCCACTGCACTGGGACTGAGGCAGGTATGACTGAGAAAGGCAGTCCCATCAGAGCCCGTGGATGTGTAGCTTGATGTAAGCAAGCTAGGCAGTCAGGGACAGAACTGTTCTGTCTCCCACTGGGTGACTCTGTGTTTATTCTGATGGATGACAGAGGGAAATGGCACCAGCCAGCTCCTTTGTTACACAGAGGCATCTCTGTGAATGCTCCCTCTCAAGGACACAGTTCATGAAGAGCAAACAATCTTCCCTTGTGTGTCCCAAGTGTTCCTGAGATTGCCATTTCCATGGTGTTAGCCTCTCTCGTTGTTAGATTTCCCTTCCTCCAGGAACAGTACTCTGTCCTCCGGGTTCTACCCCAGCGAAGCTTGCTGACCTTTAAAACTCTAGGCTTTAAGCCCTGCTTGTTGCAAGAACGCACATGATTCAGACCTCTCCTTCTCCAAGCCAATGGCTTTGGGGAAACATTCTTCTTGTTCATTCTCCTGTGTGCTCCTCTCTCTCTTGTCCTTTCCTCTAGAAACCTGAGCAAAAACATGTGTTTCTTGCCCATGTAGACTCAGAGGGATCTCTGGTGACACTCCAAAGCTGTTTCCTTCCTAGGACCAACTGTTGAACCTTGGGTGTTTTATCTATGGTTCTGCAATTTCTACATGTGGTTTTTTTTTTTCCATTTTATTTATTTTTTCAGCGTAACAGTATTCATTCTTTTTGCACAACACCCAGTGCTCCATGCAAAACGTGCCCTCCCCATTACCCACCACCTGTTCCCCCAACCTCCCAGCCCTGACCCTTCAAAACCCTCAGGTTGTTTTTCAGAGTCCATAGTCTCTTATGGTTCGCCTCCCCTTCCAAATTTTTTTTTTTAATAAACATATAATGTATTTTTATCCCCAGGGGTACAGGTCTGTGAATCGCCAGGTTTACACACTTCACAGCACTCACGATAGCACTTACCCTCCCCAATGTCCATAGCCCCCTCCCCCTCTCCCAATCCCACCTCCCCCCAGCAACCCCCAGTTTGTTTTGTGAGATTAAGAGTCATTTATGGTTTGTCTCCCTCCCAATCCCATCTTGTTTCATTTATTCTTCTCCTATCCCCCTAACCCCCCATGGTGCTTCTCCATGTCCTCATATCACGGAGATCATATGATAGCTGTCTTTCTCCGATTGACTTATTTCACTAAGCATGATACGCTCTAGTTCCATCCACGTCGTCGCAAATGGCATGATTTCATTTCTTTTGATGGCTGCATAGTATTCCATTGTGTATATATACCACATCTTCTTTATCCATTCATCTGTTGAAGGACATCTAGGTTCTTTCCATAGTTTGGCTATTGTAGACATTGGTGCTATAAACATTCGGGTACACGTGCCCCTTCGGATCACCATGTTTGTATCTTTAGGGTAAATACCCAGTATGCAATTGCTGGGTCATAGGGTAGTTCTATTTTCAACATTTTGAGGAACCTCCATGCTGTTTTCCAGAGTGGTTGCACCAGCTTGCATTCCCACCAACAGTGGAGGAGGGTTCCCCTTTCTCCGCATCCTTGCCAGCATCTGTCATTTCCTGACTTGTTAATTTTAGCCATTCTGACTGGTGTGAGGTGATATCTCATTGTGGTTTTGATTTGTATTTCCCTGATGCCGAGTGATGTGGAGGATTTTTTCATGTGTCTGTTGGCCATCTGGATGTCTTCTTTGCAGAAATGTCTGTTCATGTCCTCTGCCCATTTCTTGATTGGATTGTTTGTTCTTTGGGTGTTGAGTTTGCTAAGTTCCTTATAGATTTTGGATACTAGCCCTTTATCTGATATGTCGTTTGCAAATATCTTCTCCCATTCTGTCAGTTCTCTTTTGGTTTTGTTAACTGTTTCCTTTGCTGTGCAAAAGCTTTTGATCTTGATGAAATCCCAATAGTTCATTTTTGCCCTTGCTTCCCTTGCCTTTGCCGTTGTTCCTAGGAAGATGTTGCTACGGCTGAGGTCGAAGAGGTTGCTCCCTGCATTCTCCTCAAGGATTTTGATGGATTCCTTTTTGTACAGGAATTCAGTAAAGTGTCAGGATATAAAATCAATGCACAGAAATCAGTTGCATTTCTGTACACCAACAACAAGACTGAAGAAAGAGAAATTAAGGAGTCAATCCCATTTACAATTGTACCCAAAACTATAAGATTCCTAGGAATAAACCTAACCAAAGAGACTAAGAATCTATACATTGAAAATTATAAAGTACTCATGAAAGAAATTGAGGAAGACACAAAAAAATGGAAAAATGTTCCATGCTCCTGGATTGGAAGAATAAATATTGTGCAAATGTCTATGCTACCTAAAGCAATCTACACATTTAATGCAATCCCTATCAAAATACCATCCATTTTTTTCAAAGAAATGGAACAAATAATCCTAAAATTTATATGGAACCAGAAAAGACCTCGAATAGCCAAAGGAATATTGAAAAAGAAAGCCAAAGTTGGTGGCATCACAATTCCGGACTTCAAGCTCTGTTACAAAACTGTCATCATCAAGACAGCATGGTACTGGCACAAAAACAGACACATAGATCAGTGGAACAGAATAGAGAGCCCAGAAATCGACCCTCAACTCTATGGTCAACTAATCTTCGACAAAGCAGGAAAGAATGTCCAATGGAAAAAAGACAGCCTCTTCAATAAATGGTGCTGGGAAAATTGGACAGCCACATGCAGAAAAATGAAATTGGACCACTTCCTTACACCACACATGAAAATAGACTCCAAATGGATGAAGGACCTCAATGTGAGAAAGGAATCCATCTACATGTGGTTTTAAGAAATATGATTATAGAGGCTGACACATCCAAGTGATGTAAAAATGTTGGGATTTTGGAGTAAATGGTCGAGAAATAACTCTTGAGCCATCTTTGGTGGATAAAGGGTGATTTTATTAAAGCATGGAGCAGGACCCATATGCAGAAAGAGCTTCACTGGGATTGCAAAGAGTGGCTGACTATATACTTTCAAGTTGGGAGGGGGTCAGGGACACCAAAAGTCTCTAAGGAATTTGGAAGCAAGGTTTCCAGAACCTCGAGGGGGTAGCTGTTGTTAGTACAATGTCTTTTACTACTGTTTAATAAAACCTTAGTATGAGACTTTCAGATGTATATCAGTGGGCTATATGCTTGGAAGATGATTGCTAACATATAACTTTGTGTGGGGGTAAATATAGAGGATATTTCCAAAGGGATTTTTATAGGATTCTGGAGGTTGGCCTAGGATCAAGATAAGGTTTTCTTTTGTCTCTAGCAAAAGTATCAACATCGAGGCAGCAAACTAAGCTCCTTGAGGAAGGTCACTCTTCCTCCCTCAAGGACTTCTCAGTGGGCTATAAGTTGTAAGGAAATTTAATTTTTTTCTTTTGCCTTTGTTCTCCACATCACCAAGATCTGCAGTTAAAATCTGGAGACTCAGAATAGCAGATAGTGTAGTTCTAGTCTGAGTTTTAAGGCCTAAGAATGAGGAAAGCACAATGATAGTATTTTAGTCCAAATTCCAGCAAACTCAAGGCTTAGGAAGCTTGTCTTGTACAGTAGCAAGATGAGTAGATCTCTGAACTTGTCTGCCAAAACCTTAGTGGTTTATATAGAGTCCTAAGGATTTCATTAGGTATACAACCCTGGTGGTTACAACACATGCTCTTTTAAAACTGTATCCTTGAAACCCACTCCTACTGTGATCAGCTTATTCCTTCCTTCCTTTCTGCTTCCTTCCTTCCTTCTTTCTCTTTCTTTTCTTTCTCTCTCTCTCCTCCTCCTCCTTCTCATTTCTTTTATTTGGCAGAAAGAGAGACAGAGCAAGAGAGAGAGCAAGTGCACAAGCAGGGTAAGTGGCAGGCAGAGGGAGAAGTAGGCTCCCAATGGAGCAGAGAGCCCAAAGAGGGGGCTTGATCCCATGATTCCAAGGTCCCAAGATCATGACCTGAGCCAAAGACAGACACTTAATGACTGAACCACCCAGGCACCCCCAACCATTACTTTTTTTTTTTTTTTTAGATTTATTTATTTGACAGAGAGAGATCACGAGTAAGCAGAGAGGCAGGCAGAAAGAGAGGAGGAAGCAGGCTCCCCACTGAGCAGAGAGCCCGATATGGGGCTCGATCCCAGGACCCTGAGATCATGACCTGAGCTGAAGGCAGAGGCTTAACCCACTGAGCCACCCAGGTGCCCCCCCCACCCATTACTTTTTAAAACAGACTTTCTTCTCCCTTGCCTTCTCCTTCTTCTGAGACTACCTTCTTGTGTGATTGGTTTTCTTTTCTTTTTTTTTTTTTAAAGATTTTATTTATTTATTTGACAGAGAGAGAGATCACAAGTAGGCAGAGAGGCAGGCAGAGAGAGAAGGGAAGCAGGCTCCCTGCTGAACAGAGAGCCTGATGCGGGGCTTGATCCCAGGACCCTGAGATCATGACCTGAGCTGAAGGCAGAGGCTTAACCAACTGCACCACCCAGGTGCCCCATGATTGGTTTTCTTGATGGTGTTCTATAAATCTTATAGATTTTCTTTACTTGTTTTCTCTTTCTTTCTTTCTTGCTTGATCAACTCTGATGTTGAAGTTCTTTATTCATTTTTTATTTCCATTATTGTATTTTTTTTTAGCCCCAGAATGTGTGTTTGGTTCTTTTTAAATAGTTCTTTATCTCTTTGTTGAGCTTCTCAGTTTGTTCATGTATTCTTTTTTTTCCCATTTTATTTATTTTTTCAGCGTAACAGTATTCATTCTTTTTGCACAACACCCAGTGCTCCATGCAAAACGTGCCCTCCCCATTACCCACCACCTGTTCCCCCAACCTCTTTTCTTGATTTCATTTAGTTGTCTGTGTTCTCTTGTAGCTCAGTGAGCTCCTTTAAAATGAATATTTTGAATTCTTTGTAAAACAGTTTATATATCTTTATTCCTTTATAGTTGGTTACTGGGGATGCATCCTGTTTCCGTGTGTGTGTCTCTGTGTGTGTGTGTGTGTTGGATCCCTGTAGCCTATTGTTGATGTTTTTGCATTTGAAAAAAATGAGTCATCTCTTCCAGATTTTACAAACTGCCTTTGGGTAAAAAGCCTTTCACCAGTGAATTCAGTGAATTCAGCTAGAGATTCTGGGTGTGTTGGCTGCCAGGATCTGTGGGCCAGTGGGTCCAAAATTGGGGACTGTGGGCTGACTGTTGAAATCTGTGTGATGGTTGTCAAGGGCCCCTGCCCATTTCTTTGTTCTTAGCTACCCCCATGTGATCACACCATGCTAATTTCCTCAGTGTTCTTTGTGGGGTGTGACAGAGGTAGGCTTCTCATGTAGTATCTTGAAAATTTAGCAAAGCCAGATGCTCACTTTGCTCTCCCTTTCCATCATGGGAGAACTTGGAGAATGACTGGCTCTCTCTTGGTGTTATGCTATGCTAGCTTGAGATGAATGGTAACTTGGGTCAAGTGAAATTATTCTTTTACCCTTTTCAACATATGTATTTTTATTTTCTATGATTTACTGCACTGCTATAAACTCTCATTTGAATTCTGGAATTCTCATGAGGGTATTTTAATCCATGGATGGTTGTTAAGTTGGTTTCATGGGGGAATAACAAAACTCTTGTTTTGTTATCTTGCTGATATTTTTTCTGTAGGTTCTTTCCATAGTTTGGCTATTGTGGACATAGTTGCTATAAACATTTGGGTGCACATACCCCTTCGGATCACGACATTTGTATCTTTAGGGTAAATACCCAGTAGTGCGATTGCTAGGTCATAGGGTAGCTCTATTTTCGACTTTTTGAGGAACCTCCATGCTGTTTTCCAGAGTGGCTGCACCAGCTTGCATTCCCACCAACAGTGTAGGAGGGTTCCTCTTTCTCTGTGTCCTCACCAACATCTGTCATTTCCTAACTTGTTAATTTTAGCTATTCTCACTGGTGTGAGGTGGTACCTCATTGTGGTTTTGATTTGTATTTCCCTGATGCCGAGTGATGTGGATCACTTTTTCACGTGTCTGTTGGCCATCTGGATGTCTTCTTTGCAGAAATGTCTGTTCATGTCTTCTGCCCATTTATTGATTGGATTTTTTGTTCCTCGGATGTTGAGTTTAATAAGTTCTTTATAGATTTTGGATACTAGCCCTTTATCTGGTATGTCATTTGTGAATATCTTCTCCCATTCTGTCAGTTGTCTTTTGGTTTTGTTAATTGTTTCCTTTGCTGTGCAAAAGCTTTTGATCTTGATGAAGTCCCAATAGTTTATTTTTGCCCTTGCTTCCCTTGCCTTCAGAGATGTTCCTAGGAGGTAGTGGCTGTGGCTATGGTCGAAGAGGTTGCTGCCTGTGTTCTCCACAAGGATTTGGATAGATTCCTTTCTCACACTGAAGTCTTCATCTATTTGGAGTCTATTTTTGTCTGCGGTATAAGGAAATGCTCCAATTTCATTTTATGCATGTGGCTGTCCAATTTTCCCAACACCATTTGTTGAAGAGACTGTCTTTCTTCCATTGGACGTTATTTCCTGCTTTGCTGAAGATTAGTTAACTGTAGAGTTGAGGGTCTACTTCTGGGCTCTCTATTCTGTTCCATTGATCTATGTGTCTGTTTTTGTGCCAGTACCATACTGTCTTGATGACTACTACTTAGTAATAGAACTTGAAGTCTGGAATTGTGATGCCACCAACTTTGGTTTTCTTTTTCAACATTCCTCTGGCTATTTGGGGTCTTTTCTGATCCCATATAAATTTTAGGATTATTTGTTCCATGTCTTTGAAAATAAATGATGGTATTTTGATGGGGATTGCATTAAATGTGTAGACTGCTCTAGGTAGTATAGACATTTTCAAATATTTTATTTTATTTTATTTTATCTTTTAAGATTTTATTTATTTATTTGACAGACAGAGAGAGATCACAAGTAGGCAGAGAGGCAGGCAGAGAGAGGAGGAAGCAGGCTCCCTGCCGAGCAGAGAGCCCAATGCGGGGCTCGATCCCAGGACCCAGGTCATGACCTGAGCCGAAAGCAGAGGCTTTAACCCACTGAGCCACCCAGGTGCCCCCGTATAGACATTCTCATAATATTTGTTCTTCCAATCCATGAGCATGGAAAGTTTTTCCATTTCTTTGTGTCTTCCTCAATTTCTTTCATGAGTACTTTATAGTTTTCTGAGTACAGATTCTTTGCCTCTTTGGACAGGTTCATTCCTAGGTATCTAATGGTTTCAGGTGCAATTGTAAATGGGATTGACTCCTTAATTTCTCTTTCTTCTGTCTTGCTGTTGTTTTAGAAATGCAACTTATTTCTGTGCATTGATTTTTATCCTGACACTTTATTGAATTCCTGTACAAGTTCTAGCAGCTTTGGATTGGAGTCTTTTGGGTTTTCCACATAAAGTATCATATAATCTGCAAAGAGTGAGAGTATGACTTCTTTGCCAATTCACTTGCCTTTTATTTCTTTTTGTTGTTTGATTGCTGAGGCTAGGACTTCTTATATTATGTTGAACAGTGGTGGTGACAATGGACATCCCTGCCGTGTTCCTGACCTTAGTGGAAAAGCACTCAGTTTTTCTCCATTGAGAATGATATTCACTGTGGATTTTTCATAGATGGCTTTGCTGATATTGAGGTACATACCCTCTATCCCTACACTTTGAAGAGTTTTGATCAAGAAAGGATATACTATGTCAAATGCTTTTTCAGCATAGAGAATATCATATGGTTTTTGTTCTTCCTTTTATTAATGTATTGTATGACATTGATTGGTTTGTGGATGTTGAACCAAACTTGCAGCCCAGGAATAAATCCCACTTGGTAGTGGTGAATAATCCCTTTAATGTACTGTTGGATCCTTCTGACTAGTATTTTGGTGAGGATTTTTGCATCCGTGTTCATCAAGGATATTGGTCTGTAATTCTCCTTTTTGATGAGGTCTTTGTCTGGTTTTGGGATCAAGGTAATTTTGGCCTCATAAAATGTGTTTGGAAACTTTCCTTCCATTTCTATTTTTTGGAACAGTTTCAGGAGAATAGGTATTAATTATTCTTTAAATGTTTGGCAGAATTCCCCTGGGAAGCCGTCTGGCCCTGGGATTTTGTTTTTTGGGAGATTTTTGATGACTGCTTCAAACTCCTTACTGTTATGGGTCTGTTCAGGTTTTCTGTTTCTTTCTGGTTCAATTTTAGTAGTTTATATGTCTCTAGGAATGCATCCATTTCTTTCAGATTGTCAAATTTCTTGGTTTATAGTGTCATAATATGTTCTTATAACTGTTTGCATTTCTTTGGTGTTGGTTGTGATCTCTCCTCTTTCATTCATGATTTTATTAATTTGGGTCTTTTCTCTTTTCTTTTTGAGAAGTCTGGCCAGGGATTTATCTATCTTATTAATTATTTCAAGGAACTAGCTTGTTCTACTGTTCTTTTGGTTTCTATTTCATTGATTTCTTCTCTCATCTTTATGATTTCTCTTCTCCTGCTGGATTCAGGCTTTCTTTGCTGTTCTTTCTCCAGCTCCTTTTGATGTAGGGTTATGTTGTTTACTTGGGAACGTTCTTGTCTCTTGAGAAGAGAAAAGTTGGAATTTTATTTCGAAAAAATAAAAAGCAGAGAAAGGGTTAGGAGGAAGACAGTTTTACCTTCTATTGTTTGAACAATGTGTATCTAATACCAATCTATTTCACCAATTAATTTTATGATTATATAATTTATGAAATAATACCTTAAAATAACTTCTTGATATAGTTATAACAAAATGAGATTAAATAAGTTATAATTTAAGAATAAAGACAGTGTTTAAAATTTGAATAATTATAACATTATCATCGAGTAGAGTTTTCTTTTTTTAAGAAGACTTGATCTTTTTTTTAAGATTTTATTTATTTATTTGACAGAGAGAGAGAGACAGTGAGAGGGAACACAAGCAGGGGGAGTGAGAGAGGGAGAAGCGGGTTTCCTGCTGAAGAGGGGGACTGATGTGGGGCTCTATCCCAGGATCCTGGGATCATGACCTAAGCCAAAGGCAGATGCTTAACGACTGAACCACCCAGGCACCCCAGAGTAGAATTTTCTTGCTTCTAAGTCAGACTCTGTTGGACTTCATTTTCTTGACAACAAGATAGAGAAAAGCTTGACAGCCTCCCTAATGTATTCACAGTAGTTTTGAAAGATTAATTAAGAGCTATTGATTATCTCAGAACCCAAACTTTCATGTTATTAAATAATATAGAATGCACCACATGAAATGTTATATTTTAATTACAGGTTATAGAAAAATACATTTCTAGTCATAGTTTACATTTTTTTCTTTTTTTAATTTGGAAAATGTTGGTTTATTTAGTTATTCAGATTTTCCAAATCATAACATTATTATACAATGAAAAAAATCAAAATAAATAATAAATATGCCAATTTTATCAGAATGGCCTTTAAGTGTTGTGAAGCTATCAGGTTCAAGGAGCTACATCAAGTTTTATAAAATTCCAAATTTCCCTTGAAAACTTGAGTTTTTTCATTGGCAACAAATACTGTCACTTGGTTTCCTTGAAGTAATTGTTTTACTTCATTCATTTTTGAGAAAATGTCTGTCAAATGCTCCTGCCTGATAACCATACATTTTTTTCATCGTGATAAGTGTACTCTTTAATCCCATCACCTATTTCACCCAACCCCCAGCCCACCTCCCATCTGGTAACCATCATTTTGTTCCCTATAGTTTAGTGTCTCTTTCTTGGTTTCATTCTTTCTCTTTTAACTTTGGTTATGAGTGAAATCATATATTATTTGATTTTCTCTGACTGACTTATTTCACTTAGCAATAAACTTTATAGCTCTCTGTCATTGCAAATGGCAAAATTTCATTCTTTTTTTATGGATGGATAATATATATAATATGATAATATTATGCTACTATGGTAGCAGCCCAAGTGTCCATTGATAGACGAGCGGATAAAGAAGATGTGGTATAGGGGCATCTGGGTGGCTCAGTGGGTTAAAGGCTCTGCCTTCGGCTCAGGTCATGATCCCATGGTCCTGGGATCAAGCCCCACATCGGGCTCTCTGCTCAGCAGGGAGCCTGCTTCCCTTCCTCTCTCTCTGCCTGCCTCTCTGCCTACTTGTGATCTCTGTCTGTCAAATAAATAAATAAAAGTCTTTAAAAAAAGGAAAATATGTGATATATAAATATATATAATATAATATGTAATATATGTATGTAAATATCATCATATTACATATATTATATTTATGTGTATATATATTGTTATATATTATATTATATATATTTATATACCACATCTTCTTTATTCGCTTATCTATCAATGGACACTTGGGCTGCTACCATAGTTGACCTATTGCAAATGATGCTGCAATAAACATCAGGATGTCTATATCCCTTCAAATTAATATTTTTGTATTCCTTGTGTAAATACCCAATAGTGCAATTATTGGGTGGTATGGGAGTTCTAGTTTCAATTTTTTGAGGAACCCCCATACTGTTTTTCACAGTAGCTTCATCAGATTTCCTTCCCACCAATAGTGCAAGAGTTCCTTATTTTCCACATCCTTGCCAACACTTGCTATTTCTTATGTTTCTGATATTAGCCATTTCAACAGGTGTGAGGTGATATCTCATTGTACTTTTGACTTACATTTTCTTGATGATGACTGATGTTGAGCACCTTTGCATGTATCTGTTGGCCATCTGGATGTCTTCTTTGGAGAAAAGTGTCTTCATCTCTTTTGCCCATTTTTAAATTGGACTATTTGCTTTTTGGGTGTTGAGTTGTATAAGTTCTTTATATATTTTGGATACTAACTCTCTTTTAGAAATGTCATTTGCAAATATCTTCTCCTATTCTGAAGTCTTCCTTTACATTTTGTTGACTTTTCCCTTTGTGGGCAGAATCTTTTTATTTTGGTGTAGTCCCAATAGTTCATTTTTGCTTTTGTTTCCCTTGCCTCAGGAGACATATCCAGAAAAATTTTCCTATAGCTGATGTCAGAGAAATTACTGCCTGTGTTCTTTTTAAGGATTTTTATGGTTTCTGGTCTCACATTTAGCTCTTTCATCCATTTTGAGTTTACTTTAGTGTATGGTGAAAGAAAATGGTCTGGTTTCATCCTGTTGCATGTTGCTGTCCAGTTTTTCCAACACCTTTTATTAAAGAGACAGTTTTTTCACACCATTGTATACCTATTTCTCTTGGCAAGTTTGGTCTTTCATATAATTGTGGGTAAATTTCTGGGTTTTCTATTCTGTTTTATTGTTCTATATGTATATTCTTAGTCTAGTACTATATCTTTTTATTTACTACCACTTTGTAATATAACTTGTAACCTGGAATTGTGATACCTCCAGTTTTGTTTTTCTTTTTCAAGTTGCTTTGGCTCTTTGAGGTCTTTTGTGATTCCATATGTTTTATGTTTTTCAAAGCTAAGAAAAGGGAAACAAAGTTAAAAATTTAAACAAGACTTAAATTGTGATTTACCTAGCACAAACTCAAATTGGAACAGAAAGTTGATTTGTTATATATATATATATGTATATATATATATATTCTATATATAGATAGAATTTATTTATTTATTCAACAGAGAGAGAGAGAACACAAGTAGGCAGAGAGGTAGGCAGAGAGAGAGGAGGAAGTAGGCTCCCTGCCTAGCAGAGAGCCTGACTCAGGGCTCAATCCCAGGACCCTGAGATCGTGACCTGAGCTGAAGACAGAGGCTTAACCCAGTGAGCCACGCAGGTGCCCCTGTTATATTTTTAATTATAGAAGATTTACCTGGTTTTTAGTTAATTGGCAGATACTTGAAATAACATAAGAAAAAATCTATATTCTTTGATAAGGTACATGCCTGGTTTTTGTGTATAAATATGTGTTTGCGTGTGTGTGTGTGTGTGTGTATGTGCACGTGCGCATGTGCATGAGCACATGTGCATTATTACTTTTCAGAGAGAGAGTGGAGAGTGGGAGGGCAAAATGGGGGGGGGAGTTTAGGGTGAGAAAGAATCTTATGTCCTTAGGCAGGCTCCACACCCAGCATGGAGCCAGATGTGGGGCTCAATCTCACCACCCTGATATCATGACATGAGCTGAAATCAAGAATCAGATGCTGAATTGACTGAGCCACCCAGGTGCCCCTGCTTTTAATATATCAAGTAGATACTTATCTTTCATCCAATTGATTATAGTAGAATTAATTCCCAGCATGAGCTACTGAAAAGCTTGCATTTGTATATAATTTTTTTAAGAAAATGAAATTTTGATTATCTTTGTTTTAGTTATTATTTTCCCAGATTCCACTATCTCCCATTATTAGCTTTATTAATGTGAATTGATTTTTCCATTCTCCATAGAACAACCAAAAATGGCAAGAACAACTAAAATTCACTTTTGCTCTTATCCTTTTAGCTCATGAGCTGGTGAGGTGTGAAAAACTGTGCCCTGTTTTAAGGTATTTGGGTTGGGAGCAGATGCAGGTAAAAAGATCTCCACTGGTAAAATATCTGCTGGGAAAATGTTGAAGTTTCATATCCTGTGGAGAGGATGTTTGAAGTTGAGATGAGAGTCCAATATTATACAGCAAGACATTTGGGGTTCTCTTTGTTAAGCATATAGAACAGCACTAACATCTTCTTCTGCTTCTTTGTGAAATGAGAATTTTTACCTCTCATATTAAGCATAAAACAATAGCATTGAACACTTATAAGTCTATGTTTCATACTTGTTTGGCTTGCTGTTTCCACAAAGTATCTCCCAGTTATATTGATTATATTACCAGATTATCTGATGATTAAAGCCATTAATAATCCACTCTTGAGTAGTCAACATAATTATGTTTAGTTTCCTTGCAGTAACAATTAGAGAATGAAGCAATTTACCATAATTAGGTACTACTTGAAAAAAAAAGTATCCATATTAAGGGAAGTTAAAAAGACTTTTTTTCTTCAGTTTAGGGACAACTGTTAATAGAGTGATTTTTTTTCTGAACCACAAAGAAAATTATTGCACTTTTAATTTCCTCATTATTACAAACATAGGAAAAACAAATGGTTGTTGTTCAGAGTTTGGCCCATGTGGCTTTGGGCAAATTGCTTAGCCTGTCTCTTTTTTTGTTGTTTGTTTCATTTTCTAGGAGGCAATGATAATGGTCATACCATAAATGGATACTGATGGATAATTAATATTTGCAAAGTGCTTTGAGATCCTGGGAAAGAAAAAACTCTACAAATAAAAATGCACAATGTACATGAGACATTTCAATGAAAATTCATTGTAAAAAACACTGTTTCCTATTCTTAATTTCTCTTCATCAAATAAAGACATTTTATTTTTTATATTTGTTTAATCTTTTCAAGTCTTTGAGTGCCACTTTCTACTTTTGTAGTCTGCATAAAATAAGATTACCATTTGTTTTTTGATGTTGTTCAAGCATCCAGGAGCCATACTCCCCAATTTTTTTTTCTTGTTTGGCTTTAGAAAGGATGCCATAATGGGTGCCTAGGTGGTTCAGTCAGTTGAGCCTCTGACTCTTGGTTTTAGCTCAGGTCTCACGGGTTATGGGATTGAGCCCCATGTGGGGCTCCACACTCAGTAGGGAGTCTGCTTGAAGAATTCTCCCTCTGCCCGCCCCTCACTCAGGTGTGTGTGCTCTCTCTCTAAAATAAATAAATATTTTTTAAAGGTATGCTACCATAAGGAAGGCAGGATTTCTTTTTTTATCTAGACACTGCTTTGTATCCCTGGATTTGGCAACTTGTCTGTTCCTGTCATCTGGGGCAGCAAAGGGAGGAAGAGATAATGGGTTCCTGAGGTTCAACTAGATGGATTGGACAGTGGGTTTCAGAGATAGACATTCTATCTTAGCATAATTTGGAAAACCTGTAGTTACTGGGGGATGTGGTTAGTCTAGTGGAGCATAGCTATATGTCAGATGTGAGGTAGCTCAATGGTCATCATGTCATACTTCTGTTCAGGTATGCCCAAACCTGAAATAGGATTGAGGTACTGGATTGGGTAACAGAGTAGAGATTCAGATTGGTGACTGATGGAAGTAGCTTAGACAGAAGCTTAGTGAATGAGATGAACATGAGTGTGGGGTTTGAAGGGAAAGATTTAAAGAACTACATATCAAAAAAAGAGAAGGAAAGCATTTTCCTGATGAAACGGGTCTTGGGCTTTTTTAAAACATTAACATGAACTTGGAGTGCTCATTATGTGCCAAACACTAAGACCTTTATAAGCTTTCTAACCTTTAATTCTCTCAAGAAGTTAATGAGTTAGATACTGTCCTCACCCCCATTTTATAGAAAGTGAAACTGAAAATTACAAGTGACACAATTTGCCCAAAGCAACACAGTCAGTAACTGACAGAGCTAGCATTTGCACTCTTTAAAAAATAAAAAACGATTTTATTCATTTGAGAGAGAGAGAGGAAGAGAGAGAGAGCCCAAGCAGGGAGAAGCAGAGGGAGAGGGTGAAACAGTCTCCCTGCTGAGTGGGGAGGCCTGATTCAGGGATTTATCCCAGGACCCTGGGGTCATGACATGAGCTGAAGGCAGTTGCTTAACCAACTGAGCCACCCAGTTGCCCCCAGCATTTGAACTCTTGCAGTCTAGCTTAGGAATTCATACATATATCTTCTATCTACCACTGATTTTTTTATTGGTTGGTAGCTGCATTTTCTCCTAAGGACTTAGGAGAAAATGAATGTCTTTTCTCCGAAGGACTTAGGAGAAAATGCAGAAGCCTTGGTGATCTTTACTGAGATACTAAATCTCAGGGAAGCAGATCTAAAACCAGACTAAACTGGATGGTAAGACTGAATATGCTGATACTCTCTTCAATTTGAATTGGCTCAGAAGCTGGGAACAGCTTGGATTTGCAATTTAAGTCACACTGAACTTGGTTATGAGGAACTAAGAGAGGAAAAAAAAAGCGGAGAAGCAGAAGAGAGAGTGATAACTACCTTCTTCTAGACTATAATACCATCCATAGAACCATGCTATGGAATGTTAGTTTAGTTCACATTCTCAAATGGAATGAGATAGTTGCTGCCTTCTAACTCAATGAATCTTTATGTTTACTGTGATCTTCAAGCACTGGCTAATCCTAATTCTCTTTAGCTAATGAGGCCAGGTAAAAAATCACAATCCAAATATGCCTGGGAGAATTATATATATATAACTGTTTTAAAACTTACTTTTCACCTCTAGCATTCTAGATGATTGAGCTAAATTTGTATAATCTTCCTGAAATATAATTTATCAATTTGAACTTTCTGAAAGTAGTCAACGCCCTGGCATAAAGGACATATATGTAAGATTATGTATATATAGTCTATATAAACTTCTTAATGGACTATATAAAGTGAAACCTTGGACGCTGAAATTTCTAATATTACTAGAGTATCTGAAGGTGAGAAGGGAAAAGGAGAGTAGAAAAGACTTGACAGTGCTGGTGACATAGTGCAGGAAATTGTAGGGAAATAACATTTACTGCATGACTAGTTTATACTGGGCTTCATGCCAAATGGCTTACGTATACAGTATTACCTCACTAACTGTGTGAAGGAATATTGTTACTCTCAGTGTAGGAGTGAGAAAACTGAAGCTCAGCAAAGTTAAATAATTTGCTCAAGGACATACTACCAGTTAATAAGTGGTCAAGCCAGGATGTGAGATCAGTTGGCAGTAAAACACAGTGCTACAATAGTTTGTCCCATTCCTTTTCTTTGTTAATTATTCTTTTCTATGGCCTACTCTCAACTGAAAATGACAAATCATATGGATGTTGTTTATTTTATTCAATTTGTGCTACAAAATAGAGCTAAAGTCCATTTTGAGACTGGTTAAGTAATAAAATGATGTTAGTAATAATTAAAATGTTAGTAGTAAAAAAACACATTTAGTGAACAGTAGTAGGTACCCAACAGCATGCTATGTAATTTACTTGGATTATTTTATTTTTATTTACAACAAAAATCATGAGATAGGTAATAGTGATTATCTCTACTGAGGAAAAAAACTCAGAAATGCTAAGTGATTTGTTTATGATTACATAGCTGGGGAGTGTCAAAGCTAGGACAAAAGTATTCAGATCTGTATCACTCTAAAGCTCAAATTCATTGCTACTACCTCTTCAGGCTCTTCTAAATTATTTTTGAATTAACTTCATAGTAAGTTAAATTCTGGGCTTCAACTATTTCTATGCAGCGTTGTCTTCTCTGAGGGCTTTTAACCTGTACTCTGTTAGAATGAGAAATGATGCCTCAGCCTGTAAGTTTGGCCTGTTTTAGGATCCATAATGAAGGACTATGAGCCAAATGGGTAGTTCTTTTTCTTTCTTAATCCTTAAGTATACCTCACTTCTACTTTAAAGTTTTGGTATCCCTAGCACTGAGCTCATTGTCTTACACATCTGGGTCACTTGATGCCTATTTGCTGGTTATGTGAGATTTGACTGGCACATCCAGGAATTAAATTGAGATTGGGAGGGTGGTCATGATGACTTTTTTTTTTAAATAAATCTTAATGTGAAAAGTGGAAAAATTAAAAAAGGGCTCTGAAATAGGACAGAAGCAGCAAAAGGAATTTGTCAAATGTTTATTAAAATTAGTGGAAAAAGGCCCTTATTAAAACCCACAAAGCTTCTTGCTGTTTTGCATAAATGAAGTTTAAAGGTTTCTGTTTCATGTGGCAATTCAAACTGCTTTTCTTTAAGTAGGGAGAGCAATGCCTCTTCATTCAAAAGGCAGAAATTCTAAAACTTGGGCTGCTCTCCGCCCTTTTAAAAATGGAGGAGACTGAAAATCTATTACTTTGGAAATTAAAAGCTTATACTCGGTATTCATGTTAAGGAGATCAGAGGTCAAAAGGAAGCCAGTAGGAAAACATTTCAGTCACCCATAAAGCTGCAGGCAAGCTGAGGCTTTGGGAATTGTTTATTGAAAGTTTGGTCACTAGTTAATAAGTTCAGGACACAAGGATAATTAACGTTGTCTTGGCTGTTACTTATGTAAGAATTTCCTGTTCAAAAGACCTGTGCCATGAAAGACATGGGCTACATTAAAGGTTAGCAATCTGGCTTAACAAAACAAGCTGGTAATGGAACTGTCAATAACAGGCACAGATAAATATGCTACAGCTTGTGTCGGGCCAGAACCAGGCTGCCTGCATGCTGTTTTCTTCTACAGATGGGGTAACACTTGGCAAAGCTGACATGGATTTGGAATTTAAAGCTACATGGTGATTTCAGTATTTCATTTTCCTGCAAATCAATAAGGATGATTCAAAACCAAACCAGATGGCTATTCAGCTACTATGGAATATCAGCAACAGGACAACCTTTTATTTTTCTTTAGATCATTACCTCTTAAAAGAACTTTAATTTCCAAGTATCTTAAATGAAGCTAAAAAAAGTCTGTAATATACTTTTTTTTTTTTCTTACAACAGCCTTTAGGATTCTCAGGAAGATGTAATGCCTCTCAAAACTCAGAAAGCCAACATGCACATTCAAAGTCTAAGAGAATGTGGAGCAGCTTGATAATCGTCAAGAATGTGTTGGGTGGGGGATGTTGTTGGAATTGCACTTTGTTGTCCGCTTTTTCATTTGACTTTATCTTTTCTTAAACACTACAAGAAGAAGCATGATGATGATAGTTACAGAACTGGGAAAGAGTTTAGCAGGCCTAACAACCTCTCAAAGTCTATTTCAGAAGTTTTTAGAACAGAAACTTCATAACTCCAGACTTAAGATTGTGTGTGTGTGTGTGTGTGTGTGTGTATTGATTTATACATTCCTTCGTCTCTCTTAGAGATCTTTAAGTTTTTCACCTGAATCTCTAATTGCTAGTAAAGTGGTCCTTTTTTTTGCCTGTTTCCTCCTTTATTTTACTTTTTTATTTTGAAATAATTTTACATTTATAAAAGAATAGTAAAAATGGTAGAGAAAGTTCTTGTATACTGTTCACCCACTTTCCCCTCATGTTAACACCTTATGTAACCATGGTGAATTTATCAAACCTAAAAAATTCACATTGGTATATTACTATTAACCAAACTGTAGGCTTTATTTGGATTTCACCAGTGTCTTCCCAGCAATGTCTTTTTCCATTCTGATGCATTCCAAGATTTCATATTTTATTTAGTCATCATGTCTCCTTAGTTTCCTACAATCTGTGGCTTTTTTGTCTTTTCTTATTTTTCTACAACAGACACTTTTGAAGAGTACTGACTGAGCAGGGTAATTTGTAAAATGGCCAATTTGGAATTTGGCTGATGATTTCCATGATTGAACTGCAGTTATGGATTTGGGAGAAGAATACCACAGAGGTGATATGCCCTTTCTTATTCACATCATATCATGTTATAAATGATACCAACTTATCACTCACATTAATCTTGATCAGGTCCCCTTCTTTTTAAAAATGTATCTGTGTGTGGGTTACTTAAGAATGTGGTTAGGAGACTGGACAAAACAAAAATTTCTTTTTTTAAATGTTTATTTGTAGTAATTTTTTAAAATTTAATTTTATTTTTTCAGTGTTCCAAGATACATTGTTTATGCACCACACCCAGTGCTCCATGGAATATGTGCTCTTCTTAATACCCACTATCAGACTCATGCATCTGCCCACTCCCCTCCCCTCTAAAGCTCTCAGTTTGTTTCTCAGAGTTCACAGTCTGTCCTGCTTCATTTCCCCCTCTGATTTACCCCAATTCACTTTCCTTCTTCTTTCTTCTTTCACTTTTCACTTCTTCTTTCCTTCTCCTAATGTCCTCCATGTTATTCCTATTCTCCATAAGTAAGTGAAACCATATGATGTTTGACTTTCTCTGCTTGAGTTATTTCACTCAGCATAATCTCTTCCAGTCCTGTCCATGCTGATACAAAAGTTGAGTATTCATCCTTTCTGATGGCTATTTTCTGATGGCTATATTTCTGATGGCTAACATTCCATTTTATATAAGGACCATATCTTCTTTATCCATTCATCTGTTGAAGGACATCTTGGCTCTTTCCACAGTTTGGTGATTGTGGTCAATGCTGCTATGAACATTGGGGTACAGATGGCCCTTCTTTTCACTACATCTGTATCTTTGGGGTAAATACCCAGTAGTGCAATTGGAGGGTCATAGGGTTGCTCCATATTTAATTTTTCAAGGAATCTCCACACTGTTTTCCAAAGTAGCTGCACTAACTTGCATTACCACCAATAGTATAAGAGGGTTCCCCTTTATCCACATCCTCTTCAGCACTTGTTGTTTCCTGTCTTGTTAATTTTGGCCATTCTAACTGGTGTAAGGTGTTATCTCAGTGTGGTTTTGATTTGAATCTCCCTGGTGACTAATGATGATGAACATTTTTTCATGTGTCTGTTAGCCATTTATATGCCTTTGGAGAAATGTCTGTTCATATCTTCTGCCCATTTTTTGACATGCTTATTTATTTTTTGGTTGTTGAGTTTGAGGAGTTCTTTATATATTTCTTGGATATCAGCCCTTTAGTGTCATTTGTGAATATCTTCTCCCATTCTGTGGGTTGCCTCTTTGTTTTGTTGACTGTTTGCTTTGCTGTGCAGAAGCTTTTTATCTTGATGGAGACCAACACAAAAATTTCTATCTCAATGTCTTACACTCAGTAAATGTTCATTTATCTATTCATTCAGTAACAATTATTTGTTTAGTCAGACAATGTATCAAAGCTGTTGATAAATTTATCTATACAGGAAACTAATATTTATTAAATGGTAATTATATTTAATAGGGCACCTGGGTGGCTCAGTGGGTTAAGCCTCTGCCTTCACTTCAGGTCGTGATCTCAGGGTCCTGGGATCGAGTCCTGCATCGGGCTCTCTGCTCGGCAGGGAGCCTGCTTCCTCCTCCTCCTCTCTCTCTCTCTGCTTGCCTCTCTGCCTACTTGTGATCTCTCTCTGTCAAATAAATAAATAAAATCTTTTAAAAATGGTAATTATATTTAAGAATGAGACTACAGCAAGGCAAGTGAGGGATTTACCTTGGATGCAAAATTTAAATGTAGCAGTGAACATGTGCTAGTTAAAATAAGAGTAGTCTATCACTTGAATATCTTACTTATGATTAATGGCTAATAATGAATAAGTTACATCAACCTTGGTAAAGTTGACATTTGTCAGAACTTTGTCACTTAGAATCTGTATGACTTTGGGCTAGTCATGTAACTAAATCTCAGTTTCCACAAACTTATAATGTGAACAATGATAGTACCTACCTTATGAAGTTTCTGTAAAGATCAAACAAGATTTTATATAAAAATATATAATATATAATATGATCAATGAAGGACACAACACTAATTATTCAATAGGTGATTGTTATTTTATAAAAACTCACCAAAATAGTTAATTTGACCTCTCTTCTATTATTTTTAAGATTCTATTTTGTTCACTAGTGAAATTAATCAGATAAATCACCTTACCACCTGAGAATATCCATGCAACTACCATCACTGCCAAAAGCACAGTCACCAATCTGTCATACAATAAATGTTTAAAATTTAGTAGCTTATTTTATTATCATTGTTTATTATTATTATTATTATTTACTTTTATTATTGCCTAGGACAGTGAATTAGATCCCAACTGCAGGCACTTCTAGAGACTTCCCTTAGGAATTATCAAGAATTGTGTGTCTGAGGTTTTATACTACTTGCAAGATGGTACAGTTTCTTATATGTTGTTAAAAGATACTAAATTCCTGGGTCAGAGACAAAGGATTTTATTACTCACAGCAATATTGGTGGTCAGAGTACCAACATTTCCTTACACCAGTTTTCTAAGTCCCAATTCCCACAAGGCAATATAAAGAGGGTTAGGTAATATCTGCACATATAGTGGATTGATTACAGGAGAGGAATCCTGAGCTTAGCGAACCCAAATATTTTTAAATTGGCAGTAAGTATATATTGCCTTTGTTTCAGAGGAAGGCAGTAGCTCTGTCTTTTAGCACTGTTAACTATACAAGCATCCAGGTAAAGACAGTATAGAAGAATGGCAGTTTGTGCTTTTGATCACTAGATGTGCAGAAATAGAAGATATCTATGAAGAATTTTACACAACAAAAAGTAGCATACATTTGCCCAATCTTATCAGTTCTACCTAGAAAGATGATTTCATTAGGGAGAAAGTTCACAAAGGCAGGCATTTCCTAATTCATTATCTTCTCCCTTGATTTTCCTTTAAAGTCTACTTATTTTGTTAAGTAGATCTCACTAGATTCTTAAGATGATAGTCTGACATCTCATTCTGGAATATATTCCAGAACAGAAACACCTGTGTTCTGTACTGATGCAAATCTTGCCTGTATGCTGAGACTTTTAGTTTCTGCAGGGGCACTCTTATCCAGTGTAGTGCCATGTATTTCTACTCTAACTTCATCACATGGCTTCTGCATTTGGTCCCTTTTCCCAGTGTAAGCAAAGGTGTTGAATTTGGCCTCACCTTTTTCTCTAGATTGATTAATGGGTTTCTTTTCAAACTGTTATATTTTGGGTTGATGTAAAGTTTTTTTTTTTTTTTTTAAGGACTTCAAATCATATAAGGAGTGAGATTGACCTGGTATTGTTCCCAGGGGAGATTGACCTTTCCATCTTGTGCCTGGGCTCTTTGTGGAACCAGTGATTCTCAGGATAAAAAGAACAGATATTTGGCCAGTTTTTCAGAAAGAAGTGCAGAGACACTGGAAATGGCTTTTTTTCTATTCCCTTGAAGAAGGGCAAAGAGCAGAGTGTTTCTGTAGTGATGGACAGGGACACCTTCAGCCTGTGGCTAATGATATAATAAACTATAATTACAGACATTACACATCCTTTTTTTTTAAGAGAGAGAGAGTGTGTGTACAGAAACATAGAGGAGGGGTGATGGAGAGGGAGAGAGAGAATCTTAAGCAGGCTCCACACCCAGTATGGGGACAGATGTGAGATGTGGGGCTTCACCTTGTGACCCTGAGATCATGACCTGAGCCAAAATCAAGCGTTGATGTTTAACTGACTGACCCACCCAGGGGCCCTCAGATTTCTTTTAATCATATTACTTTTTTAAATCATATTAATTACTTTTCTTATCATATTACTTACTTTTTTTATCATATTACTTACTTTTATCTTAAAATAAAAAGAAAGTCTAGAACTCATTAGGCACAACATGCTTCTTTTTACAGAACATTAAGTTCAGAGAACTTATTTGCAAAAGTCACAAAAATAAAACTGCCTAAACTGGTATTTATACTTGTTTCTTAATGGTATTGTGTTAATTGGTTTGTAATAGGTGCTCCATAAATAATTACTGAAAAGATAAGAGTGATTGAAATGCCCTACAGTGTATTACCCTTCCTATGTGAATGATTGTTGTTTTAATAAGCTTCATATTAAAGTGTAATATATATACTGAAAAATTCATGAATCATTAGTGTATAGCTAGGATGTGAATTCTTAGCAAAATTAACATACAAAACTACTACTGAAATGAAAATAGTTCATTACTAATATCTTAGCTGATGTCCCTTCTCAGTCACTACTCTTTCTCCCCAAATTATTATTCTGACATATTCCATTTGATTAGTTTTGCCTGTTTTTTGAAATTCGTTGATATAAATCATATATACTCTTTTGTATCTGGCTTTTTAGCCAAATATTATCTGAGAGACTTAACTATATTGTTAGTTGAGAGACTATATATGTTAGCTATTGTAGCTATAATTTCTTCTCTTCATTGTATAGTATTTTACCATGCGACTATGCCACAATTCACTTATCCACTCTAGTATTTATAGATATTTGGGTTGTTTCCAGATTTTATCTCATGAACATTCTTCATGTCTTTGCTGCACATATAGATTTCTTTGGTACACACATGGTATATATAACAAAGAGTGGACTTGTTAATGTGCCAAATGTTATTGATACTATTCATAAACCCTAGACCCATCTCTGAGGTCACCTACAGCACCAGTGGACCATTCTTTTAGAAATATGCGTAGTTTCCCATATTAAGCACCTGTATTTTTCCACTGTTATTTTATTGGTGTATCTAGTCCTATGACAATTAATGTAATTACTGACTTATTTGGGTTTAAACATTAAACTTGTGATTTTCTTATACATTTATTTATTCAATGTTTCCTGTAATATTTTCCTCTTCTTTGCTTATTTTGAATCAATTGAATATTTTTTATTATTCCATTTCACCCTCTAATTGCCTGCTACTTATATACCCTTTTAATGTTTTTTAGTACATATACTAAGATTACATCATTCACAACATAGACTTTAATATAGTTTAGTATTTGATTACTTCTCAGCAATCATAGGACCTTATAGTACTTTTAATATTTATAATAATATGATTCCAACTGCATCTCCTACATTTGGGTTATTGTCATTTATTTTGATTCTGTGTAGATTTTAAACTCCACAAGTACTATTATTGTTTCATATATCCAATATGATTTATAATTATCCACACATTTAACCTTTCAATTGCTTTTTCTTCTTCTTCATCTTCTCTCTCTCTCTCCCCTTTTTTTTCTGTGTACCCATCTGCAACCCTCTTTGGGATATTTTTTGGTGTATGTATATGGGATACCAAATCTGCTTTATTTGTCTTTAAATGTCTTAACTTTGCTTCCAGTTTTGAAGGCTATTTTTTTTTTTGAATATAGAATTCTAGGTTGGCTCATAGCATCTTAAAATTGAAATTATCTTTTAGTACTATAAAGATATCATTCCATTATTTTCTAGCTTCCATTATTCTATGAAGAAATTGGCTGTCAGATTAACTTCCTTTGAAAACAATGGCTTTGCTTTTCTTCTCTAAATGCTTTTAAGATTTTCTTTTCCTTTAATTTTAAGTGGTTTTACTCCAGTATGCATAGATGTGCATTCCTTTGTATTTTTTCTGTTTAATTTGAAGCACTTCTTAACCCCTTGGTTTGATATCTTCAATCAATTTTTTAGAAAATTCCTGACCATTACTTCTTTAAATAGTGCTTCTGCCCAATTCTTTTTCTCCTCTCCCTCTGAGATGACAGTTAGTATATGTTAAGTCTTTTCATGCTATTCCACATTTCTTTTTTTTTTAATATTTTATTTATTTGTCAGAGAGAGAGAGAGAGCACATGTAGGCAGAGGCAGAGGGAGAAGCAGGCTCCCTGTTGAGAAAGAAGCCCTATGTGGGACTCGATCCCAGGACACTGGGATCATGACCTGAGCTGAAGGCAGCCACTTAACTGACTGAGCCACCCAGGCATCCCTATTCCACATTTCTTATAAACTTCTACATTTTTCTTTCTTTACTCTTACCATAATTCAGCCTGGATATTTCTTACTAATTTATCTCCTGGTGCACTAATTTTCTATTCCACTGTCTCCATTCTTCCATTAAATCCATTTTTGATTGAGTGCTAGACATTATGTATGAAAAACTATAGAAGTTCTGTATAATTGATATTCTTCAAGAGAGGATAAACTTTATCTTTTGACAAGTAACCAGAGTAGGAGCTAATTACTTAATCTGGTCAGGAACTAAGCTAAATCAAGGCTGGATTTCAAATATTATATAGTTTGGTCTACTTCTGGTTTGCTTTCATTCTTAGGGTCTTTCGCTCAGAGGGTTCCAATTGAGCCTGGTGAGTTTCTTAGAACTCCTACTCTTTTGAAGGTATTCAACTCCAAATTTGTCTACTCAGATCTGTTAAACAGATGATAAATTTACTGAGGGCTTTGACTGTTTTCTGATCAGCTTAGTTTCTAGCCCTGCGCAACTTAAGAATCAGCAAATAATCTAAGGCATACAGAATACTGGTCCCACCTCAGTGAGTTTCCCTTCTGTCTGGGATATTGGCCCCCTCATAGCCTGACTATATTAGAATTCCTTTAAAACCTTCAGACAGATTCTTTTTTGTATTTTATCTAGATTTTTCTATTTCTTTTAGTGGGGAAGTTAGTTCATTGCATGCAATTCTGTTTTGATTAAGAGCAGAAGTCACAATTTATTAAGTAACCACATTCTAAATATTTAAAAATATAAGATTCCAAAATTTTGTGAGAAATAGCTATTGAATAAATGTACAACCAGTAGTTGGCAATGATCTGGCTTGTAATAAGATAGTTATTATTTATTTATTATTTTAAAAATTTACGATAGAATTTGACCAATACATGTTATGCAAATGACAGAAATGTAAGCTAAGAGTTGCAATTGATTAATATTTACATAACTTACAAAACTCCATAACCCTCTAACATTATCTTGCTTGATTTACAATGGAAAATCCCTGGTTTAACAGTAATGTGAATAGGGTTCCTATATATTGATTCTGAAGCATGTGCAATAATCATTCTTGCTGAACACTGAGCTTTCCATGGATTTGCAATCATCACGTTATTTTACTATTTAAGATTTTAAATTTTAACCTGTTGATATATTTATCTAAGTAAACTTACTCAATGAGAGGAGCCTCCCTCTCAGTTCATCCAGACACAGTTGGCATCAAGATTTTTTTAGAGTAATTGACTGCTATCTACTATCACTACCTTTTTCTCTTAGGTCTCCTTAAGAGAGGTGCTCCCACTTATGTTTATTTACTGTCTCCAGATTATTCATGCTTGGGATTGATTACTATTCAAATGGGCCTTGCATAAAAATTCATTAGGTTGTCAATATTTTTTTTCCTATGTCCTTCTGTTATAAATACTTTTCTTTGATCTTTTAGTATCTACAAAATTCCAGGCTCCTGATGGTGTTAGAATTATACCTTTGTTAACTATGAGATGGAGGGGTCGTGCACCAGAGAGCTGAATCTTAAAGGCTGCATGCACTCTAGAGGTGAGACAGATACTATAGGATTAGTTCAGAGAAGAACAATAACATTTATTGATTGCCTACGGCATACCAGATGATTTGCAAATAGTTAAAACTGTCTTGATAAGATGGAATCACATCCTTATTTTACAGAACCCAAGGCTCAGAGAGATGAAGTAACTTATCTAAGACCAAGTAGTTATTCAAAGGTGGAACTACTATTTAAACTTTCAGGTAACTTTGACTCCAAAACCTGAGTTCTTTTTAAGGAACCAAGTGATGGCAAGTAGTTTAGACATGGAGGCAGGAGAATACAGTGACAGATGTATCTATAACTTCTGCTTTTCAGAAGAAATTGACTATCTGAAGAACTAAGGGTTATGGTGCTAATCAAAAGATGAGAATTATTTTCAGGATTTTTAAGATTAAATCTGTAGAGAGGGAATTAGTTGAAGATAGCACAAGCCCCAGGAACTGAAGGGAAACAAGGGAAACCTGAGGTTATAATGCCAAAACTATCAAGTCTAAATGCCAAATTTAGAGACCAAATGCAGTTTAAGGCAAGGTTCAAAGCTTAACAGAAACAGGCAGAGATTCAGAATGAATATGAGGGGAATGATTTCCAAAATTATTTCCATCAATTAAATAGGTATTTGTGACTCACCATTAAGGAATTTTGTTTTTAGATGGATACTATAGATTCAAAGGGCCAGAATTAGATCGCACAATAGCTAAAAGAGGAAAGAGTTTCTAGTCTATTCAGTAAGGTAAAGGTCCAAAAACAGAAAAGGTGAAGTCCTGGAAAGTGGTGAATGGGTTGTGTTGCACTCGCGTTTGCAGAGTTGCAGAGAACTAATTAAAAGCTGCCAGGCATTCTATCCACCAGGTCAAACCCTTTGAATGAGAGATAGGAAAGCAGCTAAGCCAAAGCTTTGAACTGGCTAAGAATCCAAGACAAAGGGTGACAAATAAGTCTAGTTCTCAATATAGCAGTTGCTGCCACTAGTCAATGAACAGTTTTTCAGCTCATCCAATGTAAAAGGGATTGTTAATCTCCCTATTATCTTTTTAGCTACACCCACAGATCAGCATTGCCATCAGTATCCTTACACACCAAACTCTGGCAACTACTGAAAGGAAAATTTCCAAGCACTTTGGCTCAGTTGCTCTAATGGTCACAGCTCACAAGTCATGCCCTGATTTTTTTCTGCACCTGGAAACTATGGGTGGGGGCTGATTTTCGGTTAGACCTCAAAGACTAACACACACCTGCACATGCTTTTGTTCCCATTGGCAAGAAACATATTTCGCAAAACAGCTTGAAAAGAGTGCTATTGTCATGAATTTTGTGCAACAATTTCTACATGGGCCTTGATTGTCTCAAGACTGAAATTGTATGATATTTTACAGATATTAGAATTAGTATCCTTGTTTTCATGGTGTGTTTTTTTTCTTGCATTTAATTTAGTAGATTTTACTGGTATAAATTGATCCAAAAAAAGTATATCTCCTGTCTTTAGCTATCATGTTAACTAATTTTGGGAATTTCAGTTTGGCTTCTACATTATAATGTTGTTTCTAGGAAGTGACTTTGATAAAGTACTACCTTAATTAGTGTCCCCTGCTAATTTGTTCAAACCAACATTCACCAATTTTTATGTCTTCAAAAGGGAGAGAAATTTGCTATACCTAAAAGGTAATTTAAGAGTCAGAAAAATGACAGTTTTTCTAATGGAGTGAGTGGGAGAAGGAATCTAGGTTTTGGAAGAATGCATTCTCAATTTGCATTAAAAAATTCACACTGTGGTCAATCTTGGCACACAGAAGGTATCCAACAAATGTTCCATCATATTACTGCAGCAAATTATGGGTGCCAGTCAAGGAACTAGAACTGGAAAAGCTTAGTTTTAAGCAAAGTTTGAGGAAATAGACTGCAGTTAAGGGATCAGAAAATGACTGAATCAGAATCAAAGCAGTAAACTAGGCCAGAATATATAGAAAACCAATGGTCAGAATAAAACTTTGTGCAAAAAGAATGAATACTGTTATGCTGAAAAAATAAATAAAATGGGAAAAAAAATTGAAAAAAAAAAAAAAAAAAAAAAACTTTGGTCAGATACCAGGTGAATAGGAAAGAAAAAGACTGTAAATTAATGGAGAAACAATGCAGAATGTCAAAGCTCATATTGTTTCTAAGGCAATGAGTAATACAAGAAGTCTAAAGGTATGTGGCCCAAAGATAGTCTCTGGAGATCATAGGGGCAAATAAGCTGATACTGAAAAGATAAAATAGGGCAGAGGAACCAGACTACATGTACCTGGTCAGTAGTTGTAAAATGATGGTATTGTTCTAGATATGGACAGGTTTTGCTTGGTCTTCAGAGTATTTTGAAAGGCAGTGTAAGTAGGCACGTGTTAGAACTGGCTGTACTACAAGATTCTTAGCACTTACTGTCTTATATCAGACCAGTTTCATTTGTTATTCTTGCTTGGATTATGTTAGACATTTCAGTTTGCTACTTCTGGTGGAGGCCACCTGCTTGGCACTTTACTTCTATACCCTTTCAGTTCATATGACTATTTAGTACCAAGGATCCAGAATGGCTTTGCCATGGTCTGGAACCATGAAGTCTGCTCCCAATCAGAAGAGAGTAAGGAGTTCTGATCTAGTTCTTCCATATTTCAGCAAGACATTGACCATGCTTCTCTTCTAGTGCCTAATTTGGTTCCTTTACTTATGCCTTGTAACTAAGCTCAATGCCTGTACTTCAGTTACACTACCTGAATACTTAGTTGTTCAATAGTATTGAAATCCTCTTTTGGCATCTTGTCTAGTATCTAGTGTCTAGTTCTAGTATTTAGTATTTTAGTTCACTGATATGTGACAGTAGCCCTTACATATGAAGTGGGTTTATTTTTGACTCCTTATGTAGGATTTCTAGCCATTATAAACCTTTTGCTCAGCTACCTACCAATCTTCCATTCAAATAATCTAACCTAATCCAGCATGAAATACTGGATTTTACTTAAGTGTTATTCCCAAAGTTATTACTGCACAACAGCAATATTTATTGAAAGAGTCAATTATCAAATAAGCAAGCTGAAAAGGATGAAAAAAATAGAAAAATAAAATTAAGGATGGGGATAATGATGTTTCATATGTATGTATAAAACATCTTCCTGTCACATCCATATGCACACACAAACAAAAAACAGTTTGACATATGGAAATTGCAATAATTGAAAAAGAAAACTTGGTATGGTAGTCATTTTTTGTTTGTTTTGTTCATTTGTTTGTTTTGTAAATAATTATTGCTCTCCTCATCTGAGCCCATTGTAGGATTGTGCTTCCTGGCTCACTCATGGTTTGGTGGAACCATGCAATTAGTTTTGGCCTGTGTGGTTGTTAACAAAAGTGACATACCTTATTTCAGAGCCAGAGAGCCAGAAAATATAATTGCCTGAGTGAGATGCTTTCTTTCCTTCTGCTTCTGTGATGGGAGATGTTTAAGACTGTGGTTGCTCTGACTTTCTAAGAGATCCCTGTGTAATCCCATTAAGAGTACCCTTTCTCCACCACCTGCACCTTCAGCTATACATGATAGAAATGTAGCATGAGCAGGAAATAACACATTTGTTGTTTTAAGCCACTGACATTTGTGGTTTTTGTTACGATCTTATTAGTATAACCTAGTCTATCTTGACTGGTAGCTTGGATTCTAGCCTGGATATCAGGCTCTTTTCTGTAAGTTCCTCAAAGAATAAGTCATATATCTATTGGTGATTGATAGTGGTATGATTTTAAAAGGAAAACTTACTTTTAATCAAATTGGGGACTGCTGATCCATAAGGACGATCTCTACTAGCTTATTCTCAAATACTTGTGCTTAGAAATCTTTAAGCCATATACTGATCAGGATGATAAAGCTTGGCTTGAAATCTCTCTGAGAACAAGGGTATCAGTAAAAAGGCTGTTTGCTGACCAAGCCTATACATCCCAGTGGGAAATTGACAATTTCAATTATTTTACCAAAATGGGCTTTAGGATTCAGTTTTGGGTCAAAATGAAAAATGCCAAGGAATAGTAGAAAAACTTATGATAATTTATTATTTGACTGTGAATAAGAAATATTTGAGATTAGATAAGAAGTGTAGCCCAAGACAAGTAGAAAGCTTTTATGTCATCCTACTGTCAACCTTTGCCCAAATTCTAATTAATATCTTTCTTTTACTTCATACTTGTTATTTGTTTCATTTAAGGTCAACTAGCAATACTATATAATCACATGCTCTTAAATACTGATGTTTTCAGCATTAAGTAATGTCGTGTTGGAATAATTTCAAACTGTTGAAAATTGAAATATTTTATGGCTGTGATTTATTGGTTGATTGAAAATTTGTGTGAAGAATTCTAGTAAACCATCGATTATGTTATTTCATCTTGCTAACCTTTCTAGAAAATGATCAAAAAGTCCAATAAAAATACTTTTTCTTTTCTTTCTGTGAGCCAATCCCTGAGCAAAATTCAGACCTTCTCATTTTTAAATAACATTTTTCTCTCATTTAAAAATCATAATTATATTGGGGCGCCTGGGTGGCTCAGTGGGTTAAAGCCTCTGCCTTTGGCTCAGGTCATGATCCCAGGGTCCTGGGAATGAGCCCCACATCGGGCTCTCTGCTCCGCGGGGAGCCTGCTTCCTCCTCTCTCTTTGTCTGCCTCTCTGCCTAGTTGTGATTTCTCTCTGTCAAATAAATAAAATATTAAAAAAAATCATAATTATAAAAAGTACAAACAAGAAAAAGGTAAATAAAAATCATTCTCAATTTCATCACCAAGAGGCACTGCCAATATTTTAACATACTTTGATAAAAGTGGGATCATATTCTTTATTAACTTGTCTTTTTTCATTTAATATATCATGGGAATTTTTCATCTCTTATCTCTCTAAATAAACTTTTACAATGTATTTTGTGGCTTTATCATATGGATTGACAATAATTTAATTGATCTGCCTATAATTACACAAATAGGTTGTTTCTAATTTTTATATTATGAGATACTGTAATTAACAGTTTTGTTGTTAGTATTTTCCCATTTTTTTCACTTCTGTAGGGTTTCTTACACATTTCTAGGAGAGAAATTGCTGCAGCAGAATATATACATTGTTAGGACTTTTATTTGGTGAGTATTGCTTTCCTTTTGGGGAGCTATTTTTTATTTTGCTCACATTTTATTACATTATTTTTATTTTTATTTATTTTATTATGTTCAGCTAGCCATCATATAGTGCCTCATTAGTTTTTGATGTAGTGTTCAATGATTCTTTAGTTGTATATAACACCTACTACTCAGAGAGAGAGACAAATCATGAGAGTCTCTGGACTCCAGGAAACAAAGTGAGGGTTTCAGAGGGGAGGGGAGAGGGAGGAAGGGGTGGGATGAGGTGGGTGTTAGGACTTTTTTTTTTTCTGTAAAGTTTTTTTTTTTTTTTAATTTGTTTATTTACAGCATAACAGTGTTCATTGTTTTGGCATCACACCCAGTGCTCCATGCAGTACCTGCCCTCCCTATTACCCACCACCTGGTTCCTCAACCTCCTCCCCCCCCTTCAAAACCCTCTGGTTGTTTTTCAGAGTCCATAGTCTCTCATGGTTCATCTCCCCTTCCAGTTTCCCTCAACTCCCTCTCCTCTCCATCTCCCCATGTCCTCCATGTTATTTGTTATGCTCCACAAATAAGTGAGACCATATGATACTTGACTCTCTCTGCTTGACTTATTTCGCTCAGCATAATCTCTTCCAGTCCCGTCCATGTTGCTACAAAAGTTGGGTATTCATCCTTTCTGATGGAGGCATAATACTCCATTGTGTATATGGACCACATCTTCCTTATCCATTCATCCGTTGAAGGGCATCTTGGTTCTTCCCACAGTTTGGCGACCATAGCCATTGCTGCAATAAACATTGGGGTACAGATGGCCCTTCTTTTCACTACATCTGTATCTTTGGGGTAAATACCCAGCAGTGCAATTGCAGGGTCATAGGGAAGCTCTATTCTTAATTACTTCAGGAATCTCCACACTGTTCTCCAAAGTGGCTGCACCAACTTGCATTCCCACCAACAGTGTAAGAGGGTTCCCCTTTCCCCACATCCTCTCCAACACACGTTGTTTCCTGTCTTGCTAATTTTGGCCATTCTAACTGGTGTCAGGTGGTATCTCAATGTGGTTTTAATTTGAATCTCCCTGATGGCTAGTGATGATGAACATTTTTTCATGTGTCTGATAGCCATTTGTATGTCTTCATTGGAGAAGTGTCTGTTCATATCTTCTGCCCATTTTTTGATATGATTCTCTGTTTTGTGTGTGTTGAGTTTGAGAAGTTCTTTATAGATCCTGGATATCAACCTTTTGTCTGTACTGTCATTTGCAAATATCTTCTCCCATTCTGTGGGTTGCCTTTTATTTTTGTTGACTGTTTCCTTTGCTGTGCAGAAGCTTTTGATCTTGATGAAGTCCCAAAAGTCCATTTGTGCTTTTGTTTCCTTGGCCTTTGGAGACATATCTTGAAAGAAGTTGCTGTGGCTGATATCGAAGAGGTTACTGCCTATGTTCTCCTCTAGGATTCTGATAGATTCCTGTCACACATTGAGGTCTTTTATCCATTTCACATTTATCTTTGTGTACGGTGTAAGAGAATGGTCGAGTTTCATTCTTCTACATATCGCTGTCCAGTTTTCCCAGCACCATTTATTGAAGAGACTGTCTTTTTTCCATTGAATATTTTTTCCTCTTTTGTCAATTATTTCACCATAGAGTTGAGTGTCCATATCTGGGCTCTCCACTCTGTTCCACTGGTCTATGTGTCGGTGTTAGGACTTTTGATACATGTTGTAAAATTAAAAAATTTTCTTCTTGTAAGTTACAATCTCTTTCAGCAATGGATAAGAGTGCCTATTTCTCAGCACCTTCACAGATACTAGGTATTTCCATTTAAAAATATTTGCCAATTCAAAGGGCAAAATGTACTGATTTACATTTTAAAGATAAGCCACCTTTTTAAAAAAAAAGATTTTATTTATTTGACAGAAAGAGACACAATGAGAGAGGGAACACAAGCAGAGGGAGAGTGAGAGAGAAGCAGGCTCCCCACTGAGAAGGGAGCCTCATGCGGGGCTCTATCCCAGGACCCTGGGATCATGACATGAGCTGAAGGCAGAAGCTTAATGACTGAGGTACCCAGATGTCCCAAAGATAAGCCTCCTTGCTAAAGAGTAAGTCTAACTATGGAATGAATTCTTAAATAGGACTATACTTTAGAGTCTAGAAGTAATTTCTTTCCTAACTCTCCATTTAAAATTTCCCACAGAGCTTTGTTTTATACAATGCCATCCATAATAACTAGAGATGTGCTATATATAGTAACTCACTAATCATTCAAATCCTGGCAAACCTTTGATATTTGCAATTTGTGTCTATTGCATATATTTATATATTTATTCCCTTTTCATCATCTGTAAGAAAACAGCTATATTTGCCTCAGTAGTATTGTTAGGGAGAGAAATAAACTAGGTTTCACCTGTTGGTATTCCTTTATCTGATTCACTGTGGTATATGATCTTCTGATTTGTGAAGTAACTACCAAGTAGTGACAAAGAAAATGTTTTTTAAACAAAAGCCCTTTTTTAAATTGTTTCAGCAGTTAGAAAGGTAAAGTATTCAGACGGAAGAGTATGTCATCATAGAATTAAATTAGATAATAGGTAATAAAGCATAATAGCATTTCTTAAACTTTGGATAAATCCTCAAGAAGCAATTACATAGAACAAAATATCACTAGGGTGTGCATTCTCTTTAGTTGTTTTGTGATTATTTATAACTGATAAGCATATTGCTTGGTGGAATTAGAAATATACAGGGAGCTCTTTCTAGCTTGGCATTCTCTGGTTTACACTGGCTCAGCTCAGCTACAGTTCGTGGCTTTAATTTTTTTCAGATTGTTTCACTGAAAGAAGAAAAGGAAAAAGAAAGTTGACTTGTGTTTATGCCCAACCTCTAATGAAAACCAATGGGAAAATGTTGGGGTTCAAGTCTTTCTTCTCTATTTCTGCAGTGAAGCAAGGTCACAGGTTTCTAAAGAATGGCTAATTCTAATAGTAATATGTTGGGTATTTTGTTCTCCCTTAGACAGTCACATGAAATAGCTAACTTTTCAGATGTTGATTTTCCCCATGCATTATTTAGTACACCCATCTCTAGCCATACTTGTAGTTTACTAATTATTTAAGAAGAGCAAATAACTTATTTTTCAAGGATAAAATGGATCAAAGAAGGTATGTTCCACCATGGTGGCTCATTGTGCTCACTCACTGAAATAAGATTAAGAATCATGTCCTTAGTGATAGCCTTAGCCACCTTTGATTTAGGATTTTATTTGACATTCTAAAACTCTGTAACATGTGAAATAATAGAATCCTTTTTTAAAAAAGATTTTATTTATTTATTTGACAGAGATCGTAAGCAGACAGAGAAGCAGGCAGAGAGAGAGAGAGAGAGAGAGGGAAGCAGGCTCCCTGCTGAGTGGAGAACCCAACATAGGACTCGATCCCAGGACCCTGAGATCATGACCTCAGCCAAAGGCAGCAGCTTAACCCACTGAGCCACCCAGGCATCCGGAAATAATAGAATCCTTAAAAAGTAATTGGAATAATCATTTTTGGTGATCTTCATTTTCTTCTTTAAGTAATATTTTATGTAACATTCATTAATCAATATAAAATCATTAGGGGGCGGCTGGGTGGTGCAGATGATTAAGCGACAACTCTTAGTTTTGGTTCAAGTCATGATTTCAGGGCTGTAAGATCTCCCAGGGGTTGGGCTCCATGCTCAGTGGGGAGTCTCCTTGAGATTATCTTTCTTCCTCTCCTTCTCCCTCTGCCCCTACCCTGCCTCTGTCTTTCTCTCTTTCTCAAACAAATAAATCCTTTAAAAAATATAAAATCATTAGGTCATTCCAAATCTGAACTTCTAACTGTGAGTCATATTTTGGTCTTTCATTAATGTGATATATAGTTTTATATGTGAAGTTAACAAAGCCATGGGGTGCCCAGGTATTTGTTTAAATACTTTTCTGGCTGTGTCCATGAGGATGTTTTTGGATGAGATTAACATTTGAATTGGTAGACTGAGTAAAATAACTTGCCCTCCTTAATATAGGTGGGCCCTTTTCAATCAATTGAAGACCCGAATAAAACAAACAAACAAACAAAAAAAGGTTAAGTAAAAGGGAACTCTTTCCACCTTACTGACTTGAGACATTGGTCTTTGTTGCCTTTGGACATACACTGAAACATTATCTTTTCTAGGGTCTTGAGACTGATGGAGTCTAGACTGTAACTTACACCATTGGCTCTCTTGGATCTCCAGATTGCTGGCTGGAGATCTTGTTGCTTCTCAGCCTCCATCACCTTAGGCAGTCCTAAAATAAATCTCTCTCTCTCACACCTTCCCTCTATCTCATTCTATTTCTCTCTCTCTCTCTCTAGGTAGGTAGGTAGATAGATACTCTTGTCTCCTTTCTGCCCTACATTTATGTTACTGAAAACTGACATAAACAAAACCTGTACAAAAATTATCCCAAATCGTGTATTACTTTGAAACAGTAATCTTGAGAGATATTATCACCTAGGACCACCTCTTTCTTTGCCTTGGCCATAATTTCTTCCTTTTTCTCGGCCTTGGCCTCTTCCGGCAATAGTTTCCCTTATCTATATTTCATCTTCGGTTCAACATCCATGAGTAGCATATGCAAAGGTAAGCTGTCTGGCAAGTAAAATATAAATTTTCCCCCTGAATATTCAGCATTTCCAGTTGTACAGTTTCTATGTACTTCAGGGTAATTTTCACAGCTTTAAGATATGTATTCATGCTGACCTCCACACCTGTGATTATTCCATGGACCTGGGTTCCATTCTTTAATTTAATGAGACAGTTACAGTTTCATGACTAGGCACAAGATATCTCTAATTCTATTAATCAAATTCTTGGGGTTACTTCAGCATCTCCATTCATAGCATTGTGCTCTTACCATCAGCTGTATACAGACATTGTGAAAAGGCTGACTTTTAGAGTGATGATTAAAATAAAAGTCTTTTTATATCTTTCTTGTAGAGACTAAGAAAACTATAGAAACTTTTATCATTTTAGAGGAATCTGAACATTTACTGGGTTGTTTTTTCTTGTACATTAATACTTCTAAGACACAGATTTTATATTATTCATTTTGCATTTTTCCATGACCTACACATATTTTAGGTAATGAAGAAATGTTTATTAACTGAACAGACATCCTCAACTATATAATGTTTGTGTAAGTCTTGAGTTGCAGTGAGCAGTGATTAGGGACTTTGCTAGTTGGGAGACACAATATGTCCTTTCCGGTGCAGGTCATTTTTCACTTGGGCCATCTGCTGGCAGTAAAGGAGCACTAGTAGCTGTCATGTGATCCTAGAAGAAGCACTCACTCAAAGGCTTATGCATCTTTTAAGAAGCTATCAGCTACTCATTGACATATTTTTTGGCTTTTTAAGTTTTAATTTTAATACCAGTTTAACATACAGTGTTGTATTAGTTTCAGGTATACAATATAGTGATTCAACAATTCCATACATCACTCAGTGCTCATCACCACAAGTGCACTCTTTAATCTTCATTACCCATTTAGCCCATCCCCCCACCTCCACTCCCCTCTGGTAAACATCAATTTTTTTTTTTAAAGATTTTATTTATTTATTTGACAGAGAGAAATCACAAGAGAGGCAGGCAGAGAGAGAGGAAGGGAAGCAGGCTCTCTGCTGAGCAGGGAGCCCCTTGTGGGACTCGATCCCAGGACCCTGAGATCATGACCTGAGCCGAAGGCAGCAGCTTAATCCACTGAGCCACCCAGGCGCCCCTGGTAAACATCAATTTGTTCTCTATAATTAAGAGACTATTTCTTGATTTTTCTCTCTCTCTCTCTTTGTTCTCATTTGTTGTTTGTTTCTTAAATTCCACATAACTAAAATCATATTGTATTTGTCTTTCTCAGGATGACTAATTTTGTTTTGCATTATACTCTCTAGCTCCATCCATATCACTGCAAATGGCAAGATTTCATTATTTTTTTGTGGCTGAATAATATGCCATATATATATACGTATATATATGTGTGTGTGTATACACACACACACACACACACACACACACAGTGCCTGTATGTATATACAGACATATCACATCTTCTTTATCCATTCATCTACCAGTAAATACTTGGATTACTTCTATATCTCAGCTATTGTAACTAATGCAGCTATAACATAGGGATGCATGTATCCCTTTAAATTAGTGTTTTTGAGGAGGGAGGAGTCAAGATGGCAGAGAAGTAGCAGGCTGAGATGACATCAGGTAGTAGGATATCAGCTAGATAGCTTATCTGACCATTTCGAACACCTACAAATCCAATGGGAAATTGAAGAGAAGAACAACAATTCCAGAAACAGAAAATCAATCACTTTCTGAAAGGTAGGACCCATGGAAAAGGGAATCCAAAGCGATGGGAAGATAGACCGCAGGGAGAGGGGCTGGTGGCTCCTGGCAAGCGGCGGAGCAGTGGAGCACAAAATCAGGACTTTAAAAAGTCTGCTCCACTGAGGGACATCGCTCCAGAGGCTAAACCAAGGTGAAGCCCAGACAGGGTCAGCGTAGCCCCAGGTCCCTTGGGGTCACAGAAGGATCAGGGGTGTCTGTCACAGAGCTTGCAGGTATTAGAGCAGGGGAGCCAGTTACAGAGACAGAGCTGAGGAGTGAGCTCTCAGCTCAGGGTTACCTTGAACTGGGCACAGGATGGGTGAGCTTGGAGCGCGGCCAGAGACCATGGAGACAGAGTGATTGAGCGCTTTTCTCCAAGTGCCAGTGAATGAGCACTTTTCTCCAGGCACAGCCAGAGGCCAGGGAGACGGGAGCAATTGGGTGCTCTTCTCTGAGGGCGCACTGAGGAGTGGGGCCCTGGGCTCTGGGCTCCTCCGAGCCGGAGAGTGGGAGGCTGCCATTATAATTCCCATCCTCTGGAACTCTAGGGAAAGCCTTCAGGGAACAAAAGCTCCTAAAAGCAAACCCAAGTGGATTACTTAGCCTGGTCCCTGATAAGGGTAGGGCAATTCCGCCTCTGGCAAAGACACTTGAGAATCACTACAACAGGCCCCTCCCCCAGAAGATCAACAAGAAACCCAGTCAAGACCAACTTCACTTACCAAGTAGAACAGCAGAATTCCAGAAGAGGAGAAAGCAAAGCAAGGAATTCATGGCTTTCTCCCCATGATTCTTTAGTCTTGCAGTTAATATTTTTTTCTTTTTCTTCAGCTAATTTTTTCTTTTTTTTTAAACTCTTATCCTTTCCTCTTTTAACATTTTTTAAACTAGTTTCTCTTAACAATACCTTACAAAAATAATAAATAATAATAATCTTTTTTTAACCTTCAGTATTATACTCATATTTTATCCTCTATTGTATCTAACTTTATTATTTGTATACACATAGGGTTTTTTTCTTCTAAAAAATTTGGGGTACAACTTCTCCTAATAGATCAAAATATACCCTAAATCTAGCTCCAGGCTTATTCAAGTCTCCAGACCAAGCAAATTCTCTCCACTTTCTTTTTCTTCATTCTCCCAACCAACTTGCTTTATCAACTCATTTTTTAGAAATTAAAAAAAAAAATTTTTCTCATATATAGGCTTATTCCATCTCTTCATTGTGCCTACCCTTATACATGTTTTTCATCCTTTAAAATTTTGGGAGGTAGTTCCTACTAAGAGACGAAAATACTCCCAAAATTAAGTGAGGGACTTTGTTCTAGTCGCCAGTCTAAGATATATATATATATATATCTTACATATATACATATATATATATTTCTTTTTAAATATTTTTTCTTGTTTTCTTTTCTTCTTTTTTTTGACTTCTTTTTTATCCCCTTTCTCCCTCCCACAATTTGGGGTCTCTTCTGATTTGGTTAAAGCACATTTTCCTGGGGACTTTGCCACCCTTTTAGTATTTTATTTGGTCCTTCATATATTCTTATCTGGACAAAATGACAAGGTGGAAAAACTCACGGCAAAAAAAAAAAAGAACAAGAGGCAGTACCAAAGGCTAGGGACCTAATCAATACAGACATTGGTAATATGACAGATCTAGAGTTCAGAATTATGATTCTCAAGGTTCTAGCCAGGCTCAAAAAAGGCATGGAAGATATCAGAGAAACCCTCTTCAGAGAGATAAAAGCCCTTTCTGGAGAAATAAAAGAACTAAAATCTAACCAAGTTGAAATAAAAAAAACAACTATTAATGAGGTACAATCAAAAATGGAAGTTCTTACTGCTAGGATAAATGAGGCAGAAGAAAGAATTAATAACATATAAAACCAAATGACAGGGGCGCCTGGGTGGCTCAGTGGATTAAGCCGCTGCCTTCGGCTCAGGTCATGATCCCAGGGTCCTGGGATCGAGCCCCACATCGGGCTCTCTGCTCAGCAGGGAGCCTGCTTCCCTTCCTCTCTCTGCCTGCCTCTCCACCTACTTGTGATCTCTGTCTGTCAAATAAATAAATAAAATCTAAAAAAAAAAAAACAAATGACAGAGAATAAAAAAGCTGAACAAAAGAGAGACAAACAAATACTAGACCATGAGGAGAGAATTCAAGAGATAAGTGACACAGTAAGATGACACAACATTAGAATAATTGGGATCCCAGAAGAAGAAGAAAGAGAAAGGGGAGCAGAAGGTATATTAGAGAGAACTATTGTAGAGAATGTCCCTAATATGGCAAAGGGAACAAATATCAAAATCCAGGAGATGCAAAGAACAGCCCTCAAAATCAATAAAAATAGGTCCACACCCAGTCAACTGATAGTAAAATTTACAAGTCTTAAGGAAAAAGAGAAAATTCTGAAAGCAGCCTGGGAAAAGAAGTCAGTAACATACAAGGGTAAAAATGTTAGATTGGCAGCAGACATATCCACAGAGAACTGGCAGGCCAGAGAGAACTGGCATGATATATTGAGAGCACTAAATGAGAAAAAACATGCAGCCAAGAATATTATATCCAGCTAGGCTTTCATTGAAAATAGGAGAGATAAAAAGCTTCCAGGACAGCATAGAGACAAGATTGTGGGGAAGTAGGAGGAGGCCCCATTTCAACCTGTACACAAAAGTGAGCTTGTTACCTACCAAAGAATTCTGATCACCCATGAAATCAGCCTGAGATCAGAATTATACACGTCTGGATCTCTACAGAGGCAGAAGACACCAGTGGGCAGGTGAAGCAGAGTGGGAACTTCGGACTGATATTGGAAGATAAACAAAAGGGGAAGGGAGCCACCAGAGGTGACTGATTTGAAAGTAATACCCCAATACGAGAGTGCTCTGTGTCTGGGGACCAGCATTAACTTGGAGTCTGGTTGAAAGCACTCAAAAAGAGCAAAGGATTGCGGGGGGGGGAAATTGTGGGAATCGGGGCAGTTAGGGACAGGGGCTTAAGTCCCCAGACCCAGGACAGCCACCCCTGGCGCTGAGCCAGAGAGAGTGTGATGGAGAAACCAGGTCTTGGTCCCTGAGCTGCCAGCGCACCTCAGAGCGCGTGGGGTCCGGCACCCGTGAGGGGCTGGGAGACTTGCCAGCTGGCAGAAGAATAACCTTTTTGCATTCCCCACGTGAGTGCTGTGCCGTGCGATCAGAGTCTAATTTGCGCCCCATGCCCTCCCCTGAGAGAGGTGCGTGCAGGCGCCAGCCCAGTGCTCTCAGACCCGGAAAGACCAGGCACTCCCAGCCCAGGCCAGCAGGAAAATCTCAGTGTGTGATTGCTGCTTGGAACTTCTCTGGTGGTCTGGAGCTGCCCAGACAGCCGCTGCTGTCTGGTTTTGGGTACCAGCAGGAGTTCCTGTGTCCCAAGGGACCGTGACTCGGAACGTGCTCTGCCAGCGGCCGAGGAGGGAACTTATGTGCTCCAAAGCACCCAGAGGAGAGACTGAGGCTTCTATCTGAGAGTGAGTTTGCATTCCTCTAAACCTCCAAAACCCATCAAAAGCTGTCAAGACGAGAGGAAAAAAAACCAAAATGAACAAACAAACATAAAAACCTCCAGAGAACAAAAGCCTGAAAAACTGGTTTCCTCAGAGCCCACCACCTTGAGAGGGGCGGGAGGACTTAACTCAGGGAACATTGCCTGAAATCCCATGTGGCAGGCCCCTCCCCAAGAAAGCCAACCAAGAAAAAAAAAAAAAGAAAACAAGAGAACAACGAGCACTTCTTCATAGATTCAACTTTTATTTTTAATTCATTCCCACTATTCTGGTTTATTTTTTTTTATGTAGATAATTTTTTAACCTATTTACCATCACAGTGATATGTCCAGTACATTAAATTCCATAATAACCTTTTAACCTGAACTTTTTGATACATGTATCTGTGTTTATCTTTTGCTTTGGGTTGGGCCACTGCCTGCGGCTCGGGTCGTGATCTCGGGGTCCTGGGATCGAGTCCCGTGTCGGGCACTCTGCTCGGCGGGGAGCCTGCTTTCCCCTCTCTCTCTGCCTGCCTCTCTGTCTACTTGTGATCTCTCTCTGTCAAATAAATAAATAAAATCTTTAAAAAATTTTTTTAAATTTTAGATTAGTTTAGTTTATTCTTTTTTTAATTTTTATTTTTTAACATTCACATAGAGTTAAAATTCAAGGTAATCCCCTTTCCCCAATCAATGCTACCCCTATAGGTAAACCAATTTTTAATCCCCCTTTATCTTAGGAAAGTTGAGTCCTTTAACAAAGATATCAAGATACATCCAGGAAGAATCAAAATAACCTTCCTTGCCCACACTGAGAATTTATAACCACTCTCCCATCTTTTTCTTCCACCAGTGTTTCTATGTGTTTGTGTTTGTCCTGATAGTATATAAATCTTATATATGGAGTTCTTTTTGACGAGGTTATTTTTTTTTCTGAGATACACACACACACACACACTATATATATATATTTTTTTTCTTGTCATATACTTTTATCAGTCTTTTTGTTTGTTTGTTTTTGTTTGTATACATCATAAATCTTACCTTGGGGCCCATTTGGACTGAACCTTATCTTTTATATTTCTTTTATTTCCTCTCTCTCTCTTTTTCTTTTTTCCTTTTTCTTTTCTTTTTCTCTCTTTTTTCTTTCATATTAATGTGAATACATTAATAGTAGGAGATCTAATCTTGCCTCTCTCAGTAATAGACAGATCATCCAAGCAGAAAATCAATAAAGAAACAAGAGAATTGAATGACACATTGGACCAGATAGACCTCATAGAGATATATAAAACATTCCACCCTAACACAACAGAATACACATTCTTCTCATGGGCACATGGAACCTTCTCCTGGATAGACCACATACTGGGTCACAAATCAGGATTCAACCAATACCAAAAGATGATATCATTCCCTACATATTCTCAGATCACAATGCTTTGAAACTGGAGCACAATCACAAGGAAAAGTTTGGAAGGAACTCAAACACCTGGATGCTAAAGATCACCTTGCTTAAGAATGCTTGGATCAACCAGGAGATCAAAGAAGAACTTGAACAATTCATGGAAACCAATGATAATGAAGACACTTTGGTCCAAAACCTATGGGATACAATAAAGGCGGTCCTAAGGGGGAAAAACATAGCCATCCAAACCTCCCTCAAAAAAAAAAAAAAAGGAAAAATCCAGAATACACCAGTTGTCCTTACACCTTAAAGAACTGGAGAATCTACAACAAACTAAGTCAAGTCCACACATAAGAAGGGAAACAATCAAGATTATACCAGAGATCAATGAGGTAGAAACTAGAGGTACAGTAGAATGTATCAATGAAACTAGAAGCTGGTTTTCTGAAAGAATCAATAAGATTGGTAAACCATTGGCCACACTAATCCCAAAGAAAAGAGAGAAAGCTCAAATTAATAAAATTATGAATGAAAAGGGAGAGAACACAACTAACACCAAGGAAATAGAAACAATCATCAGAAGTTATTATCAACAGTTATATGCCAATAAGTTAAGCAACCTAGATGAAATGGATGCATTCCTGGAAAACTATAAATTCCAAAAATTGAACCAGGAAGAAATTGACAACCTGAATAGACCAATATCTAGTAACGGGATTGAAACAGTGATCAAAAACCTCCCCAAAAATACAAGAGCCCAGGACCTGATGGACTCCCTGGTGAATTCTGCCAAACTTTCAAAGAAGAAATAACACCTATTTTCCTGAAGCTGTTTCAAAAAAATGAAGCAGAAGGAAACCTCGAGAATCTTTTTTGAAGCCAGCATTACCCTGATCCCCAAACCAGGCAAAGACCCCATCAAAAAGGAGAATTTCAGACTAATATCACTGATGAATATGGATGCTAAGATTCTCAACAAGATCCTAGCAAACAGGATGCAGCAGCACATTAAAAAGATTATCCACCATGACCAGGTGGGATTCATCCCTGAGTTAGAAGGATGGTTCAACATTCACAAATCAATCAATGTGATAGAACAAATCAATAAGAGAAGAGAGAAGAACCACATGGTCCTCTCAATGGATGCAGAAAAAGCATTTGACAAAATCCAGCATCCGTTCCTGATTAAAACACTTCGAAGTATAGGGATAGAGGGAACATTCCTGAACTTCCTAAAATCTTTCTATGAAAGACCCACAGCAAATATCATCCTCAATGGGAAAAAGCTCACAGCCTTCCTGTTGAGATCAGGAACATGACAAGGATGCCCACTCTCACCACTCTTGTTCAGCCTAGTATTAGAAGTCCTAGCAACAGCAATCCGAAAACAAAGAGAAATAAAAGGTATCCAAATTGGCAATGAAGAAGTCAAACTCTCTCTCTTTGCAGTGACATAATTCTTTATATGGAAAACCTAAAAGATCCCACCCCCAAACTTCCAGAAATAGTACAGCAATCCAGTAACTTGGCAGGATACAAAGTCAATGTACAGAAATCAGTGGCTTTCTTATACACTAACAATGAAAATACAGAAAGGGAAATTAGAGAATTGATTCCATATACTAAAGGGCAAGAACCATAAGATACCTGGGAATAAACATAACCAAAGAGGTAAAAGATCTGTATTCAAGAAAATACAGAACACTCATGAAAGAAATTGAAGAAGACACAAAAAGATGGAAGACCATCCATGCTCTTGGATCGGAAGAATAAACATTGTTAAAATGTCCATACTGCCTAGAGCAATCTATACTTTTAATGCCATTCTGATCAAAATTCTACGGGTATTTTTCAAAGAGCTGGAGAAAATAATCCTAAAATTTGCATGGAATCAGAAGAGACCCCGAATTGCTAAGGAAATGTTGAAAAACAAAAATAAAACTGGCGGCATCACATTACCTGATTTCAAGCTTTACTACAAAGCTGTGATCACCAAGACAGCGTGTTACTGGCATAAAAAAAGACACATAGACCAGTGGAACAGAGTAGAGAGCCCAGATATGGACCCTCAACTCTATAGTCAAATAATCTTCGACAAAGCAGGAAAAAATATACAGTGGAATAAAGACAGTCTCTTCAATAAATGGTGCTGGGAAAATTGGACAGCTATGTGTAGAAGAATGAAACTTGAACATTCCCTTACAGTGTACAGAAAGATAAACTAGAAATGGATAAAAGACCTCAACATGAGACAGGAATCCCTCATAATCCTAGAGGAGAACATAGGCAGTAACCTCTTCGATATCAGCCACAGCAACTTCTTTCAAGATATGTCTCCAAAGGCAAAGGAAACAAAAGTGAAAATGAACTTTTGGGACTTCATCAAGATCAAAAGCTTCTGCACAGCAAAGGAAACAGTCAACAAAACAAAAAGGCAACCCATGGAATGGGAGAAGATATTTGCAAATGACAGTACAGACAAAAGATTGATATCCAGGATCTATAAAGAACTCCTCAAACTTAACACACAAAAAACAAATAACCATGTTAAAAAATGGGCAGAGGACATGAAAAGACACTTCTCCAATGAAGACATACAAATGGCTATCAGACACATGAAAAAATGTTCATCACTAGCCATCAGGGAAATTCAAATCAAAACCACATTGAGATACCACCTTACACCAGTTAGAATGGCCAAAATTAACAAGACAGGAAATAACATGTGTTGGAGAGGATGTGGAGAAAGGGATACCCTGTTACACTGTTGGTGGGAATAAAACTTGTTGCAGCCACTTTAGAGAACAGTGTGGAGATTCCTCAAGAAATTAAAAATAGAGCATCCCTATGACCCTGCAATTGCACTACTGGGTATTTACCCCAATGATACTGAGGTAGTGAAAAGAAGGGCCATCTGTACCCCAATGTTTTTAGCAGCAATGGCCATGGTCACCAAAATGTGGAAAGAACCAAGATGCCCTTCAATGGACGAATGAATAAGGAAGGTGTGGTCCATACATACTATGGTGTATTATGCTTCCATCAGAAAGGATGAATACCCAACTTTTGTAGCAACATGGACGGAATTGGAATAGATTATTCTGAGTGAAATAAGTCAAGCAGAGAGAGTCAAGTGTCACAAGGTTTCATTATTTGTGGAGGATAACAAATAACATAGAGGACATAGGGACATGTAGAGGTGAAGGGAGTTGAGGGAAATTCGAAAGGGTGAAACATGAGAGACTAAAGACTGTGAAAAACAATCTGAGGGTTTTGAAGGGCCGGGGATGGGAGGTTGGGGGAGCCAGGTGGTGGGTATTAAGGAGAGCACATATTGCATTGGGCACTGGGTGAGGTGCAAAAACAATGAAATCTGTTATGCTGAAAATAAATAAAAAAAATAAAGAAAGAAAAAAAGAAACAACAACAAAAACAAAGCTTCTAGGACAAACAAAAACTCAAAGAATTTGCAAATCCCAAACCAGCTCTACAGGAAATATTGAAAGGGGTCCACTAAGCAAAGATAGAGCCTAAAAGTAGTAGATCAGAAAGGAACAGAGACTATATACAGTAACAGTAACCTTACAGGCAATACAATGGCACTAAATTCATATCTCTCAATAGTTACCCTGAATGTAAATGGGCTAAATGCCCCAATAAAAAGACCCAGGTGTAAGAATGGATAAAAAAAAAAACACCCATCAATATATTGTCTACATGAAACTCATCTTAGACCTGAAGACAGCTCCAAATTTAACGTGAAGAGATGGAAAACAATTTACCATAATAATGGACATCAGAAGAAAGCTGGGGTGGCTATCCTTATATCAGATCAATTAGATTTTAAGCCAAAGACTATAATAAGATATGAGGAAGGACACTATATCATACTCAAATGATCTGTCCAACAAGAAGACCTAACAATTTTAATTATCTATGCTCCTATCATGGGAGCAGCCAACTACATAAACCAATTAATGACAAAATCAAAAAAACACATCAACTATAATACAGTAATAGTAGGTGACTTTAACACTCCCCTCACTGAAATGGAAACATCATCAAAGCAACAGATCAACAAGGAAATAAAGGCTTAAATGACACACTGGACCAAATGGACATCATAGATATATTCAGAACATTCCATTCCAAAATAACAGAATACACATTCTTCTCTAGTGCACGTGGAACATTCTCCAGAGTAGACCACATCCTGGGTCATAATTCGGGTCTCAACTGGTATCAAAAGATTGAGATCATACCCTGCATATTTTCAGACCACAATGCTCTGAAGCTAGAACTCAATCACAAGCGGAAATTTGGGGAAAAATTCAAATACATGGAAACTAAACAGCATCCTTCTAAAAAATGAATGGGTCGGGCGCTTGGGTGGCTCAGTGGGTTAATCCACTGCCTTCAGCTCAGGTCATGATCTCAGGGTCCTGGGATCGAGTCCCGCATTGGGCTCTCTGCTCTACAGGGAGCCTGCTTCCCTCTCTCTCTCTCTCTCTCTGCGCCTGCCTCTCTGCCTACTTGTTATTTCTCTCTGTAAAATAAATAAATAAAATCTATAAAAAAATGAATGGGTCAAGCAGGAAATTAAAGAAGAATTGAAAAAATTCATGGAAACAAATGATAATGAAAACACAATGGTTCAAAATCTGTGGGACACAACAAAGGCAGTCCTGATAGGAAAATATATAGCAATACAAGCCTTTCTCAAGAAACAAGAAAGGTCTCAAATACACAACCTAACCCTACACCTAAAGGAGCTGGAGAAAGAACAATAAAGAAAGCTTAACCCCAGCAGGAGAAGAGAAATCATAAAGATGAGAGCAGAAAGCAATGAAGTAGAAACTAAAAAATCAATAGAACAAATCAACAAAACAAGGAGCTGTTTCTTTGAAATAATTAATAACATTGATAAGCCCCTGGCAAGACTTCTCAAAAAGAAAAGAGAAAGACCCAAATAAATAAAATCATGAATGAAAGAGGAGAGATCACAACCATCACCAAAGAAATATAAACAATTATAAGAACATACTATGAGCAACAGTATGCCAACAAATTCAACAATCTGGAAGAAATGGATGCGTTTATAGAGACATATAAACTACCACAACTGAACCAGGAAGAAATAGAAAGCCTGAACAGACCCATAACCAGTAAGGAGATTGAAACAGTCATCAAAAATCTCCAAACAAACAAAAGCCCAGGGCCAGATGGCTTCCCAGGGGAATTCTACCAAACATTTAAAGAAGAACTAATTCCTATTCTCCTGAAACTGTTTAAAAAAATAGAAATGGAAGGGAAAACTTCCAAACTCACTTCATGAGGCCAGCATCACCTTGATCCCCAAATCAGAAAAGGATCCCATCCAAAAAAGAAGTACAGACCAATATCCTTGATGAACACAGATGCAAAAATTCTCACCAAAAAACTAGCCAATAGGATCCAACAGTACATTAAAAGGATTATTCACCACGACCAAGTGGGATTTTTTTTAATTTAATTTATTTATTTGACAGAGGGAGAGAGAGAGATTACAAGTAGGCAGAGAAGGGGAAGCAGGCTCCCCAATTAGCAGGGAGCCCGATGCGGGGCTCGATACCAGGACCCTGAGATCATGACCTGAGCCAAAGGCAGAGGCTTAATCCACTGAGCCACCCTGGTGCCCAACCAAGTGGGATTTATTCCAGGGCTGCAAGTTTGGTTCAATTTCCACAAATCAATCAATGTGATACATCAATAAAAGAAAGAACAAGAACCATATGATACTCTCAATAGATGCTGAAAAAGCATTTGACAAAGTGCAGCATCCCTTCCTGATTAAAACACTTCAAAGTGTAGGGATAGAGGGCACATATCTCAATATTATCAAAGCCATCTATGAAAAACCCACTGCAAATATCATTTTCAATGGAGAAAAAGTGAAAGTTTTTCCGCTAAGGTCAGGAACACGGCAAGGGTGTCCATTATCACTACTGCTATTCAACATAGTACCAGAAGTGCTAGCCTCGGCAATCAGACAACAAAAAGAAATTAAAGGCATCCAAATCAGCAAAGAAAGAGTCAAACTATCACTCTTTGCAGATGATATGATACTCTATGTGGAGAACCCGAAAGACTCCACTCCAAAACTTGTAGAACTTGTACAGGAATTCAGTAAATTGTCAGGATATAAAGTCAATGCACAGAAATCAGTTGCATTTCTTTACACCAACAACAAGACAGAAGAAAGAGAAATTAAGGAGTCAATCCCATTTATAATTGCACCCAAATCCATAAGATACCTAGGAATAAACCTATGCAAGGAGACAAAGAATGTATATTCAGAAAACTATAAAGTACTCATGAAAGAAATTGAGGAAGACACAAAGAAATGGAAAAATGTTCCATGCTCATTGATTGGAAGAAGAAATATTGTGAAAATGACTATACTGACTAAAGCAACCTACACATTTAATGCCATCCGTAATAAAATCCCATCCAGCTTCTTCAAAGAAATATGAAATTTATATGGAATGAGAAAAAACCTTGAATAGCCAAAGGAATACTAAAAAAGAAAGCCAAAGTTGGTGGCATCACAATTTCAGACTTCACGCTCTATTACAAAGCTGTCATCATCAAGACAGTATGGTACTGGCACAAAAACAGACACATAGATCAATGGAACAGAATAGAGAGCCCAAAAATACACCCTCAACTCTATAGTCAACTACTCTTTGCCAAAGCAGGAAAGAATGTCCAATGGAAAAAAGGCAGCCTCTTCAACAAATGGTGCTGGCAAAATTGGATAGCCACATGCAGAAAAATGAAATTGGACCATTTCCTTACACCACACATGAAAATAGACTCCAAATGGATGAAGGACCGCAATGTAAGAAAGGAATACATCAAAATCCTTAAGGAGAACACAGGCAGCAACCTCTTAGACCTCAGCCACAGCAACTTCTTCGTAGGAACATTGCCAAAGGCAACAGAAGCAAGGGCAACAATGAACTATCTGGATTTCATCAAGATCAAAAGATTTTGCACAGCAAAGGAAACAGTTAACAAAACCAAAAGACAAGTGACAGAATGGGAGAAGATATTTGCAAAGGACATATCAGAAAAAGGGCTAGTAAAACAATGAACACGGTTATGCTGTAAATAAACAAAAAAAAAAAAGAAAAAAAAAAGAGGGGCGCCTGGGTGGATCAGTGGATTAAGCCGCTGCCTTCGGCTCAGGTCATGATCTCAGGGTCCTGGGATCGAGCCCCGCATCGGGCTCTCTGCTCTGCAGGGAGCCTGCTTCCTCCTCTCTCTCTGCCTGCCTCTCTGCCTACTTGTGACCTCTCTCTCTGTCAAATAAATAAATAAAATCTTAAAAAAAAAAGAAAAGAAAAAGGGCTAGTATCCAAAATCTATAAAGAGCTTAACAAACCTAACATCCAAAGAACAAGTAACCCAATCAAGAAATGGGCAGAGGACATGAACAGACATTTCTCCAATGAAGACATCTAGTCTAGATGGCCAACGGACACATGAAAAAATCCTCCACATCACCTTCCATCAGGGAAATACAAATAAAAACCACAATGAGATAACACCTCACACCAGTCAGAATGGCTAAAATAAACAAGTCAGGAAATAACAGATGCTGGCGAGGATGTGGAGAAAGGGGAACCCTCCTACACTGTTGGTGGGAATGCAAGCTGGTGCAACCACTCTGGAAAACAGTGTGGAGGTTCCTCAGAAAACTGAAAATAGAGCTATGCTATGAACCAGCGATTGCACTACTGGGTTTATATACTAACGATACAAAAGTGGTGCTCTGAAGGGGCACGTGCACCTGAATGTTTATAGTAGCAATATCCACAATAGCCAAATTATGGAAAGAACCTAGATGTCCATCAATATATGAATGGATAAAGAAGAAGTGGTATAGCTTACACCAGTTAGAATGGCCAAAAATTAGCACGACGGGAAACAACATGTGTTGGAGAGAATGTGGAGAAAGGAGAACCATCTTACACTGTGCCTGGGAATGCAACTTGGTGCAGCCACCTTGGAGAACAGTGTGGAGATTCCTTAAGAAATTAAAAATCGAGATTTCCTATGACCCTGCAATTGCACTTCTGTGTATTTGCCCCAAAGATAGAGATGTAGGTAAAAGAAGGGCCATCTCTACCCCAATGTTTATAGCAGCAATGGCCACGGTCGCCAAACTGTGGAAAGAACCAAGATGCCCTTCAACGGGCGGATGGATAAGGAAGATTTTGTCCATATACACTATGGAGTATTATGCCTCCATTAGAAAGGATGAATACCCAACTTTTGTAGCAACATGGATGGGACTGGAAGAGATTATGCTTAGTGAAATAAGTCAAGCAGAGAGAGTCAATTGTCATATGGTTTCACTTATTTCTGGAGCATAACAGATAACATGGAGGACATGGGGAGATGGAGAGGAGAAGGGAGTTGAGGGAAATTGGAAGGGGAGGTGAACCATGATAGACTATGGACTCTGAAAAACAACCTGAGAATTTTGAAGGGGCGGGGGGTGGCAGGTTGGGGTAGCCAGATGGTGGGTATTGAGGAGGGCACGTATTGCATGGAGTACTGGGTGTGGTGTAAGAACAATGAATACTGTTACACTGAAAAGAAATTAAAAAATAAAAAATAGTAAATAAATAAAGAAAGAAGAAGTGGTATATATATATACAATGGAATACTATGCAACCATCAATGGCAAATGAAATCTTGCCATTTGCTACGATGGGAATGGAACTAGAGGGTATTATGCTGAGCGAAATAAGTCAATCAGAGAAAGACAACTATCATATTATCTCGCTGATATGAGGAAGTGGAGATGCAACATGGAGGGTTTGGGGGGTAGGAAAAGAAAAAATGAAAGAAAATGGGATCGGGAGGGAGACAAACCACAAAAGACCTAATCTCAGAGAACAGAGTGAGGGTTGCTGGTGTGAGGAGGTTTGGAAGAGTGTGGAGGGGATATGGACATTGGCGAGTGTATGTGGTATGATGAGTGCTGTGAAATGTGTAAACCTGGTGATTCACAGACCTGTACCCCTGGGGATAAAAATACATTGTATGTTTATAAAAACATTTAAAAATTAATAAAAAATAAATTAGTGTTTTTGTATAAGTTTGGATAAGTTGGCATCAAGAGGGAGACAAACCATAAGAGACTCGTAATCTCACAAAACAAATTGAGAGTTGCTGGGGGGAGGGGTTATGGAGCGCGTGGTTGGGTTACGGACACTGGGGAGGGTATGTGATATGGTGAATGCTGTGAAGTGTGTAAGCCTGATGATTCACACACCTGTCTCCCCTGGGGCAAGTAATACATTATATGTTAATAAAAATAAAATTAGTGATTTTGTATTTTAGGGGTAAATTGGCTGAATCATAGAGTAGATCTATTTTTAAATTTTTGAAGACTCTCTATACTATTTTCCACAGTGGCTGTACAAGTTTGCATTCCCACCAGTGGTGTAAGTGGGTTCCTTTTTTCTCCATATCTTTGCCAATACCTCTTGTTTCTTGTGTTGCTGATTTTAGCCATTATGACAGGTGTAAGGTGATGTCTCACTCCAGTTTTGATTTTCCTTTCCCTGATGATAAGTAATGATGAACATCTTTTAATGTGTCTATTGGCCATCTCATGTCTTCTTTTTTTTTTTGTCTTGAAATTTTATTTTATTATGTTAGTCACCATACAATACATCATTAGTTTTGATGTAGTGTTCCATGATTCATTGTGTGTAACACCCAGTGCTCCATGCAATACATGCACTCCTTAATACCCATCACAAGGCTCACTCATTCCCCTACTCTCTCTTCTCTAAAACCTTCAGTTTCTTTCCTGGAGTCCATAGTCTCTCATGGTTCATTTCCCCCTCTGATTCCTCCATTCATTTTTCCCTTCTTCACAACCTCTCCAATATTTGTTTCTTGCCTCATCAATTTTTGCCATTCTAACTGGTGTAAGGTGCTATCTCAATGTGGTTTTGATCTGAGATTCCCTAATGTCTAGTGATGATGAACATTTTTTCATGTGTCTCTTAACCATTTGTATTTATTCTTTGGATAAGTGTCTTTTTATGTCTTCTGACCACTTTTAAACTTTAATATTTGTTTTGGGGGTGTAGAGTTTGAGAAGTTCTTTATATATCTTGGATATCAGCCTTTTACCTGTAGTATCATTTGCAAATAGCTTCTCCCATTCTGTGGTTTGCCTTTTTGTTTTGTTGACGGTTTCCTTTGTTGTGAAAAGTCTTCTTTAGACAAATTTCAGTTTTTTTCTTCTACCCATTTCTTATTATTTTTTTCTTTTTTTAATTCACTTTTTTAAAATTCCTTTACAGCGTAACACTATTCATTGTTTTTGCACCACACCCAGTTCTTCATGCAATACGTGCCCTCCCTATTACCCACCACCTGGATCCCCAACCTCCCACCCCCTGCCACTTCAAAACACTCAGGTTGTTTTTCAGAGTCCATAGTCTCTCATGGTTCATCTCACCTTCCAATGTCCCTCAACTCCCTTCTCCTCTCCATCACCCCATGTCGACCATGTTCTTTGTTATGCTCCACAAATAAGTGAAACCATATGATACTTGACACTCTCTGCTTGACTTATTTCGCACAGCATAGTCTCTTCCAGTCCAGTCCATGTTGCTACAAATGTTGGGTATTCATCCTTTCTGATGGAGGCATAATACAAAATAGTGTGTATGGACCACATCTTCCTTATCCATTCATCCGTTGAAGGGCATCTTGGTTCTTTCCACAGTTTGGCGACTGTGGCCAGCTATAAACATTGGGGTACAGATGGCTCTTCTTTTCACTACATCTGTATCTTTGGAGTAAATACCCAGCAGTGCAATTGCAGGGTCATAGGGAAGCTCTATTTTTAAATTCTTAAGGAATATCCACACTGTTCTCCAAAGTGGCTGCACCAACTTGCATTCTCACCAACAGTGTAAGAGGGTTCCCCTTTCTCCACGTCCTCTCCAACACATGTTGTTTCCAGGCTTCTAATTTTGTCCATTCTAACTGGTGTAAGGTGATATCTCAATGTGGTTTTAATTTGAATCTCCCTGATGGATAGTGATGATGAAGATTTTTTCAGGTGTCTGATTGCCATTTGTATGTCTTCATTGGAGAAGTGTCTGTTCATATCTCCTGCTGATTTTTTGACATGATTATCTGTTTTGTGTGTGTTGGGTTTGAAGAGTTCTTTATAGATCCTGGATATCAACCTTTGTCTGTACTGTCATTTGCAAATATCTTCTCCCATTCCGTGGGTTGCCTTTTGGTTTTGTTCACTGTTTCCTTTGCTGTGCAGAAGATTTTGATCTTGATGAAGGCCCAAATGTTCATTTTTGCTTTTGTTTCCTTTGCCTTTGGAGACACATCTTGAAAGAAGTTGCAGTGGCTCTTATCGAACAGGTTACTGCCTATGTTCTCCTCTATGATTCTGATGGATTCCTGTCTCACATTGAGGTCTTTTATCCATTTCAACTTTGTCTATGTGTAGGTGTAAGAGAATGGTCGAGTTTTATTCTTCTACATATAGCTGTCCAATTTTCCCAGCACCATTTATTGAAGAGACTGTCTTTTTTCCACTGTATATTTTTTCCTGTTTTGTCGAAGATTATTTGACCATAGAATTGAGGGTCCATATCTGGGCTCTCTACTCTGTTCCACTGGTGTACGTGTCTGTTTTTATGCCAGTAACACGCTGTCTTGGTGATCACAGCTTTGTAGTAAAGCTTGAAATCAGGGAACGTGATGCTGCCAGTTTTGTTTTTTTGTTTTTGTTTTATTTTTATTTTTATTTTTATTTTTTTTATTTGTTTATTTACAGCATAACAGTGTTCATTGTTTTGGCATCACACCCAGTGCTCCATGCAGAACGTGCCCTCCCTATTACCCACCACCTGGTTCCTCAACCTCCCACCCCCCCCTTCAAAACCCTCTGGTTGTTTTTCAGAGTCCATAGTCTCTCATGGTTCATCTCCCCTTCCAGTTTCCCTCAACTCCCTCTCCTCTCCATCTCCCCATGTCCTCCATGTTATTTGTTATGCTCCACAAATAAGTGAGACCATATGATACTTGACTCTCTCTGCTTGACTTAATTCGCTCAGCAAAATCTCTTCCAGTCCCGTCCATGTTGCTACAAAAGTTGGGTATTCGTCCTTTCTGATGGAGGCATAATACTCCATTGTGTATATGGACCACATCTTCCTTATCCATTCATCCGTTGAAGGGCATCTTGGTTCTTCCCACAGTTTGGCGACCATAGCCATTGCTGCAATAAACACTGGGGTACAGATGGCCCTTCTTTTCACTCCATCTGTATCTTTGGGGTAAATACCCAGCAGTGCAATTGCAGGGTCATAGGGAAGCTCTATTCTTAATTACTTCAGGAATCTCCACACTGTTCTCCAAAGTGGCTGCACCAACTTGCATTCCCACCAACAGTGTAAGAGGGTTCCCCTTTCTCCACATCCTCTCCAACACACGTTGTTTCCTGTCTTGCTAATTTTGGCCATTCTAACTGGTAAAATGTGGTACCTCAATGTGGTTTTAATTTGAATCTCCCTGATGGCTAGTGATGATGAACATTTTTTCATGTGTCTGATAGCCATTTGTATGTCTTCATTGGAGAAGTGTCTGTTCATATCTTCTGCCCATTTTTTGATATGATTATATGTTTTGTGTGTGTTGAGTTTGAGGAGTTCTTTATGGATCCTGGATATCAACCTATTTTCTGTACTGTCATTTGCAAATATCTTCTCCCATTCCGTCGGTTGCCTTTTTTTTTTTTTTTTTTTTTTTTTTTTTTTTTTTTTTTTTTTAAAGATTTTATTTATTCATTTGACAGAGAGAGAGATCACAAGTAGGCAGAGAGGCAGGCAGAGAGAGAGGAAGGGAAGCAGGCTCCCTGCGGAGCAGAGAGCCCGATGCGGGGCTCGATCCCAGGACCCTGAGATCATGACCTGAGCCGAAGGCAGCGGCTTAATCCACTGAGCCACCCAGGCGCCCCCGTCGGTTGCCTTTTTGTTTTGTTGACGCCAGTTTTGTTTTTGTTCTTCAACATTTCCTTAGCAATTCGGATCTCTTTTGATTCCATGCAAATTTTAGGATTATTTGCTCCAGCTCTTTGAAAAATACCGGTGGAATTTTGATTGGAATGGTATTAAAGGTATAGATTGATCTAAGCAGTATACACATTTAAAAAAATGTTTATTCTTCTGATCCAAGAGCACGGAATGCTCTTCCATCTTTTTGTGTCTTCTTCAATTTCTTTCATGAGTGTTCTATAGTTCCTCGGGTACAGATCCTTTACCTCTTTGGTTAGGTTTATTCCCAGGTATGTTACGGTTCTTGGTGCTATAGTAAATGGAATCAAATCTCTAATTGCCCTTTCTGTATTTTCATTGTTAGTGTAAAAGAAAGCCACTGATTTCTGTACATTGACATTGTATCTTACCACGTTACTGAATTGCTGTATTAGTTCTAGTAGTTTGGGAGTGGAGTCTTTGGGATTTTCCATATAAAGAATCATATCATTTCGAAGAGAGAGAGAGTGTGACTTCTTCATTGCCAATGTGGATATCTTTTATTTCTATTTGTTGTCTGATTGATGTTGCTAGGACATCTAATACTATGTTGAACAAGAGTGGTGAGAGTGGGCATCCTTGTCGTGCTCCTGATCTCAAAGGGAAGGCTGCAAGCTTTTTCCCATTGAGGATGATATTTGCTGTGGGTCTTTCATACAAAGATTTTAGGAAGTTCAGGAATGTTCCCTCTATCCCTATAATTTGAAGCATTTTAATCATGAATGGATGTTGGATTTTGTCAAATGCTTTTTCTGCATCTATTGAGAGGACCATGTGTTTCTTCTCTCTTCTCTTATTGATTTGTTGTATCACATTGATTGATTTGTGAAAGTTGAATCATCCTTGTAACCCCAGGATTGATCCCACCAGGTCATGATGGAAAATCTTTTTAATGTGCTGCTGGATTCTGTTTGCTAGGATCTTGTTGAGAATCTTAGCATCCATATTCATCAGTGATATTGGTCTGAAATTCTCCTTTTTGGTAGGATCTTTGCCTGGTTTGGGGATCAGGGTAATGCTGGCTTCATAAAAAGAGTCTGGAAGTTTTCCTTCTGCTTCAATTTTTTGGAACAGCTTCAGGAGAATTGGTGTTATTTCTTCTTTGAAAGTTTGGTAGAATTCCCCAGGGACTCCATCAGGTCTTGGGCTCTTGTTTTTTGGGGGAGTTTGTTGATCACTGCTTCAATCTTGTTACTAGAGATCAGTCTATTCAGGTTGTCAATTTCTTCCTCGTTCAATTTTGGGAATTTATGGTTTTCCAGGAATGCATCCATTTCATCTAGGTTGCTTAGCTTATTGGCATATATCTGTTGATAATAACTTCTGATGATTGTTTCTATTTCCTTGGTGTTAGTTGTGATCTCTCCCTTTGCATTCATAATTTTATTAATTTGAACTTTCTCTCTTTTCTTTTGGATTAATGTGGCCAATGGTTTATCGATCTTATTGATTATTTCAAAAAAACAGCTTCTAGTTTCATTGATACTTTCTACTGTATCTCTGGTTTCTACCTCATTGATCTCTGCTCTAATCTTGATTATTTTCCTTCTTGTGTGTGGAGTTGGTTTGATTTGTTGTTGATTCTCCAGTTCTTTTAGGTGTAGAGACAGCTGGTGTATTCTGGATTTTTCAATTTTTTTGAGGGAGGCTTGGATGGCTATGTATTTTCCCCTTAGGACAGCCTTTGCTGTATCCCATAGGTTTTGGACCGAAGTGTCTTCATTCTCATTGGTTTCCATCAATTGTTTAAGTTCTTCTTTGATCTCCTGGTTGATCCAAGCATTCTTAAGCAAGGTGGTCTTTAGCTTCCAGGTGTTTGAGTTCCTTCTGAACTTTTCCTTGTGATTGAGCTCCAGTTTCAAAGCATTGTGATCGGAGAATATGCAGGGAATAATGTCAGTCTTTTGGTATCGGTTGAGTCCTGCTTTGTGACCCAGTATGTGGTCTATTCTGGAGAAGGTTCCATGTGCCCTGGGAAGAATTAGTATTCTGTTGTTTTAGGGTGGAATGTTCTGTATATGTCTATGAGGTCCATCTGGTAGAATGTTTCATTCAATGTTCTTATTTCTTTATTGATTTTCTGCTTCGATGATCTGTCTATTACTGAGAGAGGCATGTTAAGATCTCCTACTATTAATGTATTCATATCAATATTACTCTATCTTGATCAATAGTTTTCTTATGTAATTGGCTGCTCCCATATTGGGGGTGTTGATATTTACAATTGTTAGATCATCTTGGTGAATATTCCCTTTAAGAACTATGTAGTGCCTTTCTGTATCTCTGACTACAGTCTTTAGTTTCAAATCTAATTTATCTGATGTGAGAATCGCTATCCCAGCCTTTTGAGGCCCATTGTCATGAAGGATGCTTCTCTATCCCTACACGTTCAGTCCGGATGTATCCTTAGGTTCAAAATGGGTCTCTTTTAGACAACATATGAATGGGTCCTGTGGTTTTATCCAATCTGCAACCCTGTGTCATTTTAGGTGCGCATTTAGGCCATTCACAATTTGAGTGATTATTGATAGATGTATTTTTATTGACATCGTGTTACCTTTGAAGTCTTTCTGTCTGTAGATTGTCACTATATTTCTGTTCAATGATATTCTTAGGATTTTTTCTCTTTTATAGGACCCCCCTTAATATTTCCTGCAGTGTCGGCTTGGTGGTTGCATAGTCTATTAAGCCTTGATGGTCTTGGAAACTTTATCTCTCCATCCATTTTGAATGTCCATCTTGCTGGATAAAGTATTCTTGGCTGCATGTTCTTCTCATTTAGTACTCTGAATATATTTTGCCAGCCCTTTATGGCTTGCCAGGTCTCTGTGGACATGTCTGATGTCATTCTAATGGGCTTTCCTCTGTATGTAAGAAACTTCTTTGTCCTAGCTGCTTTCAAGAGGATCTGCCTACAGTCATAATTCTTCATTCTATCAGGTGTTATGAGGACTTTCGAGAATCTAAAATCTTGGGGTGGGGGGGAACTGTTCTGCTTCTAGTACATGAACGCTGTTTCCATTCGTGAGATTGGGAAAATTTTCATAGACAACTTTTTCCACTATATCTTCTAGAATTCTTTCTCCTCCCCTTCAGGGTTTCCAATAATTGTGATGTTGCAATGTTTCATGCCATCATTTATTTCCCTAATTCTGTTTTCGTGGCTTCTGAGCTGTTTGTTCCAGGCTTCCTACTGATCCTTTCTCTGTTTGTCCTCCAAATCACTATTTCTATCTTCTGTCTCAGTTACCCTAGCTTTTAGAGAATTTAGGTTAGATTGGAACTCATTGAGACCATTTTGAACATCATTCCTGGTGGCTTACAGTTCTGCCCTAAGATTGTGATCATCATCCCTGGTGGCTTTCAGTTCTGCCCTAATCAATTCCATTTGGTCATCCATGGCTTTCTCCAACCTAGCTATTGCCTGCATAATTGTTAGCCTGAATTCCTTTTCCAACATATTGTCTCTGTTGATAGCCATTAACTCTGTTGCAGAAGTTCCATCCTCTGTATTTTTCTTCTGTTGTTCATTCCTTCTCCTAGTCATTTTGGTAAGAGATGACTGAATGGATGTAGCTGGATGTATCAACTGTGGTGCAGTCAAGTTGCACTCTGGAATGTTTCTGTGCAATCAGGATTCCCCACCCAAATGAGAGAAAAAAGAAAAGAAAAAAAGAAAATGAACAGAGATAGAGAGAGAGAGAGAGGAAAAAAAGGGAAGATAAAAGAGAAGGCTCAACCCAAATGGGCCCCAAGGTAAGATTTATGATGTATACAAACAAAAACAGACAAGCAAAAAGACTGATAAAAGTATACTAGAAGAGAAAAAATATATATATAAAAGCAATAAAAAGGAAGAACCTCGTCAAAAAGAACCCCAAGTATAAGATTTATATACTAACAGGACTAACACAAATACACAGAAACACTGGCAGAAGGAAAATATGGGAGAGTGGTTATAAATTCAATGTGGGCGAGGAAGGATATTTTGATTCTTCCTGGATGTATCTTGATATCTTTGTTAAAGGACTCAACTTTCCTAAGATACAGGGGATTAAAAATTGGTTTACCTATAGTGGTAGAATTCATTGGGGAAAGGGGATTACCTTGAAGTTTAACTCTATATGTATATTAGAAAATAAAAATTAAAAAAGAATAAACTAGACTAAACTAAACTAAAATTTTTTAAAAAATTAAAAAAAATAAAAAAGCAAAGAAAAACTGGGTGTATGTATCAAAAAGTTCAGGTTAGAAGGTTATTAAGGAATTTGATGTACAGGACATTTCACTGTGATGGTAAATAGGTTAAAAATTATCTATATGTATTAAAAAAATGAACCAGAATAGTGGTAACGAGTTCAAGATAAAAGTTGTATTTATGAAGTATTGGTGGTTGTTTTCTGGTCGACTTTTTTTATTCTTTTCCTTCCTGGTTGGTTTTCTGGGGGAGGGGCCTGCCACGTGGGTTTTCAGTCAATGATGTTCCCTGAGTTACATCCTCCCGCCCCCGTCAAGGGGGTGGGATCTGAGGAAACTTTTTTTCAGGCTTTTGTTCTCTGGAGGTTTTTATGTTTGTTCATCTGTTTTCTCTCACCTTGACAGCTTTTGATGGTTTTTGGAAGTTTAGAGGAGAGAAAACTGCACCCCAACCTCCTTCTCAGAGGGATGCCTCAGAATGCTCTGCAGAGCTGCTGGCAGAGTAGGTTCTGAGTCATGGTCCCTGGGGATGCAGGATCTCCTCCTTGAACCCAAAACCCCAGCAGCGGCAGCTGTCTGGGCAGCTCCAGACCACCAGAGACGTTCCAAGCAGCAATTGCACACTGAGATTTTCCCGCTGGCCCGGGCTGGGAGTGCCTGGTTTCCAGGTCCCAGAGCTCCCGCCTATCACCTGTGAGCACCTATCCCAGGGGAGGGAGTGGGGCGCTCCTGTCTCAGGCTCTGATCCCTCGGTGGGGGGTCTACGAGCTCCAGGCTAAGGCCTGCCCACACCTCTCTTAGGGAGGGTGTGTGGCGCACGTGTCTCTGGAACACCATCTGGTGAGGCTCCCAACCCCTCACAGAGCTGGACCCCACGCGTTCTCTGGCGCGCTGGCAGCTCAATCATGCTGGTGGCTCAGGGACCAAGACCTGGTTTCTCTGCCACAGTCTCTCTGGCTCAGCGCCAGGGGCAGCTGTCCTGGGTCTGGGGACTTAAGCCCCTGTCCCTAACTGCCCCAATTCCCACAATTTCCCCCCCGCGATCCTTTGCTCTTTTTTTTGAGTGCTTTCAACCAGACTCCAAGTTAATGCTGGTCCCCAGATGCAGGGCACTCTCGTATTGGGGTATTACTTTCCAATCGGTCGCCTCTGGTGGCTCCCTCCCCCTTTTGTTTATCTTCTGATATCAGTCCGATGTTCCCACTCTGCTTCATCTGCCCACTGGCTTCTTTTGCTCCTGTAGAGATCCAGACATGTATAATTCTGGTCGCAGGCTGATTTCATGGGTCATCGGAGTTCTTTGGTAGGTAATCAGCTCACTTTAGGGTACAGATTGAAACAGCGCCTCCTCCTACTTCCCCGCCATCTTGACTCCTGTCCATGAGTGTTCTTTTAATGGGGTCCACAAGCTATGACATATTATTTGAAATGGCCAACTTTTGGTGTCTTGATTTTCCTTCAGAGATGGAGCGTTTTCTCTCTTCTACCCATTTCTTAATTGGGCTAAGGCCCTTATGCTTCCAAAACTTATAAATGCTCTGAAGATGAAGAGGCATATGCAGCCGTGTGTTCCCAGTTCAGGAAAGAACTTAGAACAAGGGCAGACTATAAGGCAGTTGGATACTCTGAGTTAAGTGCACGTCCAGTCCCTTATGCTTCCAAAACGTATAACCACACTTAAGGTTTTTGAGAATTGAGTTTTGTAAGCTCCTTATATATTTTGGATACTAACCCTTTATCTGATATGTCATTTGCAAACATCTTTTTCTATTCCATAGGTTGCCTTTTATTTTGTTGATTGTTTCCTTTGCTGTGCAGAAGCTTTTTATTTTGACATAGTTCAAATAGTTTATTTTTGCTTTCTTTTCCCTTTCCTCAGGAGACATAGCTAGAAAAAAGTTGCTACAGCTGATACAAAGAAATTAGTCTGTGCTCTCTTCTAGTATTGTTATGGTTTCAGGTCTCACATTAAGGTCTTTAAGCCATTTTGAATTTCTGTGTACTGTGTAAGAAAGTGGTCCAGTTTTATTCTTTTGCATGTTTCTGTCCGGTTTTCCCAACATGATTTGTTAAAGAGATGGTCTTTTTTCCCATTGGATATTCTTTCTTGTTTTGTCAAAGTTTAATAGATCATATAGTTGTGGATACATTTCTGGGTTTTCTTTTCCATTCCATTGATCTACGCCTCTGTTTTTGTGCCAATACCATACTGTTTTAGTCATTATAGCTTTGTAATATAATTTGAAGTTTGGGACTGTGAGGCTTCCAGCTTTGCTTTTCTTTTTAGACATTCTTTTGGCTATTTGGTGCCACTTCCTGAGGGTGCATAGGAGAAGAATGAGGCACAAACAAGTCAGCTACAAGAGATAGGGAGCAGGGGTCAGCCATTGAGAAGACTGCCCCCCCTCCAACAAGTCCTCAGTCCTGTGTTTATTAGATACAAGATAACAATCAACAAAGGAGTTGAAGGAGATTATAGGTAAGCAAGATATGCCTGATCAAGCAGTATAGGATTTGTGGTTGAGTAAACACATTTAAAGGAGTCATTTAATTAACTACAGGTGATCTCTACAGAAAAGGCAATAAAAGAAAAAAGAAGCAGGTGGCATTCCACCCTGATTGGGCTGTTCCCAGCTGCTTGGCTTCAAGGACCTGTATCATCCTCTCCCCCAGAGGCCTGTTGCTAGTACATGTTTAAGCATGTTTTTTGTCAGTACATTGTTCTGAGGGACGGATACAATTTGGGGTCTCTTGTGGTTCCGTACAGAATTTAGAATTGTTTTTTTCTATATGAAAAACAGAGTGCATGGAACACTGGGTGTTGTACATACACAATGAATATTGGAACACTGGATCAAAAAATAATGATGTATTTTATGGTGACTAACATAACACAATAAAAAAAAAGAAAAATTGCTGTTTGTGTTTTGATAGGGATTACACTACATGCATAGATTGCCTTGGGTAGTATAGATATCTTAACAATTCTACCAATCCATGAGCATGGAATGTCTTTCCATTTCTTTGTGTCATCTTCAATTTCTTTCATCAGTAGTATTTTATCATTTTCAGAATACAGATCTTTCACGTCTTTGGTTAAGTTTGTTCCTAGATATTTCATTGGGTGCAATTATAAGTGGGATTGTTTTCTTAATTTCTCTTTCTGCTGATTCATATGCAACAGATTCGTATACATTGGTTATGTATCCTGTGGTTTTACTGAATTTGTTTCTCAGTTCTAGCAGTTTTTTGGTGGAATCTTTTGGGGTTTTTATATATAGTATCATGTCTTCTGCAAATAGTGTGTTTTACTTCTTCCTTGCCAATTTGAATGCCTTTACCTCCTTTTTGTTGTATGATTGCTGTGGTTCGGACTTACAGTAACATATTGAATAAAAGTCAAGAGTGGACATCCTTGTATTGTTCCTGACATTAGGGGACATGCTTTCAGTGTTTTCCCATTAAGGGCGATGTTAGCTGTGGGTTTTTCCTATATGGCATTTATTATGTTGAGGTATGCTCCCTCTAAACCTACTTTGTTGAGGGTATTATTTTTATCATGAATGGAAGTTATATTTTGTCAAATGATTTTTCTGCATCTATTGAAATGATCATATGGTTCTTACTCCTTTCTCATATTGATGAGATATATCATGTTGATTGATTTGAAAATATTAAAACACCCTTGCAACCCAGGAATAAATCCCATGTGATCATGGTGAGTGATTTTTTAAAAAGTATTGTTGAATTTGGTTTGCTAGTATTTTGTTGAGGATTTTTCCATCATGTTCATCAGGATATCAGCATGTAGTTGTGCTGTTAGTTTTGGTATCAGGGAAATGCTGGTCTCATAGAATGAACTCAGAAGTTTTTCTTCCTTTTATATTTTTTGGAAGAGTTGGGAGAAGAATACATACTAACTCTTCTTTAAATGTTCAGTAGAATTTGCCTGTGAAGCCATCTTGTCCTAGACTTTTGTTTGTTTGGAATTTTTTTGATTACTGATTCAATTCCTTTGCTGGTTATTGGTCTGTTCAAATTTTCTATTTCTTCCTGTTTCAGTTTTGGTAGTTTATATGATTCTAGGAATTTACCCATTTCTCCCAGGTTTTCCAATTTGTTGGCATGTAACTTTTCATAATATGCTCTTGTAATTATTTGTATTTATGTGGTGTTGGTTGTTCGTTCTCCTCTCTCATTTGTGATTTTATTTATTTGAGCCCTTTCTCTCTTTTTTTCTTTTTAGAGTGAAAAGGGGGGAGCAAAACTGTCTTTCTTTTCTTTTTTTAATTTTCATATCTTTTTTTCTTGATAATTCTGGCTAGAGGTTTATCAATTGATTGATTTTTTTTTTTCAGAGAATCAGCTCCTGGTTTCAATAATACGCTCTACAAAATTTATTTTTTTTTTTTTAGGTTCTATAACATTTGTTTCTGCTCTAATTTTTATTAGTTCCTTCCTTCTGTTGATCTTGGGTTTTGTTTTTTATTCTTTTCCTAGCTTCTTTGGTGTAACATTAGGTTGTTTATTTGACATTTTTTTGTGATTCTCAAGGTAAGCCTGTACGGCCTTAAACTAAACTCTTAGGACCACTTTTGCTGAATCAGAAAGTTTTGGAGCATTTTGTTTTCATTTTCATTCATTTTTGTGTACTTTTTAATTTCTTCTTTGATTTCTTGGTTGATCCTTTTATTGTTTAGTAACATTTTATTTAACCTTCATGTATTTGTGTTCTTTTCAGGTTTTTTGGTTGTTAACTTCTAGTTTCATAGTGTTGTGATCAGAAAAGCTGCCACATGCCTCAAACTTTTATTTGTTGAGGGCGTTTTATGGCTTAATATATGATATATTCTGGAGAGTGTTCCTGTACACCTGAAGAGAAAGTGTATTCTATTGTTTTAGGATGGAATGTTCTGAGTATATCTGTTAAATCTATCTGGCCCAATGTCTCATTCAAGGCATTTTTTCCTTTTTGATTTTCTGTTTAGATGAACTTTCCTTTGTTGTAATGGGGTATTAAAGTCCCCTTACATTATTGTATTATACAGTACTGTATGCAATATTATACAATATTGTACATTATAGTATAATACAATACATTATTGTATTATCAATTACTTCCTCTATGTTTGTTATTAACTGGTTTTTGTATTTGGGTCCTTCTATGCTGGATACATAAATATTTACTTTTGTTATATATTCTTGTTAGATTAGCCCCTTTATCATTAATAATTTCCTTTTTTAATCTCCTGCTACAGTTTTTATTTTAGAGTCTAGTTTGTGCAATATAAGTAATACTGCTTAGTCTTTCTTTTGACGTCCATTTACATGAAAGATGTTTCTCCATCCTCTCAGTTTCAATCTGTAAGTGTCTTTGGGTCTGAAATGAATTTCTTGTAGGCAGCATTTGGATGGGTCTTGTTTTTTAATCCATTCTGTCATGCTATGCCATTTTTTTTTATGCTATGTCATTTGATTGGAGCATTTAGTCCATTTATGTACAAAGTAATTATTGATAGGTATGTATTTTCATGACCAATTTGTGGTTGCTTCTGAAGATTTTCTTTGATCTTTTGTTCTCTTTCTCACTTTCATGATTTGTTGATTTTCTTTAGTGATATATTTAGATTTCTTTCCCTCTCTCCTCTTTACTTATTTATTGTGGTTTTGATATAGTTATCATTAGATTTGTATATAATCTTTTCTGCATATAGCAGTCTATATTAAGTTGATGGTTGCTTAAATTTGAACCCATTCTTTACTCTTCTTCTTCCCACGTTTCTGTATATCTTATCATATTTTTCATCTTTTTATGAGCTCCTTGACTATTTTTTTTAGCTTAAACAATAGGAATTTTATTTTCACAGTTCTGGAGACTACAAAAATCAAGGTTCTGGCTGATTCAGTAATCCAGTAAGGGTTATTTTTCTGACTTTAATACAGCTGCCTTCTTTCTATGTTCACATGTGATGGGGAGATAAAATAAGCTCCCTGATGGCTCTTATTATAGAAGGGAACTAACCCCAACATGAGGGTCCCACACTTATGATTTTATCTAAATCTAATTATCTCCCATAGGCCCCATTTACAAATACCTTCACATTGGGTATTAGGGCTTCAATGTATGAATTTTGAGGGAATAAAATTCAGTTCATAGCAATCATTCCCCATTATTCAGATTGTATAACATGTCTACAGTTCTTCATGTTTCTTCTATTTCCATATTCTTCTACATAATGAAACCATTTTTGCTTTTTAAGACTCTGCCCAGGGGAAGCTGGGGAAAGGTAAAGGGTTTGTAACTAACTAATTGTTCCATGTCCTGTGGTCACTTGGAAATAATCAATTCTCTTACTAGAAATTGAATTCCAATTATAATCTGGGTAATTCCTTTGACTGATGTTTTTACAGAAATATTCATTTTTATTGTTTTTCTGTTCTGAACCTTGATACTGTTACTTTTGTTTTCTCCTGTGCATTCAAAGAGTTCTCTTTAGTATTTTTTGCAGGGCTGGTTTGATGATCATGAACTTCTTTAGCTAAAGGGATATATAACAGGAAAATCTATATTGCTCCTTCTATTCTGAGTGATAGTCTTGTATAGAGTATTCTCTTTAAAAATTTTAATTTATTTTTAAAATTTCTTGTCAGTGTTCCAGAATTCATGGTTTATGCACCACACCCAGTACTCCATTCAAAACATACCCTCCATAATACCCACCACCAGGCTCACACAAACTCCCACCCCCGCCCCTCCAAAACCCTCAGATTGTTTTTCAGAATCCATAGTCTCTCATGGTTCATCTCCCCCTACATTTCCCCCAACTCCTATCTCCTCTCCATCTCCCCATGTCCTCCGTGTTATTTCTTATGCTCCACAAATAAGAAAAATCATATGAAAATTGACTCTCAGCTTGACTTATTTCACTCAGCATAATCTCTTCCAGTCCCATCCATGTTGATACAAAAGTTGGGTATTCATCCTTTCTGAGGGAGGCATAATACTCCATAGTGCATATGGACCACATCTTCCTTATCCATTTGTCTGTTGAAGGGCATCTTGGTCTGTTGAAGGGCATCCATTTGTCTGTTGAAGGGCATTTGGCAACTGTGGCCATTGTTGCTATGAACATTGAGGTACAGGTGACCCTTCTTTTCACTACATCTGTATCTTTGGGGTAAACACCCAGTAGTGCAATTGCAGGGTCATAGGGAAGCTCTATTTTTAATTTCTTAAGGAATCTCCACACTGTTTTCCAAAGTGGCTGCACCAACTTGCATTCCCTCCAAGAGTGTAAGAGGAGTCCCTTTCTCCACATCCTCTCCAATCCATGTTGTTTACTGTCTTGTCAATTTTGACCATTCTAACTGGTGTAAGGTGGTATCTCAATGTGGTTTTGATTTTAATTTCCCTGATGGCTTGTGATGATGAACATATTTTCATATGTCTGATAGCCATTTGTATGTCTTCATTGGAGAAGTGTTTGTTCATGTCTTCTTCCCATTTTTAACATGGTTATCTGTTTTGTGTGTGTTGAGTTTGAGGAATTCTTTATAGATCCTAGATATCAATCTTTGTCTGTACTGTCATTTGCAAATATCTTCTTCCATTCCGTGGGTTGCCTTTTTGTTTTGTTGACTGTTTCCTTTGCTGTGCGGAAGCTTTTGATCTTGATGAAGTCCCAAAAGTTCATTTTCGCTTTTGTTTCCTTTGCCTTTGGAGACATATGTTGAAAGAAGTTGCTGTGGCTGAAATTGAGAGGTTACTGCCTATGTTCTCCTCTAGGATTCTGATGGATTCCTGGCTCACGTTGAGGTCTTTTATCCATTTTGAGTTTATCTTTGTGTACGGTGTAAGAAAATTGTCGAGTTTCATTCTTCTACACATATCTGTGCAATTTTCCCAGCACCATTTATTGAAGAGACTGTATTTTTCCCACTGGATATTTTTTCCTGTTTTGTCAAAGATTATTTGACCATAGAGTTGAGGGTCCATATCTGGGCTCTCTACTCTGTTCCACTGGTCGATGTGTCTGTTTTTATGCCAGTACCATGCTGTCTTGGTGATGACAACTTTGTTATAAAGCTTGAAATCAGGTAACGTGATGCCCCCAGTTTTGTTTTTGTTTTTCAACATTTCCTTAGCAATTCGGGGTCTCTTCTGATTCCATGCAAATTTTAGGATGGTTTGCTCCAGCTCTTTGAAAAATACCAGTGGAATTTTGATTGGAATGGCATTAAAAGTATAGATTGCACTAGGCAGTATAGACATTTTAACAGTATTTATTCTTCCGATCCAAGAGCATGGAATGGTCTTTCATTTTTTTGTGTCCTCTTTGATTTCTTTCATGAGTGTTCTGTAGTTCCTTGAGTACAGATCCTTTACCTCTTTGGTTAGGTTTATTCCCAGGTAGCTTATAGTTCTTGGAGCTATAGTAAATGGAATTCATTCTAATTTCCATTTCTGTATTTTCATTGTTAGTGTATAAGAAAGCAACTGATTTCTGTACATTGATTTTGTATCCTGCCACATTACTGAATTGCTGTATGAGTTCTGGTAGTTTGGGGGTGGAGTCTTTTGGGGTTTCCATATAAAGTATGGTGTCATCTGTGAAAAGAGAAAGTTTGACTTCTTCGTTGCCAGTTTGAATACCTTTTATTTCTCTTTGTTGTCTGATTGCTGTTGCTAGGACTTCTAATACTATGTGGTGAGAGTGGTGAGAGTGGGCATCCTTGTCGTGTTCCTAATATCAAAGGGAAGGCTGTGAGCTTTTTACCATTGAGGATGATATTTGCTGTGGGTTTTTCATAGAAAGATTTTAGGAAGTTTAGTAATGTTCCCTCTATCACTATACTTTGAAGCGTTTTGATCAGGAATGGATGCTGGATTTTGTCAAATGCTTTTTCTGCATCCATTGAGAGGACCACGTGGTTCTTCTCTCTTCTGTTATTGATTTGTTCTATCACATTGATTTGTGAGTGTTGAAGCATCCTTGTAACCCAGGGATGAATCCCACCTGGTCATGGTGGATAATCTTTTTAATGTGCTGCTGGATCCTGTTTGCTAGGATCTTGTTGAGAATCTTAGCATCCATATTCATCAGTGATATTGGTCTGAAATTCTCCTTTTTGGTGGGGTCTTTGCCTGGTTTAGGGATCAGGGTAATGCTGGCTTCATAAAAAGAGTCTCGAGGTTTTCCTTCTGCTTCAATTTTTTGAAACAGCTTCAGGAGGATTGGTGCTATTTGTTTGTTAACGTTTAGTAGAATTCCCAGGGAATCCATCAGGTCCTGGGCTCTTGTTTTTTGGGGGGAGGTTTTTGATCACTGTTTCAATCTTGTTACTAGATATCGGTCTATTCAGGTTGTCAATTTCCTCCTGGTTCAATTTTGGGAATTTATAGTTTTCCAGGAATGCATCCATTTCATCTAGGTTGCTTAACTTATTGGCATAAAACTGTTGATAATAACTTCTGATGATTGTTTCTACTTCCTTGGTGTTAGTTGTGATCTCTTCCTTTTCATTCATAATTTTATTTATTTTTTTTTAAAGATTTTATTTATTTATTTGACAGAGAGAGATCACAAGTAGGCAGAGAGGCAAGCAGAGAGAGTGAGAAGGAAGCAGGTTCCCTGCCGAGCAGAGAGCCCGATGCGGGACTCGATCGCAGGACCCTGAGATCATGACCTGAGCCAAAGGCAGTGGCCCAAACCACTGAGCCACCCAGGCGCCCCTCATTCATAATTTTATTAATTTGAGCTTTCTCTCTTTTCTTTTGGATTAGTGTGGCCAATGGTTTATCGATCTTATTGATTCTTTCAAAAAAACAGCTTCTAGTTTCATTGATATGTTCTACTGTACCTCCAGTTTCTACCTCATTGATCTCCGCTCTAATCTTGATTGTTTCCCTTCTTATGTGTGGACTTGTCTTAATTTGTTTTTGGTTATCTAGTTCTTTAAGGTGTAAGGACATCTGGTGTATTCTGGATTTTTCAATTTTTTTTGATGGAGGCTTGGATGGCTATGTATTTCCCCCTTAGGACCACTTTGCTGTATCCCATTAGTTTTGGACCAAATTCTCTTCATTCTCATTGGTTTCCATGAATTGTTTAAGTTCTTCTTTGATTTTCTGGTTGATCTGAGCATTCTTTTTTTTTTTTCAAAGATGTTATTTATTTATCTGGCAGACAGAGATCACAAGTAGACAGAGAGGCAGGCAAAGAGAGAGAGGAAGAGAAGCAGGCCTCTTGCTGAGCAGAGAGCCCATGGTACGGCTCGATCCCAGGACCCTGGGATCATGACCTGAGCCGAAAGCAGAGGCTTCAACCCACTGAACCACCCAGATGCCCCTGATCCAAGCATTCTTAAGCAAGGTGGTTTTCACCTTCCCGGTGTTTGAATTCCTTCCAGTGTTTTTCTTGTGGTTGAGCTCCAATTTCAAAGCATTGTGATTTGAGAATATGCAGGGAATAATCTCAATCTTTTGGTATCAGTTGAGCCTTGATTAATGACCCAGTATGTGGTCTATTCTAGTGAACATTCCATGTGTGCTCAAGAAGAATGAGTATTCCGTTGTTTGAGGGTAGAATGTTCTGCATGTATCTGTGAGGTCCATCTGGTCCAATGTTTCATTCAATGCTCTTGTTTCTTTATTGATTTTCTGCTTGGATGGTCTGTCTATTACTGAGAGTGGTGTGTTAAGATCTCCTAATATTAGTGTATTCAAATCAATATGACTCTATCTTGATTAACAGTTTTCTTATGTAATTGGCTGCTCCCATATTGGGGGGTATAAATATTCACAATTGTTAAATCTTTTTGGTGGATAGACCCTTAAAGAATGATGTAGTGTCCTTTTATATCTCTGACTACAGTATTTAGTTTAAAATCTAATTTTTTTTAAAGATTTTATTTATTTATTTGACAGAGAGAGAGATCACAAGTAGGCAGAGAGGCAGGCAGAGAGAGAGGAGGAAGCAGGCTCCCTGCGGAGCAGAGAGCCCGATGCGGGGCTCGATCCCAGGACTCTGAGATCATGACCTGAGCCGAAGGCAGCGGCTTAATCCACTGAGCCACCCAGGCGCCCCTTAAAATCTAATTTATGTCATGTGAGAATCACTACCCTAGCCTTCTTTTGAGGTCCATTGGCATGAAAGATGCTTCTCCATCCCTTCACTTTCAGTATGGATGTATCCTTAGGTTCCAAATGGGTTTCTTGTAGACAAAATATGGATGGGTCCTGTTGTTTTATCCAATCTGCAACCCTGTGCCATTTTATGGGCATGTTAAGGCCATTCACGTTGAGAATGATTATTGAGAGATACGTTTTTATTGACATCATGTTACCTGTGAAGTCTTTGTTTCTATAGATTGTCTCCATAAATTTCTCTTCAATGATATTCTTGTTATTCTTGTTTTTTCCTTTTTTATAGAACCATCCTTAATATTTCTTTTTTTTTTTTTCAAAGATTCCATTCATGCATTTGACTGACAGAGAGACAGGCAGAGAGAGAGGAAGGGAAGCAGGATCCCTGCCGAGCAGAGAGCCCCACACAGGGCCCAATTCCAGGACCCCGAGATCAAGACCTGAGCCAAAGGCAGAGGCTTTAACCCACTGATCCATCCAGGTGCCGCCCCCCTTTAATATTTGTTGTAATGCCGGCATGGTAGTCACATACTCTTTCCAACCTTGCCTGTCTTGGAAGCTCTTTATCTCTCCATCCATTTTGAATGTCAGCCTTGCTGGGTGAAGCATTCTTGGCTGCATGTTCTTCTCATTTAGTGCCCTGAATACATCTTGGCAACCCTTTCTGGCTTGCCAGGTTTCTGTGGACAGGTCTGATGTTATTCTGTTTGGCTTTCCTCTGTACATAAGGAATCTCTTCCCGCTAGCTGCTTTCAAGAGCTCCTGTCTAAAATTATGATTCATCATTTTCAAAATCATGTGTCTTGAGGTCTTTCTAGATTCTATGATCTTGGGGGTGACCTTTCTGCTTCTAGGATATTAACCCTGGTTCCATTCACCAGATTGGGAAAATTTTCATGGAAAAATTGTTCAGCTATATCCTCCAGTCTTCTTTCTTTCTCTTCCCCGTCAGAAATTCCAATAATTCTGATGTTGGAAAGTTTCATGGCATCATTTATTTCCCTAATTCTGTTTTCATGACTTCTAAGCTGTTTGTTCCAGGCTTCCTCCTGATCCTTTTTCTCCACCCATTTTTCCTCTAGTCACTAATTCTATCTTCTGCCTCAGTTACCCTCGCTTTTAGGGAATTTAGATTAGATTGGAACTCATTGAGAGCATTGTTAATATCGTCCCTGGTGGCTTTAACTTCTGCCCTAATCAATTCCATTTTGTCATTAATGGGTTTATATATATATATATATATATATATATATATATATATATATTTTAAACATTCATATAGAGATAAGCTTCAAGGTAATCCCCTTTCCTCATCAATGCTATCCCTATATATAATCCCTATATATATTTATATAGGGTTTATATATAAAAATATATATTTATATATAAATATATATGTAATATATAGAAATAATATATATTTTTATATATAAAATATATAAATAAATATATACATACATTATATAAATAATATATTTATTATTAAATATATTTATTATTTTAAATAAATATTTAATATAAATATTAATATAAAATAAATAAATATTTAAAATATATTTATTATTAAATATATTATTTATATAATATATTTATATATATAAATATATTATATAATATATGATATATAATATATATTTTATATATAATATAATATGAATTATATAATATATAATATATATTATAATAATTATATATAATATATTATATATATTATAAAATTCATATTATATATTAAATATATATTATATATTATATATAATAATAATTATAATATATATGTATACTACCAATCTGAAATATATATAAATATATAAATATATATAATTTATATAATTTATATATAATATATAAACATATTATACATAATATATTTATATATTAATATATATATAAATATAAATATATTTATATTTATATAAAATATATACTTATATATAATATATTATATATAACTATATATATATTTATATATAAACCCTATGTAAATATATATATAGGGAGTATATATAGGGATAACATTGATGAGGAAAGGGGATTACCTTGAAGCTTATCTCTATATGAATGTTTAAAAAATAAAATAAATAAATAAATAAATAAATCATAGAAAAGCAAAAGAAAAACACAGGTATATGTTGTGGTTGTCCTATTGTTTTTTTGTTTGTTTGTTTGTTTGTTTGTTTTTGTTTTTTGTTTTTTTAGGCTGGCTTTCTTGGGGAGGGCCCTGCCACGTGGTTTTTCAGTTAGTCTTGCTAGATTTGAGTCCTACTGCCCCCTATCTAGGGGCTGGATTCTGAGGAAACCAATTTTTCAGGCTTTTGTTTTCTGGAGGTCTTTTTTTTTTCTCCCCTTGGTAGCTTTTGGCGGTTCTTTGGAGGTTTAGAAGAAAGCAAACTGCACCCAGACCTCCATCTCAGAGAGAAGCCTCAGTCTATTCCCCCCTGGGTGCTCTAGAGCACATTAATTCCCCTTCTCTCACCAGCAGAGCATGTCCCCAGTCACAGTTTCAGGGGTTGCAGGAACTCCTGCTTGTACCCAAAACCATGGGAAATACTAGCCCAGAGAGCTGGCTTCCAGAGGCTTCCTCCTCTGTAGCTGTCTGGGCAGTCCAGACTGCCAGAGAGATCCCAACCAGAGATAGCACACTGAGATTTTCTCACTGACCCAGGCTGTGAGTGTTCAGACTCTCCAGGTCCTAGAGAGTACTGGCTAGTGCCTGCAGGGGTCTCTTTCAGGGGAGGGTGTGCAGCAGGACTCAGACACTGGTCACGGGTGCACATGCAGAGTACAAAAGGCTGTGGTTCTAGAGAGCACAGGCTGGCATCCACACTAGGCTCTTTCATGTGCACCACCACCCAGATGCTCTCATGTGCTCCAGTGGCTCAGGGACAAAGACCTGCCTTCCTCACTGACTCTCTCTGGCTCAGCGCCAGAGGTGGCCATCCTGGGTCCGTGAGCTTAAGCCCCTGTCCCTAACCACCCAATTCCACCGATTTCCCCTTCAGATCTTTTGCTCTTTTTGAGTGCTTTCAACCAGATTCCAAGTTAATGATGGTCCCCAATCACAGGGCACTCTCATATTGGGGTATTACTTTCTAATGGGTCACTTCTGGTGGCTCCCCCTCCTTTTGTTTATTATCCAACATCAGTCCGATGTTCCCACTCCACTTTACCTGTCCACTGGTGTCTTTTGCCCCCATAGAGACCCAGAAGTGTATAATTCTAATCTCAGGCTGAATTCATGGGTGATCAGAGTTCTTTGGTAGATAATCAGTTCACTTTAGGGGACCTGTTGAAACAGCGCCTCCTACCTCTCTGCACTCTTGTCACCTCTCCCCTATAGAGTATTCTTTTTTTTTTCCTCTTGTGTATTTCTTTATTCTTTTTTTATATTTATTTTTATTTGTTTATTTACAGCATAACAGTGTTCATTGTTTTGGCATCACACCCAGTGCTCCATGCAGTACGTGCCCTCCCTATTACCCACCACCTGGTTCCTCAACCTCCCACCCCCCCACCCCCCTGCCGCCCCTTCATAACCCTCTGGTTGTTTTTCAGAGTCCATAGTCTCTCATGGTTCATCTCCCATTCCAGATTCCCTCAACTCCCTCTCCTCTCCATCTCCCCATGTCCTCCATGTTATTTGTTATGCTCCACAAATAAGTGAGACCATATGATACTTGACTCTCTCTGCTTGACTTATATCGCTCAGCATAATTTCTTCCAGTCCCGTCCATGTTGCTACAAAAGTTGGGTATTCGTCCTTTCTGATGGAGGCATAATACTCCATTGTGTATATGGACCACATCTTCCTTATCCATTCATCCGTTGAAGGGCATCTTGGTTCTTTCCACAGTTTGGCGACCATAGCCATTGCTGCAATAAACATTGGGGTACAAATGGCCCTTCTTTTCACTACATCTGTATCTTTGGGGTAAATACCCAGCAGTGCAATTGCAGGGTCATAGGGAAGCTCTATTTTTAATTTCTTCAGAAATCTCCACACTGTTCTCCAAAGTGGCTGCACCAACTTGCATTCCCACCAACAGTGTAAGAGGGTTCCCCTTTCTCCACATCCTCTCCAACACACGTTGTTTCCTGTCTTGCTAATTTTGGCCATTCTAACTGGTGTCAGGTGGTATCTCAATGTGGTTTTAATTTGAATCTCCCTGATGGCTAGTGATGATGAACATTTTTTCATGTGTCTGATAGCCATTTGTATGTCTTCATTGGAGAAGTGTCTGTTCATATCTTCTGCCCATTTTTTGATATGATTATCTGTTTTGTGTGTGTTGAGTTTGAGAAGTTCTTTATAGATCCTGGATCTCAACCTTTTGTCTGTACTGTCATTTGCAAATATCTTCTCCCATTCCGTGGGTTGCCTCTTTGTTTTGTTGACTGTTTCCTTTGCTGTGCAGAAGCTTTTGATCTTGATGAAGTCCCAAAAGTTCATTTTTGCTTTTGTTTCCTTGGCCTTTGGAGACATATCTTTTTTTTTTTTAATTTATTTTTTTTTATTTGCTTATTTACAGCATAACAGTGTTCATTGTTTTGGCATCACACCCAGTGCTCCATGCAGTACGTGCCCTCCCTATTACCCACCACCTGGTTCCTCAACCTCCCACCCCCCCCTCCTGCCGCCCCTTCATAACCCTCTGGTTGTTTTTCAGAGTCCATAGTCTCTCATGGTTCATCTCCCCTTCCAGTTTCCCTCAATTCCCTCTCTTCTCCATCTCCCCATGTCCTCCATGTTATTTGTTATGCTCCACAAATAAGTGAGACCATATGATACTTGACTCTCTCTGCTTGACTTATTTCGCTCAGCATAATTTCTTCCAGTCCTGTCCATGTTGCTACAAAAGTTGGGTATTCGTCCTTTCTGATGGAGGCATAATACTCCATTGTGTATATGGACCACATCTTCCTTATCCATTCATCCGTTGAAGGGCATCTTGGTTCTTTCCACAGTTTGGCGACCATAGCCATTGCTGCAATAAACATTGGGGTACAAATGGCCCTTCTTTTCACTACATCTGTATCTTTGGGGTAAATACCCAGCAGTGCAATTGCAGGGTCATAGGGAAGCTCTATTTTTAATTTCTTCAGGAATCTCCACACTGTTCTCCAAAGTGGCTGCACTAACTTGCATTCCCACCAACAGTGTAAGAGGGTTCCCCTTTCTCCACATCCTCTCCAGCACACGTTGTTTCCTGTCTTGCTAATTTTGGCCATTCTAACTGGTGTTAGGTGGTATCTCAATGTTGTTTTAATTTGAATCCCTTTGGAGACATATCTTGAAAGAAGTTGCTGTGGCTGATATCAAAGAGGTTACTGCCTATGTTCTCCTCTAGGATTCTGATAGATTCCTGTCTCACGTTGAGGTCTTTTATCCATTTCGAGTTTATCTTTGTGTATGGTGTAAGAGAATGGTCGAGTTTCATTCTTCTACATATCGCTGTCCAGTTTTCCCAGCACCATTTATTGAAGAGACTGTCTTTTTTCCATTGAATATTTTTTCCTGTTTTGTCAAAGATTATTTCACCATAGAGTTGAGGGTCCATATCTGGGCTCTCCACTCTGTTCCACTGGTCTATGTGTCTGTTTTTATGCCAGTACCACGCTGTCTTGGTGATCACAGCCTTGTAGTAAAGCTTGAAATCGGGTAACGTGATGCCGCCAGTTTTGTTTTTGTTTTTCAACATTTCCTTAGCAATTCGGGGTCTCTTCTGGCTCCATACAAATTTTAGGATTATTTGCTCCAGCTCTTTGAAAAATATCGGTGGAATTTTGATCGGAATGGCATTAAAAGTATAGATTGCTCTAGGCAGTATAGACATTTTAACAATGTTTATTCTTCCAATCCAAGAGCATGGAACAGTCTTCCATCTTTTTGTGTCTTCTTCAATTTCTTTCATGAGTGTTCTGTAGTTCCTCGAGTACAGGTCCTTTACTTCTTTGGTTAGGTTTATGCCCAGGTATCTTATGGTTCTTGGTGCTATAGTAAATGGAATCGATTCTCTAATTTCCCTTTCTGTATTTTCATTGTTGGTGTATAAGAAAGCCACTGATTTCTGTACATTGACTTTGTATCCTGCCACGTTACTGAATTGCTGTATGAGTTCTAGTAGTTTGGGGGTGGAGTCTTTGGGGTTTTCCATTATAAAGAATCATGTCATCTGTGAAGAGAGAGAGTTTGACTTCTTCCTTGCCAATTTGGATACCTTTTATTTCTCTTTGTTGTCTGATTGCCATTGCTAGAACTTCTAATACTATGTTGAACAAGAGTGGTGAGAGTGGGCATCCTTGTCGTGTTACTGATCTCAATGGGAAGGCTGCAAGCTTTTTCCCATTGAAGATGATATTTGCTGTGGGTCTTTCATAGATAGATTTTATGAAGTTCAGGAATGTTCCCTCTATCCCTACACTTTGAAGCATTTTCATCAGGAAATGGATGCTGGATTTTGTCAAATGCTTTTTCTGCATCAATTGAGAGGCCCATGTGGTTCTTCTCTCTTCTCTTATTGATGTGTTCTATCACACTGATTGATTTGCGAATGTTGAACCAACCTTGCAACCCAGGGATGAATCCCACCTGGTCATGGTGGATAATCTTTTTAATGTGCTGCTGGATCCTGTTTGCTAGGATCTTGTTGAGAATCTTTGCATCCATATTCATCAGTGATATTGGTCTGAAATTCTCCTTTTTGGTAGGGTCTTTGCCTGGTTTGGGGATCAGGGTAATGCTGGCTTCATAAAAAGAGTCTGGAAGTTTTCCTTCTGCTTCAATTTTTTGGAACAGCTTCAGGAGAATTGGTGTTATTTCTTCTTTGAAAGTTTGGTAGAATTCTCCAGGGAATCCGTCAGGTCCTGGGCTCTTGTTTTTTGGGAGGTTTTTGATCACTGCTTCAATCTCATTACTAGATATCGGTCTATTCAGGTTGTCAATTTCTTCCTGGTTCAATTTTGGGAGTTTGTAGCTTTCCAGGAATGCATCCATTTCATCTAGGTTGCTTAGCTTATTGGCATATAACTGTTGGTAATAATTTCTGATGATTGTTTCTATTTCCTTGGTGTTAGTTGTGATCTCTCCCTTTTCATTCATAATTTTATTAATTTGGGCTTTCTCTCTTTTCTTTTGGATTAGTGTGGCCAATGGTTTATCGATCTTATTGATTCTTTCAAAAAACCAGCTTCTAGTTTCATTGATACGTTCTGCTGTATCTCTGGTTTCTACCTCATTGATCTCTGCTCTAATCTTGATTATTTCCCTTCTTGCACGTGGAGTTGGTTTGATTTGTTGTTGATTCTCCAGTTCTTTAAGGTGTAGAGACAGCTGGTGTATTCTGGATTTTTCAATGTTTTTGAGGGAGGCTTGGATGGCTATGTATTTCCCCCTTAGAACCGCCTTTGCTGTATCCCATAGGTTTTGAACCGAGGTGTCTTCATTCTCATTGGTTTCCATGAATTGTTTAAGTTCGTCTTTGATCTCCTGGTTGATCCAAGCATTCTTAAGCATGGTGGTCTTTAGCTTCCAGGTGTTTGAGTTCCTTCTGAACTTTTCCTTGTGTTTGAGCTCCAGTTTCCAGAATAGACCACATACTGGGTCACAAAGCAGGACTCAACCGATACCAAAAGACTGACATTATTCCCTGCATATTCTCCCTATAGAGTATTCTTGACTCAAGACTTTCCTCATTCAGCACTTTGAGTATATCACACCATTTCTTCTGGTTTGTGATGTTTCTTCTGAAATATCCCCTGCCAGACTTATGGGTTTTCTCTTTTAACTTCCTGTGTTCTTTTGTCTTGCCACTTTAAAAATGTTTTCTTTATAATTATATTTTACCCATTTAATTACCATAGATCAACTTCTGCGGATTTTGATAGGAATTCTCTGAGTCTCCTGGATCTTTATGTTTGTTTCATTTCCCAGATCAGGGAAGGTGTTTTTAGCTATTTTTTCTTCAAATAATTTTTCTGTCCCCTTTTATCTCTCTCCTTCTGGGAGTCCTATAATATGAATTTTACTATGTTTGATGGGGTCACTGAGTTCCCTAAGTCTATTCTCATGTTCCATAATCCTTTTTCTCTTTTCTTCAGCTTGATTACTCTGTCTTCTAGGTCACTAATTTGTTCTTCTGTTTCTTGGGCCCTGCTGTTGATTCCTTCAAGCATGTTTCTCCTTCAGTTTATTGAATCCTTTATCTCTGCTATGTTATTCCTTATCTTTGTGGAAATGGTCTCAGTGGTGTCTTCCACTCTTTTCTCAAGTCCTGTGAGTATCCTTGTAATCACTAGTTTAAATTCTCTATCAGACATGTTACTTATATTGTTTCACTTAGATCTCTGACTGTGGCCTTGTCCTCTTCCTTCATGTGGGACATATTCCTCTGTCTTTTCACTTTGTCTGAGTCTCTGTGCCTGTTTCTATGTGTAAAGATAGTTAGTGGCCTTATGGAGAAGAGGTTCTCTAGTTCCCTGCTTTGTAGCGTTCCCTGTTTCCCATAGCCCAGCACTTCTGGGAATGTTTCCAATATGTGATGCATGTGCTCTGCTTTTTTGTCCTGGCTGATTTGTCCATCAGACAAGTCATCTGCAGAGGCTTCCTTTGCCTACTGTGAGCAGTGTTTGGTCCCTGACCTGAATATGGCATGTTTTAACTAAGTGTGATCTGGTCTATTTTTGAAATGAACCATGTTGCTACTACCATTGGAACTGAACATGTGCAAAACTCTCACATTGGGAGATGTGGTGTGAGCAAGAGTTTGGGCTAGTCTATTGGGGGATGGGGCTCCCCAGGCTGTGTTAGGGTTAGCATGATGGGGATGGGTGGTTCCACCAGACTGCAGGGGGCAGGGCTTGGTGTAAGCAAGTTAGGTAACAAGTGTTGGTGCTGTGCTTTTTCCTGCAGGTGGACTATAATTATGTTGAGGGGTGGTGAGGGAAATGGCACTGAACAGTTCCTTTGTTCCTGGAGGGGTCTGTTTGTGAATACTTCCTCTCTGGAATGTGCTCTTAGAGGAGCAAATAACCTCTCCAGGGGCTCTTCAGATTACTGTTTCCTCACTATGTCTGTTTGCCTGCCTTCTCTCTAAAAACAGTACAATGTCCTCAGGAATCTATTCCAACCATACCTGCTGACCTTTAGAAATCCAGGCTTTAAGTACCTCTGGTTGCAAAACTCAGGAAATTTGACCCCTCTTGCTTTCCAAGCCAATTGCTATAAGGATTTGTTTTCTCTGTGTGAGCTTTTCTGTGTGCGAGTCTGTCTCTCACTCTTCTCAAGGACCATGGCTTCCTCCCCATTGCAGCAGCAATGGTCTGTTTTTCTCCCAAACTGTATCTCTGCACTTCCTATCTTCTTCAATATGAACTTTTTCTCCCTTGAATTGTGGAGTTTGTTCTGCTACTCTTCAGGTCAATTTCTAAAGTATTTAGTATTATTTGATAGTTACCTAGTTGTATTTGTGGGAGGAAGCAAACTCAGGGTCCTCCTACTCTAAACTGCCATCTTCCAAGATCTATTTATTGACATTTTTAAATAATCTCTACTTCTCAGTACTAGTTTCACAGAAGATCATGTGATTTTTTTGTTTCTAAAAATTTATTATAAAATGTAGGAATAGAGAATATTATCGATATAGGAAATTTATTGGGTTTTGGATGAGGTGAGGTAGGGTAAAGTCCCAAATTGTAGGAATGGAAAGTGTAAAATGCATTCATGAATATCTTGCTTTCATCAGAATATCCTATCTTCTTAACCCTCTCAGATTTCTGCAACAAAATTATGTAAGAACAGAAATAAAATCACTTAGAGAAGGACCATAAGAGGAATGAACTGGGTCAGGGGATTTTAGCTCTAGCCTGATCATTTCAATCTGTCCCATGTTAGTAATGAAAGTTGTTTGGTGCACTGTGGAAAGTTTGATGGTAGTCTAGGGCCACACTTAATGAGCATGTTTCTCTATCAGCACAACATATTACCACTGAGAAATCACATTTATGATCTCTGAAGAACTAAGAGGGCAATGAAGGCAAAATGGTTCTTAAGAAAAACAGGTAGGTTCTTCTCTGTCAAGGCTGAGATTAAAATCCTCTAAGCCAAGATTCTATTTACCACTCTTAGTGCTAGTGCTATGGAAGTCAAGTCATGGACTTATAATTTGATTAACAACTTAAGTACCCTGAATTCTAATGCTTTAAGTTTGCATCATGCATCATCGAGTCATAAGATGGGAAACATCTGTTTGAATTGCAAGAAGGTATCAAACAGAGGCTTCTTAAAGATTTTTTTATTTATTTATTTGACAGAGAGAAATCACAAGAGAGGCAGGCAGAGAGAGAGGAAGGGAAGCAGGCACTCCGCTGAGCAGAGAGCCCGACATGGGACTCGATCCCAGGACCCTGAGATCATGACCTGAGCGGAAGGCAGCGGCTTAACCCACTGAGCCACCCAGGTGCCCCAAACAGAGGCTTCTTAACACAACAATCAAGACCTAGCAAAAGTAACAACCAACAGTTCAAAGGGATGAAAATATTATGACCATCTCCAGATTCAGAAGTTGCCAGGAATGTCTTGTAATCAAGAAAGTCACGAGGTTTATTGTCACTATAGTGCAGGTAATAAGGTCGTGGGAGGGAGACTGAAGTATATATCAAGCAAAGGTCTCTTTTCAGATGTAATTTGGATTGAATATTAATTATAAATAAGGCATAATAAAGATGGCAGGCAAAAGATAATGGCGAGGTACCATAGGACTCTTGGTTCTCAAATCAGTATGAGAACAAATATTATAATATTTCCATTGTAGAATGCAATACAGCAGCAAGGAGGAAGGATTAGTCATTCCAAAAATTCTAATAAAGGAATCCCTGGGCTTTCCATTTTTACTTTATCAATCAGGAAGAGTGTTTGAGGGGTGTCTCCTTGCCGAAACTCTCAAATACTCTAACACAGTGGTTCTCAACCTTGAGTGCATATTAAAATCACTTGGTGAGCTTTAAAAACAGAATCCACTGCCTGGGCCACCCCAACCCTAACAATTTTGATTAAATGGTTCTAGGGTAAGGTCAAAGTACATATTAATTAAAAAAAATCCTCGGGTGTTTTTCAAAGCCAGCTGTTTGAGACTGAGATATAATACTATCAGGCCCAAATATTAGCTCTATTTACAGTCCAACTAAGGAACACTCAAATGATGAGATTTCAAGTGTCCTAAAGTCTCCTCAAGTTTTTTGGTATAATTTTGGCATCATCCCTGCTACACTGCCTAAAATAACTATGTTAGGATTTGTATAGCTAGCTAAAATGCAGATGTTATCTGGGAAAGTTGACAAATTTATACCTTAGTTTGAATTTGTCATCAGATTAACTATCAAAGGGAGCATACATTTTAATAGGGGAGCCAAAGCTCTAAAACATGGAATGCTATCTAAGTAGGCAAGTTATGCTTAGGGTGACCAAATTTCCCCATTTTTGGGGGATTGAGGAATCTCCTAGGATGCAGGAATTTCAGTTGCAAAAGCATGATTGTTCCAGGCAAACCAGTATGAGTTGGTAATTATAGACATGGTTTGGTGGAGGATCAAGAACCATGAGGGCTTGGAGCACATGGGCAGAAGTAAGAGACTCTAAAGATGGATTAGAAAGCAATATGAAGAACCCATTTCATTTACTTTACCATTTTGCCTGTAGCTGATATAACAATAGTGAGGCAAGATCATTTATTGGATCATTAAATATTGGAGATTATTTATTTTTTCTGACCTACTGGAAGAAACACAAATATTAAGTAATACCTGTGTTCTTCCCTCCTGTTTCTAGAAGGTAGTTAGGTCATTTTATCCCTGGGGTGGGGTATAGTTTATGTTGCCAACATTACTACAAACAAGACTTTTGACTTTTGGGGGCACCTGGGTGGCTCAGTGGGTTAAGCCTCTGCCTTCAGCTCAGGTCATGATCTCAGGATCCTGGGATTGAGCCCCACATTGGGCTCTCTGCTCAGCAGGGAGCCTGCTTCTCTTTCTCTCTGCCTGCCTCTCTGTTGACTTGTGATCTCTCTGTCAAATAAACAAATAAAATCTTAAAAAAAAAAGACTTCTGGCTTTTGAAAAGCTTCAACTTATTAAAGAGTTTAACTGGAATGAGAGGGTCTGTGGTAAGATCTTTGAAAATGAATAGGAGGAAGCTGCAAGATAACAAGAGAATAAACATTTACGCTAGGTAGTGTATGGTGGATAGGGGTACCAAGCAAACTGGGGTGCTTGGGTTGTGTGTGTATTGTCTATGCAGGCACGTTCATGTGTGTGTGTGTGTGTGTGTGTGCGTGTGTGTGTGTAGAAAGCTGGGTGGTGTGCCTATGGATGACAAATCTGAGGCCCATTATTGCCTCAGATTTTTTTGGTCAGTTTTGTATTAGAATTTTTATGGCCAGTTTTGTATTAGAAGCTATGAGCTTCCCAACTTCAAAGGACCAATGTGAACTTATCAGTGGTGACTGTTAAAGATCCACAAAGTCCTTCTACCAATGTTCTGTACTATGTAAGATTGTTGGGATGCTCAGTTATGGAAGAGATTGATTGATTGATTGATTGATTATCTATTTACTTGACAGAGAGAGACACAGCAGAGAGAGGGAACACAAGCAGGGGGACTTGAAGAGGGAGATGCAGGATTCCTGTGGAGCAGGAAGCCTGATGCAGGCCTCTATCCCAGGACCCTGGGATCATGACCTGAGCCGAAAGCAGACGCTTAATGACTGAGCCACACAGATGCCCCTATGGAGATTTAATTTACTGTTGGTTCAGTAGGATGGGGGCTCAGAAAACTTAATTAAATTTAAATAAATATGACAGTTCTAATACACACAAAATTATAACAAAAAATTTATACCCACTACAACATTTGCTATTGAAAACCTATATGGTAGATACTTTATTATGTGTATTATTGATGTTTATAATCTGTAAGGCATGTGTGTATATATAATATGTTATACAATATATACAATATACAAGGATATATATATATTTGTACACACACGCATCATAGGTTGTACATAACATACATAAACATAAGTATATATACATAAACATATACTTTGTAATACATATTTGTATATAATATACACATTTTAAAAATGAAGATCATAATGTGGTTCCAGAGTGGCTTAGCTGGGTAATCATTTAACTCTTGGTTTCTGCTCAGGTTTGAGGACCTCAGGCCCTTTGCATGGAGTCTGCTGGAGAGTCTTTCCATTCCTCCCCCTTCCCCCATTCTTCCTTCCCTGGCTAGTGCTCTCTCTCTCTCTAAAATAAATAAAATATTTTAAAAAACGAGGACCATAGAGGTAGAGTTAACTTATCATACAACTTGTAAAAAGGGACAAAGCTAGGAATTTTAATCCATGCTTTCCCAATTCCAAAACATGTTCTTTCTCCACTCATCATGTTACTTTTGTATTGATTAGATGAATAAAAGTGAAAAAAAGTACTGAATACCTCTGTGGCTATTCATTTCTTTTCTCTAAAGGAAAACGTGTAGGTATAGATTGAAGGAGCAAATGTGTTCCATGTTCTGTGGGGTTGGCCTCACTTCCATGGAGGACATTTTGATGGCTTTCAAACCTAAGGATTGAACTTTGTCTCTGGAATAGGCAGATCTGTGATGAAGTTTTTTGGCATAGCTGTTTTGAGATGTGTCTGTGTATCTACCTGGAACAAGCCCAGGTTTATTTCTAGACACTTTTAAATGTGTTTATGATTGCTTTTGACCACAATTCATCACCAAGTGATTTTTCTCTTGGACAGTTTTAATTCATCTTCAGCAAGAGAAAGGAGAGCAAATCCAGAAAGTAGCATAATGCCTAGTAATGATTTTGCTTTCATAGTAACTAGGAGCAATTTTTAGGTAAGTTGTGTCTCTTTTGGCTTTCTAAGCTTATTGCATATAATTCTGACATGGTTTGGGCAGGGAAAAATTCAAGAAGACAATCACCTTTAGGCAAAGGTGAAACCATTAAGGATTTGAACATCAAAACAATGATGAAAGTGGATCTGGTCATTAGTCATGTTCTTAAGTATTCTTGCTATGGTATCATGTGTATTTTAAAGGAAAATGTATTGACAATAATGCCTTCAAAGGTATCACTAACACATATTAAGGGTCAGATAGACCTAGGTATGGTTCCAGCTCCAATACTTGCTCTGAGACTTTAGATAAGTTACATAAACTCTTTAAGCTGTATTTTCTTCATCTTAAATGAAGATGATAATATGTAACTCATGAGACATAAATGAACTAATGTAGGTAATAACCAATAACTAATATAGGTAAAAAATTAGCACAGTATCTGATATGTAGCAAGTGGTCAATAAATGAGCTATCACCATCATCATCATCATCATCATCATCATCATATTTATTCTGTTACTGAGATTGTCACACTTGGTTTTTAAAGGAATCATACTATTTCCTCTTAGGTTTTAGAAAAATGCTTAAAAGCTGTGTCTACACATCTCTACAGTTCAGTGAAAGAATTTAGTCCAACTGGTTTTTAGGCATTGTGTAAACAGAGAAAGTGAAAATCATGTGAAAGCCTGATATTATTAGAATTAAAATATTTCCCTTAATTTGTGGATAGGTTGAGGGTAAGAGGACAACCTTTCCTTATAAGTCCTTGGTTTAGCTAATCTTGCATTCTTCTCAAAACATGTCGTTGACCTTCAATTCTACCTTTTTTGGTCCAACCAGAAATATTTGTCCCTCACTTGTTATGTGCCAGGGACACAATAATGAATTAGACAGTCTTCACCTGAAGGGAGTTTTAAGTTTAATAACCATGATCCTACAGTAGCATAAGGTAGCTTTCATGTGGACATGACATTTATCTGAACAATGTGTGAATGGTCAAGGTAAACTTTGATATTTATCTATCTATCATTTATCTATCTATCATCTATATATCATCTATCTATCTATCTATCATCTATCTATCTAATCTATCTTATTCTCCATCCTATTTTACTTATGTGAACCCAATGTATGAGAGCTTTGAGTCTTTAGCAACTCGAAAACAATGTCAATGGCCTTTCCTAAATTTTTAAACCATCAGTGACTATTAAATGGTGAAAGGATTAGATTTCTCTTTGGTGGCTCCAAAGAGCCAAACTAGGATAGATAAATGTGTATCAGGGAGGCAGATTTTGGCTGAAATATAAAAAAAAAAGTTCATGGGCTCCTCAGCTTTAGAAATATTTGGATAAACACTGAATTATGAGGGATCTGGGTGATTATAGAGTTAATTTTTGTATTTAGTAGATTATGTACCAAAGGTTTTTCTGGCTCCTCTTGGTTCTGAAGTTCTATACAATGTGGAGAACTCTCTAATTGGTTAGAATTCCATGCTACTAACAAGAATAATTTTTTCAAAATTTCTCTGTTGAGGGAGGAGTCAAGATGGCAGAGAACTAGCAGGCTGAGACTACATCAGGTAGCAGGAAATCAGCTAGATAGCTTATCTAAACATTACAAACACCTACAAATCCAACAGGAGATTGAAGAGAAGAAGAACAGCAATTCTAGAAACAGAAAATCAACCACTTTCTGAAAGGTAGGACAGGTGGAGAAGTGAATACAAAATGACGGGAAGATAGACTGCGGGGGGAGGAGCACAGAATCAGTACTTTTAAAAGTCTGTTCCACTGAGAGACATTGCTCCAGAGGCTAAATCAGGGTGAAGACACGTGGGGTCAGCATGGCCCCAGGTCCCACAGGGTCACAGAATGGTCGGGGGTTTCAGAGTGTCCCAGAGCTCACAGGTATTAGAATGGGGAAGCCGGCTACAGAGACGGAGCCAAGGACTGAGCTCGGGGTTACCTTGAACTGGTCGCAGGCTGGGTGAGCACAGAGTGCGGATGGAGGCCGGGGATATGGGAGTGATTGGGTGCTGTCCTCTGGGGGTGCACTGAGGAGTGGGGACCCGGGCTCTCGGCTCCTCCAGACTGGAGACTGGGAGGATGCCATTTTCATTCCTGTCCTAAAGAACTCTACAGAAAGCCTTCAGGGAACAAAAGCTCCCCAAAGTGAACCGGAGCAGATTACTTAGTCTGGCCCCTGGTAAGGGCAGTGCGATTCTGCCTCAGGCAAAGACACTTGAGAGTCACTACAACAGGCCCCTCCCCCAGAAGATCAACAAAAAATACAGCCAGGATGAAGTTCATCTACCAAGGAAAGCAGGTTCACTGCCAAGGACAGCAGTGGAATTCCAGAGGAGGAGAAAGCAAAGCACAGAACTCATGGCTTTCTCCCCATGATTCTTTAGCCTTGCGGTTAATTTAATTTTTTTTCAATTTTTTTTCTTCCTCTGCTAAATTTTTTAAAACTTTTACCTGTTTCCTTTTTAATGTTTTTTAACTAGTTTATCTAATATGTATATTTTTTCTTTCTTTTTTATATTTTTCTTTATTTTCTTTTTTTAACTTTTTTCTTTTTTTAAAGATTTTATTTATTTGATAGACAGAGATCACAAGCAGGCAGAGAAGCAGACAGAGAGAGAGGAGGAAGCAGAATCCCTGCTGACCAGAGAGCCCGATGTGGGGCTCGATCCCAGGACTCTGGGATCATGACCTGAGCTGAAGGCAGAGGCTTTAACCAACTGAGCCACCCAGGCGCCCCTTTTTCTTTTTTTTTTCCTGAACCTCTTTTTATCTCCTTTCTCCCCCTCACGATTTGGGGCCTCTTCTGATTTTGTTAAAGCGCAATTCTTCTGGGGCCTTTGCCACCCTTTTAGTATTTTACTTTCTCCTTCATATACTCTTATCTGGACAAAATGACAAGGCAGAAAAAATCACCACAAACAAAAGAACAAGAGGCAGTACCAAAGGCTAGGGACCTAATCAATGCAGACATTGGTAATATGTCGGATCTAGAGTTCAGAATGACGATTCTGAAGGTTCTAGCTGGGCTCGAAAAAGGCATGGAAGATATTAGAGAAACCCTCTCTGGAGATATAAAAACCTTATCTGGAGAAATAAAAGAACTAAAATCTAACTAAGTTGAAATAAAAAAAGCTATTAATGAGGTGCAGTAAAAAATGGAGGCTCTCACTGCTAGGATTAATGAGGGAGAAGAAAGAGTTAGTGATATAGAAGACCAAATGACAGAGAATAAAGAATCTGAGCAAAAGAGGGACAAACAGGTACTGGACCATGAGGGGAGAATTCGAGAGATAAGTGACACCATAAGACAAAACAACATTAAAATAATTGGGATTCCAGAAGAAGAAGAAAGAGAGAGGAGAGCAGAAGGTCTATTGGAGAGAATTATTGGAGAGAATTTCCCTAATATGGCAAAGGGAACAAGCATCAAAATCTAGGATGAAGAGAGAACCCCCCTCAAAATCAAAAGAATAGGTCCACACCCCGTCACCTAATAGTAAAATTTACAAGTTTTAGTGACAAAGAGAAAATCCTGAAAGCAGCCCGGGAAAATGAGTCTGTAACATACAATGGTAAAAATATTAGATTGGCAGCAGACTTATCCACAGACACCTGGCAGGCCAGAAAGAGCTGGCATGGTATATTCAGAGCACTAAACGACAAAAACATGAAGCCAAGAATACTCTATCCAGCTAGACTATCATTGAGAATTGAAGGAGAGATAAAAAGCTTCCAGGACAAATAAAAACTGAAAGAATTTGCAAACACCAAACCAGCTCTACAGGAAATATTGAAAGGGGTCCTCTAAGCAAAGAGAGAGCCTAAAAGTAGTAGATCAGAAAGGAACAGAGACTATATACAGTAACAGTCACCTTACAGGCAATACAATGGCACTAAATTCATATCTCTCAATAGTTACACTGAATGTTAATGGGCTAAATGCCCCAATCAAAAGACACAGGGTATCAGAATGGATAAAAAAACAAAACCCATCTATATGTTGCCACAAGAAACTCATTTTAGACGCGAAGACATCGCCAGATTTAAAGTGAGGGGGTGGAAAACAATTTACCATGTTAATGGGCATCAGAAAAAAGCTGGGGTGGCAATCCTTATATCAGATCAATTAGATTTTAAGCCAGAGACTAGAATAAGAGATGAGGAAGGACACTATATCCTACTCAAAGGGTCTGTCCAACAAGAAGATCTAACAATTTTAAATATCTATGCCTCTGATGTGGGAGCAACCAACTATATAAGCCAATTAATAACAAAATCAAAGAAACACATCAATAATAATAGAATAATAGTAGGGGACTTTAACACTCCCCTCACTGAAATGGACAGATCATCCAAGAAAAGATCAACAAGGAAATAAAGGCCTTCAATGACACACTGTACCAGATGGACATCATAGATATATTCAGAACATTTCATCCCAATGCAACAAAATACACATTCTTCTCTAGTGCACATGGAACATTCTCCAGAATAGATCATATCCTGGGTCACAAATCAGGTCTCAACCGGTATCAAAAGATTAGGATCATTCCCTGCATATTTTCAGACCACAATGCTCTGAATCTAGAAATCAATCACAAGAGGAAATTTGGAATGAACCCAAATACATGGAGACGAAACAGCGTCCTTCTAAAGAATGAATGGGTCAACCAGGAAATTAAAGAAGAATTGAACAAATTCATGGAAACAAATGATAATGAAAACACAACAGTTCAAAATCTGTGGGACACAGCAAAGGCAGTCCTGAGAGGAAAATATATAGCGGTACAAGCCTTTCTCAAGAAACAAGAAAGGTCTCAAGTACACAACCTAACCCTACACCTAAAGGAGCTGGAGAAAGAACAAGAAAAAAAACCTAAATCCAGCAGGAGAAGAGAAGTCATAAAGATCAGAGCAGAAATCAATGAAATAGAAACCAAAAAACAATAGAACAAATCAACAAAACTAGGAGCTGGTTCTTTGAAAGAATTAATAAGATTGATAAACCCCTGGCCAGACTCATCAAAAAGAAAAGAGAAAGGACCCAAATCAATAAAATCATGAATGAAAGAGGAGAGATCACAACTAACCCCAAAGAAATACAGACAATTATAAGAACATACTGTGAGCAAATCTACGCCAACACATTTGACAATCTGGAAGAGATGGATGCAATCCTAGGGACATATAAACTACCACAACTGAACCAGGAAGAAATAGAAAACCTGAACAGGCCCATAACCAATATGGAGATTGAAACAGTCTTCAAAAATCTCCAAACAAACAAAAGCCCAGGGCCAGACGGCTTCCCAGGGGAATTCTACCAAACATTTAAAGAAGAACTAATTCTTATTCTCCTGAAACTGTTTCAAAAAATAGAAATGGAAAGAAAACTTCCAAACTCATTTTATGAGGCCATCATCACCTTGATCCCAAAACCAGACAAGGATCCCACCAAAAAAGAGAACCACAGACCAATATCCTTGATGAACACAGATGTGAAAATTCTCACCAAAATACTAGCCAATAAGATCCAACAGTACATTAAAAGGATTATTCACCACGACCAAGTGGGGTTTATTCCAGAGCTGCAAGGTTGGTTTAACATCCACAAATCAATTAATGTGATACAACACATTAATAGAAGAAAGAACAAGAACCATATGATACTCTCAATAGATGCTGAAAAAGCATTTGACAAAGTACAGCATCCCTTCCTGATCAAAACTCTTCAAAGTGTAGGGATAGAGGGCACATACCTCAGTATTATCAAAGCCATCTATGAAAAACCCATCGCAAATATCATTCTCAATGGAAAAAACTGAAAGCTTTTCTGTTAAGGTCAGGAACATGGTAGGGATGTCCATTATTACCACTGCTATTCAACATAGTACTGGACGTCCTAGCCTCAGCAATCAGACAACAAAACGAAATTAAAGGCATCCAAATTGGCAAAGAAGAAGTCAAAGTATCACTCTTCACAGATGATATGATACTATATGTGGAAAACCCAAAAGACTCCACTCCAAAACTGCCAGAACTTGTACAGGAATTCAGTAAAGTGTCAGGATATAAAATCAATGCACAGAAATAAGTTGCATTTCTGTACACCAACAACAAAACAGAAGAAAGAGAAATTAAGGAGTCAATCCCATTTACAATTGCACCCAAAACTGTAAGATACCTAGGAATAAACCTAACCAAAGAGGATAAGAATCTTATATGCAGAAAACTCCAAAGTACTCATGAAAGTAATTGAGGAAGACACAAAGACATGGAAAAATGTTCCCTGCTCCTGGATTGGAAGAATAAATATTGTGCAAATGTCTATGTTACTCAAAGCAATCTACACATTTAATGCAATCCCTATCAAAATACCATCCATTTTTTTCAAAGAAATGGAACAAATAATCCTCAAATTTATATGGAACCAGAAAAGACCTCGAATAGCCAAAGGAATATTGAAGAACAAAGTCAAAGTTGGTGGCATCACAATTCCGGACTTCAAGCTCTATCACAAAGCTGTCATCATCAAGACAGCATGGTACTGGCACAAAAACAGACACATAGATCAATGGAATAGAATAGAGAGCCCAGAAATAGACCCTCAACTCTATGGTCAACTAATCTTCAACAAAGCAGGAAAGAATATCCAATGGAAAAAAGGCAGCCTCTTCAATAAATGGTGCTGGGAAAATTGGACAGCCCCATGCAGAAAAATGAAATTGGACCACTTCCTTACACCACACACGAAAATAGACTCAAAATGGATGAAGAACCTCAATGTGAGAAAGGAATCCATCCAAATCCTTGAGGAGAATGCAGGCAGCAACCTCTTCGACCTCAGCCGCAGCAACATCTTCCTAGGAACATTGGCAAAGGCAAGGGAAGCAAGGGCAAAAATGAACTTTTGGGATTTCATCAAGATCAAAAGCTTTTGCACAGCAAAGGAAACAATTAACAAATCCAAAAGAAAACTGACAGAATGGGAGAGGATATTTGCAAAATGACATATCAGATAAAGGACTATTGTCCAAAATCTATAAGGAACTTAGCCAACTCAACACCCAAAGAACAAACAATCCAATCAAGAAATGGGCAGAGGACATGAACAAACATTTCTGCAAGGAAGACATCCAGATGGCCAACAGACACATGAAAAAGTGCTCCACATCACTCGGCATCAGGGAAATACAAATCAAAACCACAATGAGATATCACCTCACACCAGTCAGAATGGCTAAAATTAATAAGTCAGGGAATGACAGATGCTGGCGAGGATGCGGAGAAAAGGGAACTCTCCTACACTGTTGGTGGGAATGCAAGCTGGTGCAACCGCTCTGGAAAAAAGCATGGAGGTTCCTCAAAATGTTGAAAATAGAACTACCCTATGACCCAGCAATTGCACTACTGGGTATTTGCCCTAAAGATATAAACGTAGTGATCTGAAGGGGCATGTGCACCCGAATGTTTATAGCAGCAATGTCTACAATAGCCAAACTATGGAAAGAACCTAGATGTCCATCAACAGATGAATGGATCAAGAAGATGTGGTATTATATACACAATGGAATACTATGCAGCCATCAAAAGAAATGAAATCTTGCCGTTTGCAATGACGTGAATGGAACTAGAGGGTATCATGCTTAGTGAAATAATTCAGTTGGAGAAAGACAACTATCATATGATCTCCCTGATATGAGGATATGGAGATGCAACATGGGGGGTTAGGGGGATAGGAGAAGAATAAATGTAACAAAATGGGGTTGGGAGGGAAACAAACAGTAAGTGACTCTTAATCTCACAGAACAAACTGAGGATTGCTGGGGGTAGGGTTGTTGGGAGAGGGGGAGGGGGGTTATGGACATTGGGGAGGGTAAGTGCTATGGTGAGTGCTGTGAAGTGTTTAAACCTGGCGATTCACCGACCTGTACCCCTGGGGATAAAAATACATTATATGTTTATAAAAAAATAAGAACTAAATAAAAAATTAAAAAAAATTTCTCTGTTGACATTATTGAGCGGTTTAATACCTTAAAGTTATCATTTAAACCTTGCTAAGTAGAACTTGGATAGTTTCTTATATAAAGGATACACATGAGTCTTTGAGAATCTACTATTTTTCTTACTGTCAAAAGGAATTGTAAATGGAATAAATTCTCTAACTTCTGTATTTTCATTGTTAGTGCATAAGAAAGCAACTAATTTCTGTACATTGACTTTATATCCTGCCACATTATGGAATTGCTATATAAGTTCTAGTAGTTTGGGGGTGGAGTCTTTTGTGTTTTCTGTATAAAGTATCAAGTCATCTGTGAAGATAGAGAGTTTGACTTCTTCACTGCGAATTTGAATACATTTTATTTCTCTTTGTTGTCTGATTGCTGTTGCTAGGACTTCTAATACTATGTTGAACAAGAGTGGTGAGACTGGGCTTCCTTGTCATGTTCTGAATCTCAAAAGGAAGGTTGTCAGCTTTTTCCCATTGAGGATGATATTTCACTGTGGGTTTTTCATAGATAGATTTTAGGAAGTTGAGGACTGTTTCCTCTATCCCTATACTTTGAAGCATTTTAATCAGGAACAGATGCTGGATTTTGTCAAATGCTTTTTCTGCATCCATTGAGAGGACCATGTGGTTCTTCTCTCTTCTCTTATTGATTTGTTCTATCACACTGATTGATTTGTGAATGTTGAACCACCCTTACAACCCAGGGAAAAATCCCACCTTGTCATGGTGGATAATCTTTTTAATGTGCCATTGGATCCAGTTTGTTAGGATCTTGATGAGAATCTTAGCATCCATATTCATCCATGATATTGGTCTGAAATTCTCCTTTTTGGTGTGGTCTTTGCCTGGTTTGGGGATCAGGGTAATGCCGGCTTCATAAAAAGTCTTGAGATTTTCCTTCTACTTCAATTTTTTGAAACAGCTTTGGGAGAATTGGTTTTATTTCTTCTTTGAAAGTTTTGTAGAATTTCCCAGGGAATCTGTCAGGTCCTGGGCTCTTGCTTTTTAGGAGGTTTTTGATCACTGCTTCAATCTTGTTACTAGATATCAGTCTATTCAGGTTGTCAATTTCTTCCTAGTTCAGTTTTGGAAGTTTATAGTTTTCCAGGAATGCATCCACTTCATCTAGGTTGCTTAACTTATTGGCATATAACTGTTGGTAATAATTTCTGATGATTGTTTCTATTTCCTTGGTGTTAGTTGTGATCTCTCCCTTTTCATTCAAAATTTTATTAATTTGGTCCTTGTCTCTTTTCTTTTGGATTAGTGTGGCCAATGGTTTAGTGATCTTATTGATTCTTTCAAAAAACCAGCTTCTGGTTTCATTGGTGAGTTCTACTGTATCTCTAGTTTCTATCTCATTAATCTCTGATCTAATCTTGATTGTTTCCCTTCTTGTGTGTGGAGTTGAATTGATTTGTCATTGATTCTCCAGTTCTTTAAGTTGAAAGAGAAATTAGAGAATTGATTTCATTTACTGTAGCACCAAGAACCATAAGATACCTGGAAATAAACCTAACCAAAGAGGTAAAGGATCTGTACTGGAAGAACTACAGAACACTCATGTAAGAAATCAAAGAAGACACAAAAAGGTGAAAGACCATTCCATGCTCATGGATCAGAAGAATAAACATTGTTTAAATATCTATACTGCCTTGTGCAATCTATCTATACTTTCAATGCCATTCCAATCAAAATTCCACTGGCAGTTTTCAAAGAGCTGGAGCGAACAATCCTAAAATTTGCATGGAATCAGAAGAGACCTCGAATTGCTAGGAAATGTTGAAAAACAAAAACAAGGCTGGGGGCATCACGTTGTCTGATTTCAAGCTTACTACAAAGCTGTGATCACCAAGACAGCATGGTACTGGCATAAAAAACGGACACATAGACCAGTGGAACAGAGTAGAGAACCCAGATATGGACCCTCAACTCTGTGGTCAAGTAATCTTCGACAAAGAAGGAAAAAATATCCAGTGGGAAAAAGAGAGTCTCTTCAATTAATGGTGCTGAGAAAATTGCACAGCTATGTGTAGAAGAATGGAACTCGAGCATTCTCTTACACCATACACAAAGATAAACTCAAAATGGATAAAAGACCTCAATGTGAGGCAAGAATCCATCAGAATCATAGAGGAGAACATAGGCAGTGACCTCTTTGATATTAGCCACAGCAACTTCTTTCCTCTCCAAAGGCAAAGGAAACAAAAGCGAAAATGAACTTTTGGGACTTCATCAAGATCAAAAGCTTCTACACAGCAAAGGAAACAGTCAACAAAACAAAGAGGCAACCCACAGAATGGGAGAAGATATTTGCAAATGACAGTACAGACAAAAGATTGACATCCAGGATCTATAAAGAACTTCTCAAACTCAACACACTCAAAACAGATAACCGTGTTAAAAAATGGGCAGAAGAGGGGCGCCTGGGTGGCTCAGTGGGTTAAAGCCTCTGCCTTTCGCTCAGGTCATGATCCCAGGGTCCTGGGATTGAGCCCTGCATCGGGCTCTCTGCTTGGCAGGGAGCCTGCTTCCTCCTCTCTCTCTCTCTGCCTGCCTCTCTCCCTACTTGTGATCTCTATCTGTCAAATAAATGAATAAAATCTTTAAAAAAAATGGGCAGAAGACGTGAACATACATGAAGACATACAAATGGCTATCAGACACATGAAAATATGTTCATCATCACTAGCCATCAGGGAAATTCAAATCAAAACCAAAACAATGAACACTGTTATGCTGTAAATAAAAAAATAAACAAAACAAGAAAAAAACACATTGATATTTCACCTTACACCAGTTAGAATGGGCAAAATTAACAAGACAGGAAACAACGTGTGTTGGAGAGGATGTGGAGAAAGGGGAGCCCTCTTACACTGTTGGTGGGGATGCAAGTTGGTGCAGCCACTTTGGAAAATAGTGCGGAGATTCCTCAAAATTCAAAAATAGAGCTTCCCTATGACCCTGCAATTGAACTACTGGGTATTTATTCCAAAGATACAGATGTAGTGAAAAGAATGGCCACCTGTACCCCAATGTTCATAGAAGCAATGGCCACAGTCACCAAACTGTGGAAAGAACCAAGATGCCCTTCAACAGATGAATGGATAAGGAAGATGTGGTCCATATACACTTTGGAGTAGTATGCCTCCATCAGAAAGGATTAATACCCAACTTTTGTATCAACATGGATGGGACTGGAAGAGATTATTCTTAGTTAAATAAGTCAAGCAGAGAGAATCAATTGTCATATGGTTATTCTTATTTGTGGAGCATATGAAATATCATGGAGGAGATGGGAAGATAGAGAGGTGAAGGGAGTTGGGGGAAATTGGAGGGGGATATGAACCATGAGCGTATATGGATTCTGAAAATCAATCTGAGGGTTTTGAAGGGGTGGGGGTGGAAAGTGGATGAACCTGGTGGTCGGTATTATGCAGGGCACGTATTGCATGGAGCACTGTGTGTGATGCATAAACATTGAATTCTGGTACACTGAAAGGAAATTAAATTTTTTTTTTCAAAAAAGGAAATGTATACAATGAGACTCAGTTCACAATAAAAACAGGATAGAAATCACCTGATACATGCAAAGTACTTTCTCTTACCAGGAACATACATATCTTCATCTTAGTTATTGCCAAGGAAAGATATTAGCCCCCACCTCATTTCTCCTGCTTCTGCTTTCTTGAATTATCCATTTGGCTTACTAAATTACCCACCTGTAGGATCAGCTTTGTTCAGTTATTAGACCCATTTCAAGTTTATAATCTTGTGGCTCTTCCTGCTGGTGTGACTCAGGACACAACATCCTAGAATCTCTGGGGTCCTACATTGTTCTTAAGTACTCTGTATTAATCTATACTGTGTAGATTAGAGGCCTATATGACCTAGTGATGACATCTGGCTTTAGGTATTGACTCTTGAGTTCCAACTCTTCCTTTCTGGGTACCCCAATTTGTAGATTAAAGCTTTTGCTTTGGATTATGCTCTGATATTATGTTCTAACAAATGGTGTACTATATCTTCTTTTTTCTTATGATGTAATTATAGTAATAATAATAGCTATATATCTTTTTGTTTATTATGGGGTAGACTTACCATACTTTAAAAATTGAGATGGAAAACTGTAATTTTCAGAGAAAAGTAGTAAAATTTTTTTTCTTTGATATGAGAACAAACTACTGTAATGGAGATTTTTTAAAGACAAGAAGTAATTGGAATTCCAACTTCAATGAGTTTTATAAGAAGTATTTAATAGGTTTTTATCATTCAGAGATAAGGAAAATAGAAAAGTGGTTAAAACAGAAGCAGTAGAAATTTCTATTCAATATAATGAAAACCTTTATGGTTATAAAAATGTAGCAAACCCACCAACCAGATGCTGCTAGTTAGTCTGTCCCTGATTTAAAAATTGCTTTAAAGCTGTATATAGAAGCCTGCTCAATTTTAAAAAAATAATCTTATACCACTGGTTTTTAGATACTGTGTAGACATAGCAAAAATGAAAATTGTGTGAAAGATTGGTATTTTTAGAACTAAAATGCCTTGCTGATTGACTCCAAGAAGAGACTAAATAACTCGTCCTGAAATGTTTTGCTATCCAGCTGCCTGAAGTCTGGCAAATAGACCGTCTAAAAGACACTCTAATTTTCAAATTTTCATCATTCTCTGAAGTTGCAATTGAGAATGGAACTGTTTTGGATGAGGTAAGAAACATTTAGTTGTTTCTCCCTCCACCAGAATTTTTAAAATGCACATTATTTCATGATTTTTGTGATGAACAGGTAATTGTATATTTTGATTTATCTCTTAATGATCATAATTAAATATGATTCATTGCTGTAATTTCATCAATAAATCAAAGTAGAACATAAGATAACGTCATCTGTCATAAACAACCATTCATGCATTGTGTTAAATTGGAAAAAAATTATTTAAGGAAGAGGGAAAAGACTCCATTTAGATTCCAGTATCACAACATTTTACTCTTTAAGACTATTTTAGCCATTTTCTCAATATCCACCCTGTATTAAACAGATATGTATTTGAACTGGCCTACCACTTCAGAATAAATACTTTCTGAGATACTTTCTGTTGACATTCCTACCTTATCAGTGCGATGTTGTTTGTTCATACTAAAGGCGTCGATCCTACTTCATGAAGGTTGCACAAGTAGCAAGAGCAGACCCAGTTGCAGGAGCTCAGAGTTCAGCCAGGAAGAAAAAGCATGCTGATCAAGGGGTGGAGCAATCTGGAGGCATAGTAAAATAAACTGTGAATGTGATAGGAGAATGGTCAGTAGTCCATAATGAAGCTGCATGATATCTCAGTCGGTAGATAGAGTGAAAAGCCAGGAAAAATGGGAGAGTATAGTTTAGGAAAGAGTTGAGGGAAGTCTGAGACCTCTATTTTCTCTCCTACAAAATGGAGCTAAATATTACCTATGGGGTAGAATTTGGGAAGATTGAATGAGATGTTTATAAAATATTTAGCACATTGCCTGGTGCTTAAAAAGAGTCCATGGATGTTCATTATTATAAGACTGTGACTAGTAAAGAGTGAGAATCCCTTGCTTTATGTACATTTTTTCTGTATATTTCTAGGTCATATTTGCAATAGTATTGCAATACTGGCTCTTACTTACCTTGTAGTCAGTTATGAATTCCAAGCCTCTTAAGCCATAATTATTTTTAGTGATATCTTCCTTGTATTTGTGGTTGTCTTGTTTTGTTTTTCATCTTAAGTTTGTTCCTTATATTTGTGCTTTCTCTTGTTGACATTATTCCTTCTTTGTAGGACCATTTCTAAGTATATAAATGTTCATTTTGCAAGTTATTTCTGGGCCATAACCCTGCCAGTTTTAACATCATCTGAACATTTGATTAACACATTTTAAGTTTTTTAGTCCAAAAGTCCCGTTTGCTTGCTTTTGTTCAACAAAGTTGCTGGCTCTGCTTAAAAGTCAACAGAGAGCAAATAAAGAACTGTCAAAGAAGGTGGAACATATTAAATTTTTTTGTAACTTAAATTTTTATTTGAATTACTTTTGGGCTCTGGGACACCCAGTTCCAGTCTTACCTCTATGGATGAATTAGATATTTATAGATATCATCTGTTTCTTAGTCACCTAATATTTATTAAGGGAAATTTTACTCCTACACCATGGGGACAAGAACATTTCTTGGAATGTGACTGTTATTACAACTCAGTGAAATCTTCTTATTAATATATAATAAAATACAAATTCCAATGAGATGAAATTCAGAAGTTCAGTTTTAATATTCTCACTGAAAAATTAAAGGAAGTCAATTTGGGATATTTTATAGTTTCTGTGAAAGGTAAATATTTTAAAATATTTTTCATTGTAGATCACTTGTCTTTAACATACCTTCTGAAATACAATTTTTAAAAATAGATAATAGAAAGAAACTAAAAATGAATCATTGAATTTAACTATAGCATGAGACTGTCCAAAAATTTATTAATTCATATTACATGAAGAAATTGGGGAACTAAATGGGTATCATTGGTTTAGCCTTCAGAGTAATTACTGCTCAGTTGATTTAGCAGACTAGATAAAAATGAAAGTTACTGCCTATGCAAATTAGGAAAATATTTTGTTAGCTCTTTTATTGAGTTTTGAAATGCACAGAGATTAATTCTAAGCTTTATTATATTCCATTCAGATCACTATCACATATAAAATAAATAGATCAAAATATGTCAAAATTTAGCTATAATATGAATTAATGCAAGATGCATTTGATTTCGTTAGGGAAAAGAATTTCACTGGAGAATAATAAATAATGAGGGAGATTGTTTCTGAAATATTATTTAGGATTATTAGGAGCCACAGGCAAAAAAGAGGTGGAGGCAGTCCTACCTCTTTTTGTTAATGAGAAAATAAATGTTTGATGATGTCTTCGGTTCCAAGCAAAATCCCAGCTGGGAGGGCTTTGAAGATTTGTTATTCATTCTGTTTGGGAGAAGAGAGTGCTAAAAAGACCATACTTAGAAAAATGTTAATCAAAAATTGTTAAATTTCCAGTATTATAAATCTCTTTCACTAGAGAAAAAAGAATATCAAACTTCCTTTTCCAAACAGATCCCTATGTTGCTTATTGAATTTGTCATTGTGCGTACTTTGTAATATGTTTAACATAGGTCCATTTTGAATTTCCCAAGAACCTCGATTTTACTTCAGACAACCGACTGATTTTTGCCTCAGCATAACAGGGTGGCTACAGTGTTACCTCACAACAGTACTCCTTCTACCCTAGTCCTCTCCATAGTAGAGCTGATACCTATGTAGATGTTTCAACAAGTTAGACATTCCTGTAATTTTCTTCTCCAGAATAAATGAAAAGTTTATCTACTTCCTCCAGGATCCTCATAGAAGATTCCAACAAATGAGAGTGATTTTCATTTAACCCATGATTTTCAAATATTTACAATTTTGTTTAGTCTGGTGACTTGGCTTACCATCTAGATGTGTTGAAAGGGAGACCAACTTACACTGATTGATATTTATAAGTTGCAGCAAAGATTCAACTCAACATCTCTAACAGATTTGTTTGTTTTCTTGAACTTGACTTTAGAGAAAAAGAAACAAACAAGACAATAAGCTCTCATCAGTGATTTGTTTTAATAAATTTCTTGGTGTGTCTTGAAGTCAGTATAAATTTGGTTTAGAACCCTATACTTTTATTTATAACCCTGAACAACTAATTATAACCAGAATGCTGGCTTTGAAACTCAGCAGGTTGTCAATCAACAAATATTTGTTCCACTTGCTATAAAAAATTCAAATATTTTTCCATATTCTTTATTTACTATGCTATAAAAACTGTTGAATATGCATTATGATGTTAAACAAAAAATGTTGAAACAAAAAGGATTTCTATAACCAGAAGTCTCCATTTCCTGAGCATTTCAGTCAAGCATCCTTGAATCCAGAACCCTCACTGATCCAGTTATCCAGCTTGCTGATCCATTTGGATGAAGAATAATTTTTCCTGAGAAAAATTATTTTTTAGTATGTTATGTTAGTCACTATACAGTGCACCATCATTAGTTTTTGATGTAGTGTTCCAAGATTCATTGTTTACATATAACACCCAGTGCTCCATGCAATACATGCCCTCCTTAATACCCGTCACCAGGCCAACTCATTCACCCACTCCCCGCCCCTCTAAAACTTCAGTTTGTTTTTCAGAGTCCACAGTCTCTCATGGTTCATCTGTCCCTCCAGTTTTCCCCCTTTCATTTTTCCTTTCCTGCTAATGACCTGCATGCTATTCCTTATGTTCTGCAAGTAAGTAAAACCATATGATAATTGTCTATCTCTGCTTGACTTATTTCACTTAACATAATCTCCTCTAGCTCCATCCATGCTGATGCAAAAGGTGGGTATTCATCCTTTTTGACGGCTGAGTAATATTCCATTGTATATATGCACCACATCTTCTTTATCCATTCATCTGTTGAAGGGCATCTCAACTATTTCCAGTTTGCCTATTGTGGACATTGCTGCTATGAACATTGGGGTGCATATGGCCCTTCTTTTCACTACATCTCTATCTATGGGGTAAATTCCCAGTACTGCAATTGCCAGGCCATACGATAATTCTATTTTTAAGTTTTTCAGGAACCTCCACATTGTTTTCCAAAGTGGCTTCACTAATTTGTATTCCCACCAACAGTGTAAGAGGGTTCCACTTTCTACACATCCTCTCCAACATTTGTTGTTTCTTGCCTTATTAAATTTTGTGTTTCTAACTTGTGTAAGGTGGTATCTCAATGTGGTTTTGATTAGAATTTGCCTGATGACTAATGATAAACATTTTTTCATGTGTCTGATAGCCATTTGTATGTCTTCATTGGAGAAGTGTCTGTTCATGTCTTCTGCCCATTTTTTGATGTGATCATCTGTTTTTTGGGTGTTCAGTTTGAGAAGTTCTTTATAGATCTTGGTACCAGCCCCTTGCAGTGTCATTTGTGAATATCTTCTTCCAACCTGTAGGTTGCCTCTTCATTTTGTTGATTATTTCCTTTGCTGTGCAGAAACTTTTAACTAGATGAAGTCCCCAAAGTTCATTTTCGCTTTTGTTTCCCTTGCCTTTGGAGACATGTCTTTTTTTTTTTAAGATTTTATTTATTTATTTGACACACAGAGATCACAGGTAGGCAGAGAGGCAGCCAGAGAGACAGAAAGGGAAGCAGGCTCCCCGTTGAGCAGAGAGACTGACGCGGGGCTTGATCCCAGGACCCTGGGACCATGACCTGAGCAGAAGGCAGAGGCTTTAACCCACTGAGCCACCCAGGCGCCCCTGGAGACATCTCTTGAAAGAAGTTTCTGTGGCTGATGTTGAAGAGGTTACTGTCTATGTTCTCCTCTAGGATTTTGATGGATTCTTGTCTCACATTGAAGTATTTCATCCATTTTGAGTTTATCTTTGTGTATGGTGTAAGAGAATGGTCAAATTTCATTCTTCTGTATATAGCTGTCCAATTTTCCCAACACCATTTATTGAGAGACTTTCTTTTTTCCACTGGATATTTTGAGGGTTAGAGTTGAGGGTCAATATATGGGCTCTCTACTCAGTTCCATTGGTCTATGTGTCTGTTTTTGTTCCAGTACCATGTTGTCTTGGTGATCACATCTTTGTAATATAGCTTGAAGTCAGGCACCATGATGTCTCTAGCTTTGTTTTTCCTTTTCAACCTTCCCTTGGTGATTCGGGGCCTTTTCTGGTTCCATACAAATTTTAGGATTGTTTGTTCCAGCACTTTGTAAAACGTTTATGGTATTTTGATTGGGATGGAATTGAAAGTATAGATTGTTCTGGCAGCAAGACATTTTTACACTGCTTATTCTTCCAATCCATGATCATGGAATGTTTTTTCGGTCTTTTTGTGTCTTCAGTTTCTTTCATTAATGTTCTGTACTTCCTCGAGTATAGATTGTATATCTTTGGTCAGGTTTATTCCAAGGTATCTTATCATTTTTGGTGCTATTGTAAATGGAATCAATTCTCTAATTTCTCTTTCTACAGTTTCATTGCTAGTGTATAAGAAAGCAACTGATTTCTGTGCATTGATTTTGTATCCTGCCATATTACTGAATTGCTGTATGAGTTCTAGTAATTTGGGGCTGAAGTTTTTTGGGTTTTACACATAAAGTATCATGTCATCTGTGAAGAGAAAGAGTTTGACTTCTTCTTTGTCAATTTGAATATCCTCTATTTCTTTTTGTTGTCTTATTGCCGTTACTAGCACTTGTAGTACTATTTCGAACAACAATGTCGAGAGTGGACGTCCTTATTGTGTTCCTAATTTCAATGGAAGGCTCTTAGGTTTTCCTCATTGAGGATGATATTTGCTGTGGGTTTTTCATAGATGTATTTTATGAAGTTGAGGAATATTCCCTCTATCCCTATATTCTGAAAAGCTTTAGTCAATAAAGAATGCTGCACTTTTTCAAATGCTTTTTCTGCATGAATTGAAAGAATCATATGGTTCTTTTCTCTTCTCTCATTAATTTGTTCTGTCACATTGCTTGATTTGTGGATTTGAACAACCCTTGCATTACAGGGATAAATCGGACCTGGCCATGGTGGATAATTTTTTTAATGTACTGTTGTATCCTACTTGGTAGGATCTTGTTGAGAATCTTGGCATCCATATTCATCCAGGATATTGGTCTGAAATTCTGCTTTTTTTAAAATTTATTTTCAGCACAACAGTATTCATTGTTTTTGCACCACACCCAGTGCTCCATGCAATACGTGCCCTCCCTATTACCCACCACCTGGTTCCCCAAACCTCCCACCCCCCCCGCCCCTTCAAAACCCTAGGGTGGTTTTTCAGAGTCCATAGTCTCTCATGGTTCATCTCCCCTTCCATTTTCCCTCAACTCCCTTCTCTCCATCTCCCCATGTCCTCCATGTTCTTTGTTATGCTCGACAAATAAGTGAAACCATATGATACTTGACTCTCTCTGCTTGACTTATTTCACTCAGCATAATCTCCTCCAGTCCCGTCCATGTTGTTACAAAAGTTGGGTATTCATCCTTTCTTATGGAAGCGTAATACTCCATCATGTATATGTACCACATCTTCCTTATCCATTCATCCATTGAAGGGCATCTTGGTTCTTTAAAGGAAACAGTCAACAAAACAAAAAGGCAACTCATGGAATGGGAGAAGATATTTGCAAATGACAGTACAGACAAAAGGTTGATATCCAGGATCTATAAAGAACTCCTCAAACTCAACACACACAGAACAGATAATCATTTCAAAAAATGGGCAGATTTTGAACAGACACTTCTCCAATGAAGACATACAAATGGCTATCAGACACATGAAAAAATGTTCATCATCACTAGCCATCAGGGAGATTCAAATTAAAACCACATTGAGGGACGCCTGGGTGGCTCAGTGGTTTAAGCCTCTGCCTTCAGCTCAGGTCAGGGTCCTGGGATCGAGCCCTGCATCGGGATCTCTGCTCAGTGGGGAGCCTGTTTCTCCTTCTCTCTCTGCCTGCCTCTCTGCCTACTTGTGACCTCTCTCTCTGTCAAATAAATAAATAAAATAAGAACCACATTGAGATATCACCTTACACCAGTTAGAATGGCCAAAATTAGCAAGACAGGAAACAACGTGTGTTGGAGAGGATGTGGAGAAAGGGGAACCCTCTTCCACTGTTGGTGGGAATGCAAGTTGGTGCAGCCACTTTGGAGAACAGTGTGGATATTCCTGAAGAAATTAAAAATAGAGCTTCCCTATGACCCTGCAATTGAAATTCTGCTTTTTGATGAGGTCTTTGCCTGGTTGGGGATAAAGGTAATGTTGGCTTCATAGAAAGAGTCTGGAAGTTTTCCTTATGTTTCTATTTTTTGAAACAGCTTCAGGAGACCAGGTATTATTTCTTCTTTGAATAGTATTCCCCAGGGATTCTGTTGGGTCCTGGACCCTTGCTTTTTGGGAGGTTTTTAATCACTGCTTCATTCTCATTACTAGTCATTGGTGTATTCAGGTTGTCAATTTTTTCTTATTTCAGTGTTGGAAGTTTATAGGTTTCCAGGAATACATCCATTTCTTCTAGGTTGTTGAACTTATTGGTATATAACTGTTGGTAATAATTTCTGATGATTGTTTCTATTTCCTTGGTGTTAGTCGTGATCGCTCCTCCTTCATTCATAATTTTATTAATTTGGGTCCTTTCTCTTTTCTTTTGGATTGGTCTGTCCAGTGGTTTATCAATCTTATTAATTCTTTCAAAGAGCCAGCTTCTAGTTTCTTTTATGTGTTCTACTGTATCTCTGGTTTCTAATTCATTGATCTCTGCTCTAATCTTAATTATTTCCCTTCTTGTGTTTGAGGGTAGCCTTAATTTGTTGTTGATTGTCCAGTTCTTTAAGGTGTATATCTGGGATTTTTCTGTTTCTTTGAGTGAGGCTTGGATGCCCATGTATTTCCCCCTTAGGACAGCCTTTGTTGTATCCCATAGATTTTGGACCAATGTGTCTTTGTTATCATTGGTTTCCATGAATTGTTTTAAGTTTTTCTTTGATTTTTTTTGTTGATCCAAACATTCTTTTTAAATTTTTTTTCTAATTTTTAAAAAATTTATTTGACAGAGGGAGATTAGAAGCAAGCAGAGAGGCAGGCAGAGAGAGAGAGAGGAGGAAGCAAAGCTCCCAGCTGAGCAGAGAGCCCGATGTGGGACCCAATCCCAGGACCCTGAGATCATGACCTGAGCTGAAGGCAGATGCTTAACCCACTGAGCCACCCAGGTGCCCCTGATCCAAACATTCTTAAGCAGGATGGTCTTTAGGTTCCAAGCATTTGATTTTTTTCCAAAAATTTTCCTGTGATTGAGTTCTTATTTCAAAGCATTGTGGTCTGAGAATATGCATGGAGTAAACTCAATCTTTTGGTATCAGTTGAGACCTGATTTGTGACCCAGTATATGGTCTCCTCTGGAGAAAGTTCCACGTGTGCTCGAGAAGAATGAGTATTCTCTTGTTTTAGGGTGGGACATTCTGTATTTATCTATCCAGTCCATTGGTTCAATGTGTCAATCAAAGCTCTTGGTTTTTCGTTGATTTTCTGTTTAGATGATCTGTCTATTACTGAAAGTGGTGTGTTATGATCCCCTGCAATTAACGTATTCCTATTAATATGTCTTTATTTTGATTATGAGTTGGTTTATGTAGTTGGCTGCTCCCACATTGGGGACATAGATATTTACAATTGCTATATATTCTTTTGTTTTTTAAAAGATTTTATTTATTTGACAGAGAGAGATCACAAGCATGCAGGGAGGCAGGCAGAGAGAGAGGGAAGCATGGTCCTGCTGAACAGAGAGCCCAATGTGGGGCTCGATCCCAGGAACCTGAGATCATGACTGGAGCTGAAGGCAGAGGTTTTAACCCACTGAGCCACCCAGGCGCCCCTACAATTGTTATATATTCTTGTTGGATAAAGCCTTTGGCTCAGTGGGTTGGGCCTCTGCCTTTGGCTCAGGTCATGATCTTGGGGTCTTGGGATCAGGCTCCACATCCCGCTCTCTGCTCAGTGGGGAGCCTGCTTCTTCCTCTCTCTCTGCCTGCTTCTCTGGCTGCTTGTATCTCTCTCTCTCTCTCTCTCTCTCTGTCAAATAAATAAATAAAATCTTAAAAAAAGGAATGATGTAGTGTCCTGTATCTCTAACTACAGTCTAGCTTAAAATCTAATTTATCTGATATGACAGTTGCTATCCCAGGTTTCTTTTGAGGTCTGTTGGCATGAAAGATGGTTCTCCATCCCTTCACTTCCAGTCTGAATGTATCTTTAGGTTCAAAATGTGTCTCTTGTAGGTAGCATAGGGATGGGGCCTGTCTTTTTATCCAATCTGCAACCCTGTGACATTTTATGGGAGAAATTAGGCTGTTCATGTTGAGAGTAATTATTGAAAGATATGTTTTTTATTGTCATCATGTTGCCTCTGAGGTCCTTGTTTATATAGATTGTCTCTGTATATTTCTGTTCTATATCACTTTTGGGGTCTTTCTTCCTTTATAGAACCCCCCTTAATACTTCTTTTAGGGCCAGCTTGGTGGTCACATATTCTTTCAGTCTTTGCTGGTCTTAGAAGCTTGTTATCTCTCCATCCATTCTAACAGCCTTGATGGATAAAGTATTATTGGCTGCATATTCTTCTCATTTAGTGCCCTGAATATTTCTTGCCAGCCCTTTCAGGTTTGCCATGTTTCTGTGGACAGGTATGACATTATTCTGATATTCCTCTGTCTGTACATAAAGAATCTCTTTCTCCTAGCTGCCCTTAAAATATTTTCTTGGTTTTAAGATTCACGAGTTTCACTATCACATTCTGGAGGTCACTCTTCCCTCATTGATCTTGGGGAGGTGTCCTCTTTGCCTCTGGACATGAACACTTGTTTCATTCCCCAGATTAGGGAAATTCTCAGCTAGGATTTTCTCAGCTATATCTTCTAGACTCTCTCTCCACTCCATCAGGGATCCCAATATTTCTGACTTTGGTATGTTTCATAGTGTCATTTATTTCTCTAATTCTGTTTTCATGGATTGTAAGCTATTTGTTTCAGGCCTCCTCCTGATCCTTCTTTTCTATCAGTTTGTCTTCTAGATCACAAATTCGATCTTCTGCCTCATTTACTCTAGCTGTTAGAGTATCTAGATAAGATTTGATCTCATTGATACCATTTTAGGTTCTGCCAGGTCAGCTTTAACCTCTGCCCTTAGAGAATCTATGTTGTCACCAATGGTTTTCTCCAACCTACCTATGGTCTGCATAACTGTTACCCTTAATTCTGTTTGCAACATCTTGCTTATGTCCATATCCATTAGTTCTGTGGCAGAGGTCTCAGTCTCTGAGTTTTTCCTCTGTTGGGGGTTACTTCTCCTACTCATTCTGGTGATACGTGATTGAGGGGATGTATAGCTGAAAATATTAACCACAATCCAGACAAGGTCCACCTGAGAGCTTAATATACTGTTTTCCCCTGGTGTTGGTGTTTTATATTTTTATGGGACCTTGTGGTGGTTGTCCTCTTTTTCTTTCAGCTTGCCTTCTGGGAGAGGGGCCTGCCACATTGTTTTTCTGTCAGTCCTGCTTGCGTGGAGTTGCCCTCTCCACTACCAAGGGGATGGGCTCTGTGGAAACCAGTTTTGTGACTTTTGTTCTCTGGTGGATTTTTGCATCTTTTCAGAGATTGAGAGCAAAGTTAACTGTACCCAGACCTCTGCCTTAAATAAAAGTCACAGTCTGTTCCTCTCTGATCCAGAATACACAGACTCCCCTTCTGCAAACTCCATTGAATACCCCAGGTTCCCACAGATGGTGTGAAAGCAGCCATGCTCTCAGTGGTTGCCTGAGGCCCTCTGCTTGTCTCTGTAGCCCCGTGCCACCAAAACTGCAAGTGATACTGGTTCGGGCAAGCCTGGTCATGGTGACAACCATTCCCAGGACCTCTGACTCAAGTCTACACTGGGTTCTCTCAGCCGCATCAGAGGTGGTGGCAGTTGTGGTAGTGGCAGCAGCCACCAGCCCCAGGGACCATTGACTCAAGCCTATGCCCGGTGCCCTTATCCCTGGTGGTGGTGGAGGCAGCAGAATTGGCTGCTGTGGCTGGGGCAGCTGCCAGACCCAGGGACTGCTGACTTGAGTCCACACCAGGTCCTCTCAGCCATGTGCAAGAATGGTTGCCACTGGTCCACAGGTCTGTCCCTGTGGCCTCCCAGTTCCAGCAATCATCCCATAAGCCCCTTTGTTCTTTCTGAGTGATGTTAGCAGTCCCTTCCTGTCTCACAACCACTGGTCTCCAAGCTATTGATGGTTCCAAATTACAGGACACTTTCACATTGAGATACTATTTTCCAGTGGCTCACTTCTGGTGTCTCCCTCTCCCTTCTGTTTATCCTCACACTTTATGCACACACTCCCAACTCCTTTGTACCTCTCCACTGATGATCCTCTGCCCCCAAAGAGATCCAGAAGTGTATAATCTTACATCTCAGGCTGATTTCATGGGTGTTCAGAGTGCTCTGGTAGATATCTAGCTCAATTCAGGTGACTGGTTGAAGTAGGGTCTCCTACTCCTCCACCATTTTTCCCCCTCCTCCTGAACAAAGTTTTATAATCAGCATGATAACTGAGGTATGGGAACTAGACCTGGAACCATAAGAATTAAGTTAAAATACAAATTTTGCTATTAATCAGCTGTGTGACCTGGTTAATGAATGTCCCCAAGCCTCAGTATTCTCATCTGTAAAATGGAGTTGACTGTACTCAAGGTACAAGGCCACTTTATAAACTATAAAACATCAGATATCATTTTATTATTCACACAACCTGTAGTTCAAAGGCTGGTGAATTGTCATATTGATTTTATACTCTTTAGAGTGTCAAATCACTCTTAGGCTTCACCATCATTTTTTTAAGCATATGAGTGCTCTCCTTCTACTCAATCCGACCTTGGCTATTAGTACCAATTTCCATGTGATTGATAAATATAAGGGGCAAAGAAAGTTACTACCATACTTTAGCATTTTGTACCAATTAACAAAAAGCCCCAAAGATAATGTCTTTGTATGTGGCAAAGCCTCACACTCCATAAAACTGCCCTTTTGGCCAGATATTCAGACACCACATATGATGGTTTAGTTCCCAAATTCAGATTTCCTACATAATTTCTTTTCTTGCTTACTCCAGAGTGTCCTTCCAGTTAGACTTCCTTTAATTTATATTTCTTAGATATCTTATATGGGCAAATGATGTATAGACATTCTTTTTATTTTCATTTGGACTTTTTATTTGTTCATTTATGCTTTTCTAAGGGAAACTGATTAGTTTACTGATGAGTACAGAAGCACCCATTGCTCCCACCTACTCCCTCTGCACAAGAGCTAAGCATTTACTTCTGAGCACCACTAGACCATTGTAGTGCATTCCAAGAGAAATAGTTAAAACATTCTTGTCCAAATAACTTTAAGCTGGAGAATGTCTTGGAGGGAACAATGCTATAACATTGTTTTCACACCAATAAGTAAAATTGATCTTTATTATATTTTAAAGACTTTTAAAAGATTTTGTTTATTTATTTGACAGAGAAAGAGGGAGAGAGCACAATCAAGAGGAGTGGGAAATGAAGAAGGAGCCCTGAGATCATAATCTGGGCTAAAGGCAGAGGTTTAACCAACTGAGCCACACAGTTTCCCCTTATTATGTTTATTAAAGATTTCTTTAAGAGGGGAAGTGTCTGGGGGGCTCAGTCAGTTAAGCATCTGTCTTTGGCTCAGGTCATGATCCTGGGGTCCTGAGATTGAGCCCCAGATCATGCTCCCTGCTCCACGGGGAGTCCGCTTCTCCTGAAAACCCTTTGCTCCTCCCCTGCTCCCACTCATGCTCCCTCTCTCTCCTCTCTCTCAAATAAGTAAATAAAATATTTAAAGAGAGAGAAAGAGAGAGAGAAAGCATGCTAGTGCAGGGGGAAATAATCTAAAGCAGAATCCCTGCTGAGTGGGGAGACCACATGTACCTCAATCCCATGCCTCATGAGACCACAGCCTGAGCAGAAACCAAGTTTTGGAGGCTTAACTGACTGAGCCACAGGCACCCCAGTAAAATAGATCTTTAAGTGAGCTTTTATTTTGTTTTCTATCTGCTATGATTTTAGAGTTTGTTTTCACATTGTTTTCATTACTTACAAGTAACTTATGATATTAAATTATCAGTTATCTTCTGAAATAGGGCTAACCTGTGTAATTAAAATCTACTGATAATCACAAAGTCTTTTTTTCAGTTTATATCACCAGTCTTTCCTTTTAAATCCACTTGCAATAAAAAAAGATAAAATTTCTAATAAGCAACAAAGTGCAATACTTGTGCTTTCCTTTTTTCTTTCTCACTCTACACTGGAGTTGCTAATGAACAAAAACATGTCTAAAAGCCAGGCAGTCAAGAAAAGAAGAAGTGGATGTCATGAATAATTCACTGGAAAATGAGTGATCAGTGCCTTAATAGTGAGATGTTACTACACTCATGTCTGTGTATGATTCTTCTGTTTCTTTAAGATTTTATCTATGTATTTGAGATAAAGAGTGCATACAAGTGAGGGGGAGGGGCAAAGGAAGAGGGAGAAGCATGTTCCTTGCTGATTAGGGAGCCTGACACTGGGCTAAGTTCAAGGACCCGGAGATCATGACCTGAGCCAAAGGCAGATGTTTAACGAACTGAACCACCCAGGTGCTCCTCTACAATTCTTCTTCTTCTTCTTCTTCTTCTTCTTCTTCTTCTTCTTCTTCTTCTTCTTCTTCTTCTTCTTCTTCTTCCTCTTTTTTTCTTCTTCTTCCTCTTTTTCTTCTTCTTCTTTTCTTCTCCTGCTTCTTCTTTTTTGAAATTTTAAAATTTTTTAATGAAATGAATATAACATATCAAATTTTATGAGATGAAGCTAAAGCAGTGTTTAGAAGGCATATTTTAGGAAAGAAGAAAATTAAATATATATTTTACATATGATCCACCTATTCTACTCCTAGGTATTGACCTAAGAGAGATGAAAGCAAATGTCCAAACAATGACTTGTATATAAATATTCATGCCAACTTTATTTTTAATGGTCCCAAACTGGAAATAAATATCAATCAACAGGTGAAAGAATAAACAGAGTGCAGGATATTCATACAATGGAATACTCATCAGTAATAAAAAGAAATGAACTAATAATACATACTAGATTAGTGAATCTAAATATAATTTTGCTGAGTGAAAAGAAACCAGATAAATAAGAGTACATAATGTATGATTATATTTATATAAAATTCTAGGAAATATAAAGTAATCATATAGGGATAGAAAGCAGAACAGTGGTTTCTTTCTTTTTTTTTATTATGTTAGTTACCATACAGTACAGCATTAGATTTTTTTTTAAGATTTTATTTATTTATTTGACAGAGAGAGAGATCACAAGTAGCAGATAGGCAGGCAGAGGGAGAGGGGGAAGCAGCCTCCCTGCTGACAGAGAGCCCGATGTGGGGCTTGATTCCAGGACCCTGAGATCATGACCTGAGCCAAAGGCAGAGACTTAACCCACTGAGTCACACAGGTGCCCCCAGTACAGCATTAGTTCTTGATGTAGTGTTCTGTGATTCATTGTGTATAACACCCAGTGCTCCTTGTAATCCGTGCCCTCCTTAATACCCATCACTGGGCTAACCCATTCCCTGCCCCCTCCAAAACCCTCAATTTGATTCCCAGAGTCCATAGTTTCTCCTGTTTCATCTCCATCTCTGATTCCCCCCCTTCATTTTTCCCTTCCTTCTCCTAATGCTCTCCATGCTATTCTTTTTTTTTTTAAAGATTTATTTATTTGACAGAGAGAAATCACAAGAAAGGCAGGCAGAGAGAGAGGAAGGGAAGCAGGCTCTCTGCTGAGCAGAGAGCCCGATGTGGGACTCGATCCCAGGACCCCGAGATCATGACCTGAGCTGAAGGCAGCGGCTTAACCCACTGAGCCACCTCTCCATGCTATTCTTACATTCCACAAATAAGTGAAACCATATGATAATTGTCTTACTCTGCTTGACTTATTTCATTTAGCATGATCTTCTCCATCCATGTTGATGCAAAAGTTGGGTATTCATCTTTTCTGATGGCTGAGCAATATTTAATTGTATGTATGGACCACATCTTCTTTATCCATTCCTCTGTTGAAGGGCATCTCAGTTCCTTCTACAGTTTGGCTATTGTGGACATTGTTGCTATGAACACTAGGGTGCATATGGCCCTTCTTTTCACTACATCTGTATCTTTGGGGGTAAATATCCAGTAATACAATTGCTTTGTCATAGGGTAGCTATATTTTAAAAAGTTGAGGAACCTCCACACTGTTTTTCAAAGTGACTATACCACCTTGCATTCTTACCAACAGTGTAAGAGGGGTCCCCTTTTTCCACAACCTCTCCAACATTTGTTGTTTCTTGTCTTGTGAATTTTTGCCATTCTAACTGGTGTAAAGTAGTATCTCAATGTGGTGTTGGTTTGAATTTCCCTGATGGTTAGCCATCTATGTTTCTTCTTAAGTGACACAAATATCTTCCATTTCACCTGCTACTCCAAGGACTTGATTTATTCTTCTCCTTAGTTTAGGGAATTACCTAAGGAACTAGCGAGTTATCTAGATTTAAAAAAAAAATGTCTCCCTTCTTGTCTCAAAATCATTCATAGAGCCAGATAATGACAGAGATAGAAGGGATGTCACAGGTCATCAAGCTATTCCTTACGTTTTCCAGATGAGCAATTAGGATCCAGAGAGGGAGAAATGACTCCTTCAAGGCAATGTAAATGGACAAATAGCAAAGCTGGGACTAAAAGCCAGCTATTCTGACTCTTATTTGTGGAGTTAATTCCATCATATCACACCCATCAATCTCAATACTGAATTGCTGTGAAGTAGTCACTGGGAAGTTAGTGGTGTTAATTTTATCTCTTCATTTTCTCCCTGGGATGGATGATGCTGGACATTCTCTTCTCTGAATTTCTTCAGTGCTCAATTACCTTTTCTCCATCCTCAATGCCACTGCTTCAGTTTAGGCTGCCATCATCCCTTATACAAACTCTTGGGTTTGTCTCACATTACGTCACCCTAACTAGAATCTTCTTTTACTCCATTAACCGCATTTCCATTAGAGTGGGTGTAGGTTTATAAATAAGATTTAATTATGGTCTTATTAAAAATCATTCAAAGACTCACTATTACTTATTTCACTTACTACAGCATGAAGTCTAAACAGGCCTCATCATGCTCTAATCCTTAAATACTCCTCTATCTACATGGTTATTGCTTTTCCCAACCCTCATCAACCATTTCTGTTGTACAACAGAGCTTTAAAACAGTACTCACAGTATTCCTAAGAACTTATGTTGGCTCTTGTTTATCAGATTTTACATACTATTCCCTGGAGTAATCCCTTCTCTTTACCTGGTAAAATGCTCATGCTTCAAGATCCAGCCAAAGTATTTCCTTTTGATGAAGTCTCTGTCACTCCAGCAGAGTAAATTGCACTCTTTTTGTGATAGCACTGTACCATTTACATACTTTTATTATAGCATTGTGTGACAAACATTTGTATGTATCTCCTGTATTATAAACTTCTTGAAGGAAAGAACTTGTCTAATTCCCACCCCTCTTCTTTCTGTACACATGCCCCACCTGAATATGGGTTTAATAAATAAGCACTTGATGTGGCCATGCCAAATATACTTTATATGTTAAAGAGATAGCCAGGCATTTAATTTAATAAATATTGCGGGTAATATTTTTAGTTGGGCTCTGTCATTCTGGTTAATATAACCTTTATGTTCATTTTACAAAATGCCAATCAATTATACTTTTGAAGATCTTGCACTGGAAGAGATTATGCTAAGTGAAATAAATCAAGCAGAGACAGTCAATTATCATATGGTTTCACTTATTTGTGGAACATAAGGAATAGCATGGAGGACATTAGAAAAGGAAAGGGAAAAATGTAGGGGAGGAAGTCAGAGGGGGTGATGAACTATGAGAGACTGTGGACTCTGGGAATCAAACTGAGGGTTTTAGAGGGGATGGGTGAGCCCAGTGATGGGTATTAAAGAGGGCACATATTGAATGGAGCACTGGGTGTTACATGCAATGAATCATGGAACATTACATCAAAAACTAGTGATGTACTGTATGGTGACTAACATAACATAATGAAAAAAAGAGGCACAATATAATATTTTTGTTTGGAAAGCACATTTAAATGTAAACCACAACAGAAAATTGTCTGTGTAACATATTTCTTTTTAATAAAGTAAATATATAAGCATTAGTATTGCCTTTTCAATCTTTAGTATATAAACCTTTATTAATATCAGGAGCAAATATAATCAGATATCCAAAATGTGAAAAATTCTAGTACGTTAACACTGAAAGCCTTTATACATTGTTTTTCTTGGCACATAATGGACAAGCATTAAGGCAATACAGGATTTTTTATTCATACCATGAACCAGAAAGAAACCTAATGTAACAGGATGATTTTCTATGCTAATAGCTAGACAAGGTATTTGAGATATTACACTTGAGTATTTTTGTTTGTTGTATTTTTGTCTGAAAGTTTACATTACTGAAAAGTTGGTAGGTATTAAAAATGTGGGACCATTGCCTCTGGGCAGAATTTTTTTCCGCACCACTGCTGACACTGCTTTTCTACTTCCTTCTTCACCTACTCCATTTTCTTTTAACGTTATTTGCTTTGTGAGTTCTGATAATTGCAGAAAGAAATGTGTGGTTCTTGACTCTATTTTATGATTTTATTTATTTATTTGACAGAGAGAGACACACACACACAGAGAGAGAACAAAAGCAGGGGAAGTGGGATAGGGAGAAGCAGATCCCCTTGTTGAGCAGGGCACCTGATATGGGGCTCGATCCCAGGACCCTGGGAACATGACCTGAACCGAAGGTAGACACTTAATGAATGAGGCACCCGGGTGCCCCAACTCATGACTCTTAATGCTAATCTTATATATAGTAGCTAAGGTTCTGGTTTAGGTATCATTCGTCATGAACCTAGGATCTTACCTCCATATATCACAGAAGTTGCATTTCTGCAGGGCTTTCAGGGTTCTCTGTAGAAAAATCAGAAAGGTGTTGTTGTAGTCATTTTGTCAGAGTCTTGGCCAAAAGCATATCAAGTGAGGGATCAGAACTACCAAAGAAGCAAGATTTTCCTCTACAGTTTAAAAGAAGTGTGAGCCTAGTGGTGCATATTAAGGAGGGCAGGAATTGTATGGAACACTGGGTGTGGTGCATAAACAATGAATCTTAGAACACTGAAAAAAATTAAATAAAAAAAAAAACAAGAATAACTGTTAGACACTTAATTAACACCCTAATGCAGTTTTTATTTTTGGTGTGGATTCCAGTTACCAACATTTGATACTGTCGCTGGGAATTCATGCATAGCCTCAAGATGTTAAAAATGAAAGATAAGTGTATCTTATTTAAATCACATATCTCAATTTTCCTCAGAATTTTGTGAGTTTTATGCACCCAGGGGCAAACATAACCATTCAACATTGACCTCTTGGTATTATTTTTTATTGTGTTATGTTAGTCACCATACAGTACATCATTAGTTTTTGATGTAGTGTTCCATGATGCATTGCTTGTGTATAACACCCAGTGCTCCATACAATCCGTGTCCTTCTTAATTCCCATCACCAGGCTCTTAGTATTTTATCATTCAAACCATAGTTTGGAGCAATTTGATAACAGATTAGGGAATAGCTCTAAGCTAGGTGCAAAAAAGAAGATCTTACTCCTCTAATTCCACAACCCTAGTTTTGGTTTGAGTGGCTAGAGAGAGTTTGCGTGGCTTTTTTCCCCAAGAAATAAGTGACTTTAAAGGTGAAATAATGAATGGATGAATAATTGAATTAATACATGATGGTAAAAATAAAACTTTTATCCAGTCCCCAGGAGAAAGGATACCACAGAATGTGGGTCTATTTAGCATTAAAGAGGATGAGGAATAAAGGTAATTAGATCCTTTTGGGGGAAAGATGTGTAACACCTACCTGTAGTTAAGGTGAGCCCTGAGCATGATAGGGGAGGTGGTGCAATTGGACTTGAATCCCCTTTGACCATTTTTGCGCACTATCTCCATATATTTTTTAATTTATTTTTATTTATTTTTATTATTTATTTATTTATTTTTATTTGTTTATTTACAGCATAACAGTGTTCATTGTTTTGGCATCACACCCAGTGCTCCATGCAGTACGTGCCCTCCCTATTACCCACCACCTGGTTCCTCAAACTCCCACCCTCCCGCCCCTTCAAAACCTATACTTTTAATGCCATTCCGATCAAAATTCCACCGGTATTTTTCAAAGAGCTGGAGCAAATAATCCTAAAATTTGTATGGAATCAGAAGAGACCTCGAATTGCTAAGGAAATGTTGAAAAACAAAAACAAAACTGGCGGCATCACGTTACCCGATTTCAAGCTTTACTACAAAGCTGTGATCACCAAGACAGCATGGTACTGGCATAAAAACAGACACATAGACCAGTGGAACAGAGTGGAGAGCCCAGATATGGACCCTCAACTCTATGGTGAAATAATCTTTGACAAAACAGGAAAAAATATTCAATGGAAAAAAGACAGTCTCTTCAATAAATGGTGCTGGGAAAACTGGATAGCGATATGTAGAAGAATGAAACTCGACCATTCTCTTACACCATACACAAAGATAAACTCGAAATGGATAAAAGACCTCAACGTGAGCCAGGAATCTATCAGAATCCTAGAGGAGAACATAGGCAGTAACCTCTTCGATATCAGCCACAGCAACTTCTTTCAAGATATGTCTCCAAAGTCCAAGGAAACAAAAGCGAAAATGAACTTTTGGGACTTCATCAAGATCAAAAGCTTCTGCACAGCAAAGAAAACAGTCAACAAAAGAAAAAGGCAACCCACGGAATGGGAGAAGATATTTGCAAATGACAGTACAGACAAAAGGTTGATATCCAGGATCTATAAAGAACTTCTCAAACTCAACACACACAAAACAGATAATCATATCAAAAAATGGGCAGAAGATATGAACAGACACTTCTCCAATGAAGACATACAAATGGCTACCAGACACATAAAAAAAATGTTCATCATCACTAGCCATCAGGGAGACTCAAATCAAAACCACATTGAGATACCACCTTACACCAATTAGAATGGCCAAAATTAGCAAGACAGGAAACAACATGTGTTGGAGAGGATGTGGAGAAAGGGGAACCCTCTTCCACTGTTGGTGGGAATGCAAGTTGGTGCAGCCACTTTGGAGAACAGTGTGGAGATTCCTGAAGAAAATAAGAATAGAGCTTCCCTATGACCCTGCAATTGCACTGCTGGGTATTTACCCCAAAGATACAGATGTAGTGAAAAGAAGGACCATCTGTACCCCAATGTTTATTGCAGCAATGGCTACGGTTGCCAAACTGTGGAAAGAACCAAGATGCCCTTCAACAGATGAATGGATAAGGAAGATGTGGTACATATACACAATGGAGTGTTATGCCTCCATATTTTTTTCTATTTCTTTTGTATCTGTCCTTGGGAAAGCTTCTGGCTCCCTAAAATTTATGTGTGCTGACCTTCTCCAGTGCACATAACTTCAATGATCTAGATATTTCCAGATCACTTTTCATACCTACATGACCCAGAATTCAACTTTTTGCAGTCCTGCTCTGTGATGGGGCTACTGGGATGCTTTAATTTTCAGCTGAATTACTTTTGAATATATTCAAAAGAAATTTTGAATATTGAATTATGATTGAATTCTGAATATTGAACCATTTTGCATCCCCAGAATAAATCTCATTTGAACATGGTGTATAAATGTATTGCTGAATATGGATTGTTAATATTTTGTTGGAGATTTTTGTATGTATGTTTGTCAGGAATATTGGACTGTAGTTTTCTTTTTTTGTGGTGTCTGGTTTTGGTATCATGATAATGTTGGCCTCATAGACTGTATTTGGAACATTTCCATCCTCTTTGATTTTTTGGAATACTTTCAGGGATATAGTCATCAACTCTTCTTTAAATGTTTAATAGAGTTCACCTGTGAATCCAGGTGAACCAGTTCCTGGAATTTTATTTTTATTTTTATTTTTTGATTATAGATTCAATTTTGTTACCAGTAATTTCTCTGTTCATATTTTCTATTTCTTCCTGATTCAGTTTAGGAACAAGAATATTAATTCAAAAGGATGCATGTACCCCTATGTTTATTGTATCATTATTTACAATAGCCAAGATATGGGAGCAACCTAAGTGTCCATTGATGGATAAATAGATGAAAAGGATATGATATATATATATATGTGAATATGTAAATATATGAATATGAATTAATATATGAATACTATGCAGCCATAAAAAGGATAAGATTTGCAACAACATTGGTGGACCCAGAGGGTATTATGTTAAGTGAAATAAGTCAGACTGTAAAGCAAATATCATATGATTTTGTACATATGCGAAATACAAAAAATAAGACAAATGAATATACAAACAAAAGAATCAGACCTATAAATACAGAGGATAAACTGATGGTCATCAGAGGGAAGGTAAGCAAGGGTCAGGGGATGGTGGCAAAATGGGTAAAAAAGAGTGGGAGATGCAGACTTCCAGTTATGAAGTGAATAAATAAAGGAATAAAAGGTATAGAATAGGGCATATACCCAATGATATTGTAATGTTGTTATATGGTGATAGAATATACACCTGTGACAAAACATAATGTATAGAGATGTTGAATCACTATGTTTTACACCTAAAACTAATATAACATTGTGTGTCAACTATACTCAAATAAATGTTGAAATAAAAAAAAAAAGAAACATTTTGAGGAACCTCCATGCTGTTTTCCAGAGTGGTTGCACCAGCTTGCATTCCCACGAACAGTGGAGGAGGGTTTCCCTTTCTCTGCATCCTCGCCAGCATGTCATTTCCTGACTTGTTAATTTTAGCCATTCTGACTGGTGTGAGGTGATATCTCATTGTGGTTTTGATTTGTATTTCCCTGATGCCGAGTGACGTGGAGCACTTTTTCATGTGTCTGTGGGCCATCTGGATGTCTTCTTTGCAGAAATGTCTGTTCATGTCCTCTGCCCATTTCTTGATTGGACTGTTTGTGCTTTGGGTGTTGAGTTTGCTAAGTTCCTTATAGATTTTGGATACTAGCCCTTTATCTGATATGTCATTTGCAAATATCTTCTCCCATTCTGTCAGTTGTCTTTTGGTTTTGTTAACTGTTTCCTTTGCTGTTGAAAAGCTTTTGATCTTGAGGAAATCCCAATAGTTCATTTTTTGCCCTTGCTTCCCTTGCCTTTGCCATTGTTCCTAGGAAGATGTTGCTGCGGCTGAGGTCAAAGAGGTTGCTGCCTGCATTCTCCTCAAGGATTTTGATGGATTCCTTTCTCACATTGAGGTCCTTCATCCATTTGAGTCTATTTTCATGTGTGGTGTAAGGAAGTGGTCCAATTTCATTTTTCTGCATGTGGCTGTCCAATTTTCCCAGCACCATTTATTGAAGAGGCTGTCTTTTTTCCATTGGACATTCTTTCCTGCTTTGTCGAAGATTACTTGACCATAGAGTTGAGGGTCTATTTCTGGGCTCTCTATTCTGTTCCACTGATGGATGTGTCTGTTTTTGTGCCAGTACCATGCTGTCTTGATGATGACAGCTTTGTAATAGGGCTTGAAGTCCGGAATTGTGATGCCACCAACTTTGGCTTTCGTTTTCATTATTCCTTTGGCTATTCGAGGTCTTTTCTGGTTCCATATAAATTTTAGGATTATTTGTTCCATTTTTTTGAAAAAAATATGTAGGTAGACATTTAACAGTGTAATATATTAAATTAAATTAAATTAAATTAATTTGCTGTGATAGAGAAATGGGCATAGAAGAAGGAAAGGCTAACTGCCTGGAGAATTGGATAAAGTTTGTAAGGGAAGTGAAGTCTAAACTGCTATAAAACGTTATTAATATTTTGCAGGTTCAGTTTTATAAATTACTTTGGCAACAGAGTGGAAGAGGCACATACTACCAATTACTTCAGTGTTCCAGGTAAGGGGGGGTGATAATTCTATGAACTAAGACAATGAAAAGGAAACAAAGGAGGCTTGACCATTTTCATTTTTAATATTTTTAGATAGAATCAATAAAACTTGATTGGTGATTTTTTTTTTGTACATGAAGTAGAAAAAGGAAGTGCCTAAGACAAATCCTGGGTTTCTCATTTAGACATCTGCATGAATGGCAGTGCTGTTGAGATTAAAATTATAGGAGATTGGGTAGGATTGAGGAATGAGACAATAAGACACTAACTTTTCCCTTCGTGTCCAAAGGATGAATAATTTAGGATAGCCGTGGTTGGTGGGCAAATATAGGTCAGTTTTCCAGATCTTTTCTAGTTAGGAATTTCTAGCCATATTGCTTAATCTGGATAACATTATCCATATTGTTCAGAGCCCTGCATTTGCATTATTGACTGTTATAATCATGCTATATGTTTGAAGATAGCATACTCAAGACTAATCTTCAATAGTGTGGACTTGGGAAAAAAATGAAACAAATTTCTTTACCAAAAAAGATTTTGTTTACTCTTCTATCCCAGTACATGAAATCCTCTGTCATTTACTGTAACAATTTAGGCTTAAAATTCTGTAGTATGTGGTAACAAGTTAGGAAAAATTTGTTTATTTTTGTAAATAAATATTACTATACTAAGGGGTTAGATTTTGAGATGTGAGAAAAGGATATTTGAGAGCAAAGGATCATTACCTTCTAGGTCTAGGAAGAGGATCTGTGGTAGGAAGACATGGACTATATGGGATTAGCTTGTAAGCTATTTGTACCTGGCAGAGGAGGGGCACACTGAAAAAAATCTGTTCATTTTTCAGTTTTTGCCTGGGGCCAGGTCTCTATAAATGTTTCTTTTTATTAGAAAGCTAACTACAGGAATATTATGAGATTGAGTTAGTATTTATCAAATACTTTGCAAAGATACTGTCATGTGTAAATGATCTATAATTGCAGCAGAAAGCAACTAAGACGCTGGTGAGGAATATACCCTGAATTATTATTTTTTGCTAGAACATGGGAACAGATAATATGAATATAAGTGAGGAACAGGGGTGTAGATATGATTTGATAAAAAAAACTTACACATACATTATACTCAACTGATAAATTGCCGAACACTACATCTGAAACTAATGATGTACTATAAGTTGGCTAACTGAATTAAAAAAATAATAAACATATGCAACTCTGGTTGGAGGGTAAATTCTTTGTTAGGAAAAGGTTGAGGAGTAGTAAAGGAAAGCTTACTCCTATTTCCTAACCTCACATTGGCTCATTCTCTCAGACAAATTAGAAGCACTTCATTTCTTTTTTCTTTCTTTTTTAATGTCTTTATTTCCTAGAATCAATTCCTATAAGCCGTGCATTCAATATCCAGATTGCCCTATTACCTGTACCTGTTTTGCAGTTCTTCTCCATCATTTATTAGGATCTTGGAATGTTTTGTCTGTAAAAATTTTTTTCCTTGAAGTTTAGTTGACACACAGTTTGATTAGATTCAGGTATACAAAATAGTGATTCAACAGATTTATATGTTTTCATGTGATTACCTCAGAATATTTTGATGGATATATTGTAATATTCTAACTGATGTCTCCACCATTCCCTTTTCCACTCTTTTTTCCCCTTTTTTATTTGTTTATTTTCAGCGTAACAGTGTTCAATGTTTTTGCACCACACCCAGTGCTCCATGCAGTACGTGCCCTCCCTATTACCCATCACCTGGTTCCTCAATGTCCCACCCCCCACACACACCTTCAAAACCCTCTGGTTGTTTTTCAGAGTCCGTAGTCTCTCATGGTTCATCTCCCCTTCCAGTTTCCCTCAACTCACTCTCCTCTCCATCTCCCCATGTCCACCGTGTTCTTTGTTATGCTCCACAAATAAGTGAGACCATATGATAGTTAACTCTCTCTGCTTGACTTATTTCGCTCAGCATAATCTCTTCCAGTCCCGCCCATGTTGCTACAAAAGTTGGGTATTCATCCTTTCTGATGGAGGCATAATACTCCATCGTGTGTATGTACCACATCTTCCTTATCCATTCATCCGTTGAAGGGCATCTTGGTTCTTTCCACAATGTGGCGACCATGGCCATTGCTGCTATAAACATTGGGGTACAGATGGCTCTTCTTTCACTACATCTGTATCTTTGGGGTAAACACCCAGCAGTGCAATTGCAGGGCCATAGGGAAGCTCTGTTCCTAATTTCTTGAGGAATCTCCACACTGTTCTCCAAAGTGGCTGCACTAACTTGCATTCCCACCAACAGTGGAAGAGGGTTCCCCTTTCTCCACATCCTCTCCAACACACGTTGTTTCCTGTCTTGCTAATTTTGGCCATTCTAACTGGTGTCAGGTGGTATCTCAATGTTGTTTTAATTTGAATCTCCCTGATGGCTAGTGATGATGAACATTTTTTCATGTGTCTGATAGCCATTTGTATGTCTTCGTTGGAGAAGTGTCTGTTCATATCTTCTGCCCATTTTTTGACATGATTATCTTTTTTGTGTGTGTTGAGTTTGAGGAGTTCTTTATAGATCCTGGATATCAACCTTTTGTCTGTACAGTCATTTGGAAATATCTTCTACATTCCGTGGGTTGCCTCTTTGTTCTGTTGACTATTTCCTTTGCTGTGCAGAAGCTTTTGATCTTGATGAAGTCCCAGAAGTTCATTATCACTTTTGTTTCCTTTGCCTTTGGAGACATATCTTGAAAGAAGTTGATGGGGCTGATATCAAAGAGGTTACTAGGATTGTGATGGATTCCTGTCTCAAGTTGAGGTCTTTTGACCATTTTGAGTTTATCTTTGTGTACGGTGTAAGAGAATGGTCAAGTTTCATTCTTCTACATATAGCTGTCCAGTTTTCCCAGCACCATTTATTGAAGAGACTCTTTTTTCCATTGAATATTTTTCCTGTTTTGTCAAAGATTATTTGACCATAGAGTTGAGGGTCCAAATCTGGGCTCTCCACTCTGTTCCACTGATCAATGTGTCTGTTTTTATGCCGGTACCGCTGTCTTGGTGATCACAGCTTTGTAGTAAAGCTTGAAATCGGGTAACGTGATGCCGCCAGTTTTGTTTTTGTTTTTCAACATTTCCTTAGCAATTCGGGGTCTCTTCTGATTCCATACAAATTTTAGGATTATTTGCTCCAGCTCTTTGAAAAATACTGGTGGAATTTTGATTGGAATGGCGTTAAATGTATAGATTGCTCTAGGCAGTATAGACATATTAACAATGTTTATTCTTCCAACACAAGAGCATGGAATGGTCTTCCATCTTTTTGTGTCTTCTTCAATTTCTTTCATGAGTGTTATCCAGTTCCTTGAGTACAGATCCTTTACCTCTTTGGTTAGGTTTATTCCCAGGTTTCTTATAGATCTTGGTGATATAGTAAATGGAATCAATTCTCTAATTTCCCTTTCTGTATTTTCATTGTTAGTGTATAAGAAAGCCACTGATTTCTGTACATTGACTTTGTATCCTGCCACGTTACTGAATTGCTGTATGAGTTCTAGTAGTTTGGGGGTGGAGTCTTTGGGGTTTTCATATAAAGAATCATGTCATCTGCGAAGAGAGAGAGTTTGACTTCTTCATTGCCAATTTGGATACATTTTATTTCTCTTTGTTGTCTGATTACCATTGCTAGGACTTCTAATACTATGTTGAACAAGAGTGGTGAGAGTGGGCATCCTTGTCATGTTCTCATATCAACGGGAAGGCTGCAAGCTTTTTCCCATTGAGGATGATATTTGCTGTGGGTCTTTCATAGATAGATTTTATGAAGTTCAGGAATGTTCCCTCTATCCCTATACTTTGAAGCGTTTTTTTTTTTCCAACCTCCCACCCCTGCCCCTTCAAAACCCTCAGGTTGTTTTTCAGAGTCCATAGTCTCTTATGGTTCGCCTCCCCACTTTGAAGCGTTTTAATGAGGAACAGATGCTGGATTTTGTCAAATGCTTTTTCTGCATCAATTGAGAGGACCATGTGGTTCTTCTCTCTTCTCTTATTGATTTGTTCTATCACATTGATTGATTTGTGAATGTTGAATCAACCTTGCAACCCAGGGATGAATCCCACCTGGTCATGGTGGATAATCTTTTTCATGTGCTGCTGGATCCTGTTTGCTAGGATCTTGTTGAGAATCTTTGCATCCATATTCATCAGTGATATTGGTCTGAAATTCTCCTTATTGGTAGGGTCTTTGCCTGGTTTGGGAATCAGGGTAATGCTGGCTTCATAAAAAGAGTCTGGAAGTTTTCCTTCTGCTTCAATTTTTGAAAAAGGTTCAGGAGAATAGGTGTTATTTTTTCTTTGAAAGTTTGGTAGAATTCCCCAGGGAATGCGTCAGGTCCTGAGCTCTTGTTTTTTGGTAGGTTTTTGATCACTGCTTCAATCTCATTACTAGATATCGGTCTATTCAGGTTTTCAATTTCTTCCTTCTTCAATTTTGGGAGTTTGTAGTTTTCCAGGAATGCATCCATTTCATCTAGGTTGCTTAGCTTATTGGCACAGAACTGTTGGTAATAATTTCTGATGATTGTTTCTATTTCTTTGGTGTTAGTTGTGATCTCATCCTTTTCATTCATAATTTTATTAATTTGGGCTTTCTCTCTTTTCTTTTGGATTAGTATGGCCAATGGTTTATTGATCTTATTGATTCTTTCAAAAAACCAGCTTCTAGTTTCATTGATACATTCTACTGTATCTCTGGTTTCTACCTCATTGTTCTCTGCTCTAACCTTGATTATTTCCCTTCTTGTTTGTGGTGTTGGTTTGATTTGTTGTTGATTCTCCAGTTCTTTAAGGTGTAGAGACAGCTGGTGTATTCTGGATTTTTCCATTTTTTTGAGGGAGGCTTGGATGGCTATGTGTTTTCCCTTTAGAGCCGCCTTTGCTGTATCCCATAGGTTTTGGACCAAAGTGTCTTCTTTGTCATTGGTTTCCATGAATTGTTTAAGTTCTTCTTTGATCTCCTGGTTGATCCAAGCATTCTTTTTAAAAAAATATTTTCTTTATTTGACAGAGAGAAATCACAACTAGGCAGAGAGGCAGGCAGGGAGAGGAGGGAGCAGGCTACCTGCGGAGCAGAGAGCCCAACGTGGGGCTCAATCCCAGGAGCCTGAGATCATGACCTGAGCCGAAGGCAGAGGCTTTAACCCACTGAGCCACCCATGCGCCCCGATTCAAGCATTCTTAAGCAAGTTGGTCTTTATCTTCCAGGTTTTTGAATTACTTCCAAATTTCTCCTTGTGATTGAGCTCCAGTTTCAAAACACTGTGTTCTGAGAATATGCAGGGAGTAATGTCAGTCTTGTGGTATTGGTTGGGTCCTGCTTTGTGTCCCAGTATGTGGTGTATTCTGGAGAACGTTCCATGTGCACTTGAAAAGAATGAGTACTCTGTTGTTTTTAGGTGGAATGTTCTGTATATATTTATGAGGTCCATCTGGTCCAATGTTTCATTCAATGCTCTTATTTCTTTATTAATTTTCTGCTTTGAAGATCTGTCTATTACTGAAAGAGACATGTTAAGATCTCCTACTATTAATGTATTCATATCAATATGACTCTTTATCTTGATTTATAGTTTTCTTATGTAATTGGGTGCTCCCATATTGGGAGCATAGATATTTACTATTGTTAGATCATCTTGGTGGATAATCCCTTTTAGAATTATGTAGTGTCCTTCTGTATCTCTGACTACATTCTTTAGTTTAAAATCTAATTTATCTGATATGAGAGTCGCTACCCCGGCCTTCTTTTGAGGCCCATTGGCATGAAGGATGCTTCTCTATCCCTTCACTTTCAGTCTGGTGTATCTTTAGGTTCAAAATGTGTCTCTTGTAGACAACATATTAATGGGTCCTGTCGTTTTATCCAATCTGCAACCATGTGTCATTTTATGGGCACATTTAGGCCATTCACATTGAGAGTGATTATTGATAGGTATGTTTTCATTGATATCGTGTTACCTTTGAAGTCTTTCTGTCTGTAGATTGTCTCTATATTTCTGTTCAATGATATTCTTAGGATTTTTTCTCTTTTATAGAACCCCCCTTAATATTTCCTGCAGTGTGGCTTGGTGGTTCCATAGTCTTTTAAGTCTTGCTGGTCTTGGAACTCTTTCTCTCTCCATCCATTTTGAATGTCAGTCTTGCAGGATAAAGTATTCTTGGCTGCATAGTCTTCTCATTTAGTGCTCTGAATATATTTTGCCAGCCCTTCCTGGCTTGCCAAGTCTCTGTGGACAGGTCTGACATTTTTCTAATCTGCTTTCCTCTGTGTATAAGGAGCTTCTTTGTCCTAGGTGCTTTCAAGAGGGTCTGCCTACAGTTATAATTCTTCATTCTTACTATCAGGAGTTGCGAGGACTTTCAAGAATCTATAATCTTGGGGGGAAACCTTTCTGCCTCTAGTACATTAATGCTGTTTCCATTTGTGAGATTGGAAAAATTTTCATAGACAACTTTTTCCACTATATTTTCTAGACTTTTTTCTTTCTCCTCCCTTTCAGGGATTCCAATAATTTACGTTGGAACTTTACATGCCATCATTTATTTATGATTCTGTTTTTGTGGCTTCTGAGCTGTTTGTTCCAGGCTTCCTCCAGATACTTTCTATCTGTTTGTCCTCCAGATCACTAATTCTATCTTTTGTCTCAGGTACCCTAGCTTTTAGAGAATTTAGATTAGATTGGAACTCATTGAGAGCAATTTGTACATCTTCCCTGGTGGCTTTCAGTTCTGCCCTCACATTGTGGACATCAACCCTGGTGGCTTTAAGTTCTGCCCTAATCAATTCCATTTGGTCATCCATGGCTTTCTCCAACCTAGCTATTGCCTGGCTAATTGTTAGCCTGAATTCCTTTTCCGACATATTGTCTATGTCGATAGCCATTAGCTCTGTTGCAGAAGGTCAATCCTCTGTATTTTTCTTCTGTTGGGCATTCCTCCTCCTAGTCGTTTTGGTGAGAGATGACTGAATGGACGTAGCTGGATGTATCGACTCTTGTGCAGTCAAGGTGCACCCTGGAACACTTCTGAGCAATCTGTATTCCCCACCCAAGTGAGAGAAAAAAGAAAAGAAAAAGAAAAAGAAGAAGAGATAGAGAGAGAGAGACAGGAAAAAAAGGGAAGATAAAGGAGAAGGCTCAACCCAAATGGGACCCAAGGTAAGATTTATGAAGTATACCAACAAAAACCGACAAACAAAATGACTGATAAATATATATGACAAGAGGAAAAAAAATATATAAAAGGAAAAATAGGAAGAACCTCATCAAAAAGAACCACAAGTATAAGATTTATATACTATCCAGACAAACACAAATACACAGAAACACTGGCAGATGGAAAAGATGGGAGAGTGGTTATAAATTCTCAGTGTGGGTGAAGAAGGATATTTTGATTCTTCCTGGATGTATCTTGATGTCTTTGTTAAAGGACTCAACTCTCCTAAGATAAAGGGGGATTAAAAATTGGTTTACCTATAGGGGTAGCATTGATTGGGGAAAGGGGATTACCTTGAAATTTAACTCTATGTGAATGTTAAAAAATAAAAAAAATTAAAAAAAGAATAAACTAAACTAAACTAAAATTTAAAAACAAAACAAAAAAACTAGAAAAGCAAAAGAAAAACACGGGTGTATGTATCAAAAAGTTCAGGTTAGAGTCAAGATGGCGGGGAAGTAGGAGGAGGCACCATTTCAACCTGTACCCCAAAGTGAGCTGATTACCTACCAAAGAACTCCGGCCACCCATGAAATCAGCCTGAGATCAGAATTATACACGTCTGGATCTCTACTGGAGCAGAAGACGCCAGTGGCAGGTAAAGCAGACTGGGAGCATCGGACTGATATCCGAAGATAAACAAAAGGGGGAGGGAGCCACCAGAGGTGACCGATTGGAAAGTAACACCCCAACACGAGAGTGCTCTGCATCTGGGGACCAGCATTAATTTGGAGTCTGGTTGAAAGCACTCAAAAAACAAACAGCAAAGGATCAAGGTGGGGGGGTAATAGTGGGAACCTGGGCGGTTAGGGTCAGGGACCTAAGTCCCCGGACCCAGGACAGCCTCCCCTGGTGCGGAGCCAGAGAGAGTGCGGCAGAGAAATCAGGTCTCCATCCCTGAGCCGCGAGTGCACCTGAACGCCAGCGCGCCCGAGAACGAGTGGGGTCTGGCTCCAGTGAGGGGCTGGGAGCCTGGCCTGACGGCAATCCTGAAATGCGCGCGTCCCACACCCTCCCTTGGGATAGGTGCTCATAGGCTCTAGCCTGGAGCTCTGGCAGCCAGAAAAAACAGACATTCCCAGCCCGGGACAGCGGGAAAATCTCAGTGCGCGATCTCTGCTCCGAACCTCTCTGGCGGTCTGGAGCTGCCTAGACAGTCACCGCTGCCCTGGTTTTGGGCACAACGAGGAGCTCCTGCATCCCCAGGGACAGTGACTCAGAACCAACTCTGCCAGCAGCTTTTGCAAAACAGTCTGAGGCATCTCTTTGAGAGGGAGGTTGGGGTGCTGTTTGCTCTCCTCTAAACCTCCAAAAACCATCAAAAGCTGTCAAGGCGAGAGAAAGCAGATGAAAGAACATAAAAACCCCCAGAGAACAAAAGGCTGAAAAAAAAAAAAAAAAACAAAAAAAACCAGTTTCCTGAAAAAAAAAGAGCTCACCCCCTTGAGGGGAGTGGGAGGACCTAACTCAGGGAACATCATTGTCTGAAAACCCACGTGGCAGGCCCCTCCCCCAGAAAACCAACCAGGAAGGAAGAAAAAAAAAAAAAGACTACAAGAGAACAACCACCACTACTTCATAAATACAACTTTTATTTTTAACTCTTTGCCAATATTCTGGTTCTTTTTTTTTTATACATACACATAATTTTTTAACCTATTTACCATCACACTGAGATGTCCAGTACATCAAATTTTTTAATAACCTTCTAACCTGAACTTTTTGATACATACACCCGTGTTTTTCTTTTGTTTTTCTATTTTTTTAATTCTTTTTTAATTTTAACTTAGTTTAGTCTAGTTTATTCTTTTTTTAATTTTTATTTTCTACTATACATATAGAGTTAAACTTCAAGGTAATCCCCTTTCCCCAATCAATGCTACCCCTATAGTCAAACCAGTTTCTAATCCCCCTGTAACTTAGGAAAGTTGAGTCCCTTAACAAAACCATCAAGATACCTTCAGGAAGAATCAAAATAACCTTCCTCACCCACACTGAGAATCTATAACCATTCTCCCAATTTTTCCTTCTGTCTGTGTTTCTGTGAATTTGTGTCTGTCCTGAAAATATATAAATCTTATACTTGGGGTTCTTTCTGAGGAGGTTTTTCCCCTTTTTTTGCTTATATATACATATTTTTTTCTCTTGTCATATACTTTTATCACTCTTTTTGTCTGTCTGTTTTTGTTTGTATACTCCACAAATCTTACCTTGTGGCCCATTTGGGCTGAGCCTTCTCTTTTATCTTCCCTTTTTTTCCTATCTCTCTCTCTCTTTCTTTTTCCTTTTTTCTCTCCCTTTTTTTTTTCTTTCTTCTTCTCTATTTCTTTTTCTTTTCTTTTTTCTCTCATTTGGGTGGGGAATCCTGATTGCACAGAAGCGTTCCAGGGTGCACATTGACTGCACCACAATCGATAAGTCCAGCTGCATCTGTTTAGTCATCTCTTACCAAAATGACTAGGAGGAGGAATACCCAACAGAAGAAAAATACAGAGGATGGGCCTTCTGCAACAGAACTAATGGCTATCGACATAGACAATATGTCAGAAAAGGAATTCAGACTAACAATTAGCCAGGCAATAGCTAGGTTGGAGAAAGCCATGGATGACCAAACAGAATTGATTAGGGCAGAACTGAAAGCCACCAGGGATGATGTTCACAATGTTAGGGCAGAACTGAAAGCCACCAGGGATGATGTTCAAAATGCTCTCAATGAGTTCCAATCCAATCTAAACTCTCTAAAAGCTAGGGTAACTGAGACAGAAGATAGAATTAGTGATCTGGAGGACAAACAGATAGAGAGAAAGGATCAGGAGGAAGCCTGGAACAAACAGCTCAGAAGCCACGAAAACAGAATCAGGGAAATAAATGATGCCATGAAACGTTCCAACGTCAGAATTATTGGAATCCCTGAAGGGGAAGAAAAAGAAAGAAGTCTAGAAGATATAGTGGAAGAAGTTGTCTATGAAAATTTTCCCAATCTCACGAATGGAAACAACATTCATGTACTAGAGGCAGAAAGATTTCCTCCCAAGATTTTAGATTCTCGAAAGTTCTCAGGGCACCTTATAGTTAAAATGGGGAATTATGTTTCAAGAGAGACCCTCTTAAAAGCAGCTAGGACAAAGAAGCTTCTTACATACAGAGGAAAGCCCATTAGAATAACGTCAGACCTTTCCACAGAGACCTGGAAAGCCAGGAAGGGCTGGCAAAATATATTCAGAGTACTAAATGGGAAGCACATGCAACCAAGAATACTCTATCCAGCAAGACTGACATTTAAAATGGATGGAGAGATAAAGAGTTTCCAAGACCAGCAAGGCTTAAAAGACTATGCAACCACCAAGCCGACACTGCAGGAAATATTAAGGGGGGTCCTATAAAAGAGAAAAAATCCTAAGAATATCATTGAACAGAAATATAGAAACAATCTATAGACAGAACGACTTCAAAGGCAACACGATGTCAATAAAAACCTATCTCTCAATAATCACTCTCAATGTGAATGGCTTAAATGCGCCCATAAAAAGACACAGGGTTGCAGATTGGATAAAACGACAGGACCCATCCATATGTTGTCTACAAGAGACCCATTTTGAACCTAAGGATACACCCAGACTGAAAGTGAAGAGATGGAGAAGCATCTTTCATGCCAATGGGCCTCAAAAGAAGGCCGGAGTAGCAATTCTCATATCAGATAAATTAGATTTTAAACTAAGGACTGTAGTCAGAGATACAGAAGGACACTACATCATTCTTAAAGGGACTATCCGCCAAGACGATCTAACAATTGTGAATATCTATGCCCCCAATATGGGAGCACCCAATTACGTAAGAAAACTATTAATCAAGATAAAGAGCCATATTGATATGAATACAATAATAGTAGGAGATCTTAATACGCCTCTCTCAGAAATAGACAGATCATCGAAGCAGAAAATTAATAAAGAAATAAGAGCATTGAATGAAACATTGGACCAGATGGACCTCATAGACATATACAGAACATTCCACCCTAAAACAACAGAATACTCATTCTTCTCAAGTGCACATGGAACCTTCTCCAGAATAGACCACATACTGGGTCACAAAGCAGGACTCAACCGATACCAAAAGACTGACATTATTCCCTGCATATTCTCCGATCACAATGCTTTGAAACTGGAGCTCAATCACAAGGAAAAGTTCAGAAGGAACTCAAACACCTGGAAGCTAAAGACCACCTTGCTTAAGAATGCTTGGATCAACCAGGAGATCAAAGATGAACTTAAACAATTCATGGAAACCAATGAGAATGAAGACACCTTGGTCCAAAATCTATGGGATACAGCAAAGGCGGTTCTAAGGGGGAAATACATAGCCATCCAAGCCTCCCTCAAAAACTTTGAAAAATCCAGAATACACCAGCTGTCTCTACACCTTAAAGAACTGGAGAATCAACAACAAATCAAACCAACTCCACATGCAAGAAGGGAAATAATCAAGATTAGAGCAGAGATCAATGAGGTAGAAACGAGAGATATACAGTAGAACGTATCAATGAAACTAGAAGCTGGTTTTTTGAGAGAATAAATAAGATCGATAAACCATTGGCCACACTAATCCAAAAGAAAAGAGAGAAAGCCCAAATTAATAAAATTATGAATGAAAAGGGAGAGATTACAACTAACACCAAGGAAATAGAAACAATCATCAGAAACTATTACCAACAGTTATATGCCAATAAGCTAAGCAACCTAGATGAAATGGATGCATTCCTGGAAAGCTACAAACTCCCAAAATTGAACCAGGAAGAAATTGACAACCTGAATAGACCGATATCTAGTATTGAGATTGAAGCAGTGATCAAAAACCTCCCAAAAAACAAGAGCCCAGGACCTGACGGATTCCCGGGGGAATTCTACCAAACTTTCAAAGAAGAAATAACACCAATTCTCTGGAAGCTGTTCCAAAAAATTGAAGCAGAAGGAAAACTTCCAGACTCTTTTTATGAAGCCAGCATTACCCTGATCCCCAAACCAGGCAAAGACCCTACCAAAAAGGAGAATTTCAGACCAATATCACTGATGAATATGGATGCAAAGATTCTCAACAAGATCCTAGCAAACAGGATCCAGCAGCACATGAAAAAGATTATCCACCATGACCAGGTGGGATTCATCCCTGGGTTGCAAGGTTGGTTCAACATTCACAAATCAATCAGTGTGATAGAACACATCAATAAGAGAAGAGAGAAGAACCACATGGTCCTCTCAATTGATGCAGAAAAAGCATTTGACAAAATCCAGCATCCATTCCTGATGAAAACGCTTCAAAGTATAGGGATAGAGGGAACATTCCTGAACTTCATAAAATCTATCTATGAAAGACCCACAGCAAATATCATCCTCAATGGGAAAAAGCTTGCAGCCTTCCCGTTGAGATCAGGAACACGACAAGGATGCCCACTCTCACCACTCTTGTTCAACATAGTATTAGAAGTTCTAGCAATGGCAATCAGACAACAAAGAGAAATAAAAGATATCCAAATTGGCAAGGAAGAAGTCAAACTCTCTCTCTTCGCAGATGACATGATTCTTTATATGGAAAACCCCAAAGACTCCACCCCCAAACTACTAGAACTCATACAGCAATTCAGTAACGTGGCAGGATACAAAGTCAATGTACAGAAATCAGTGGCTTTCTTATACACTAACAATGAAAATACAGAAAGGGAAATTAGAGAATCGATTCCATTTACTATAGCACCAAGAACCATAAGATACCTGGGCATAAACCTAACCAAAGGGGTAAAGGACCTGTACTCGAGGAACTACAGAACACTCATGAAAGAAATTGAAGAAGACACAAAAAGATTGAAGACTGTTCCATGCTCTTGGATTGGAAGAATAAACATTGTTAAAATGTCTATACTGCCTAGAGCAATCTATACTTTTAATGCCATTCCGATCAAAATTCCACCGATATTTTTCAAAGAGCTGGAGCAAATAATCCTAAAATTTGTATGGAGGCAGAAGAGACCCCGAATTGCTAAGGAAATGTTGAAAAACAAAAACAAAACTGGCGGCATCACGTTACCCGATTTCAAGCTTTACTACAAAGCTGTGATCACCAAGACAGCGTGGTACTGGCATAAAAACAGACACATAGACCAGTGGAACAGAGTAGAGAGCCCAGATATGGACCCTCAACTCTATGGTCAAATAATCTTCGACAAAATAGGAAAAAATATTCAATGGAAAAAAGACAGTCTCTTCAATAAATGGTGCTGGGAAAACTGGACAGCGATATGTAGAAGAATGAAACTCGACCATTCTCTTACACCGTTCACAAAGATAAACTCGAAATGGATAAAAGACCTCAACGTGAGACAGGAATCTATCAGAATCCTAGAGGAGAACATAGGCAGTAACCTCTTCGATATCAGCCACAGCAACTTCTTTCAAGATATTTCTCCAAAGGCCAAGGAAACAAAAGCGAAAATGAACTTTTGGGACTTCATCAAGATCAAAAGCTTCTGCACAGCAAAGGAAACAGTCAACAAAACAAAGAGGCAACCCACGGAATGGGAGAAGATATTTGTAAATGACAGTACAAACAAAAGGTTGATATCCAGGACCTACAACGAACTTCTCAAACTCAACACACACAAAACAGATAATCATATCAAAAAATGGGCAGAAGTTATGAGCAGACACTTCTCCAACGAAGACATACAAATGGCTATCAGACACATGAAAAAATGTTCATCATCACTAGCCATCAGGGAGATTCTAATGAAAACCACATTGAGATACCACCTAACACCAGTTAGAATGGCCAAAATTAGCAAGACAGGAAACAACATGTGCTGGAGAGGATGTGGAGAAAGGGGAACCCTCTTACACTGTTGGTGGGAATGCAAGTTAGTGCAGCCACTTTGGAGAACAGTGTGGAGATTCCTGAAGAAATTAAAAATAGAGCTTCCCTATGACCCTGCAATTGCACTGCTGGGTATTTACCCCAAAGATACAGATGTAGTGAAAAGAAGGGCCATTTGTACCCCAATGTTTATTGCAGCAATGGCTATGGTCGCCAAACTGTGGAAAGAACCAAGATGCCCTTCAACGGATGAATGGATAAGGAAGATGTGGTCCATATACACAATGGAGTATTATGCCTCCATCAGAAAGGACAAATACCCAACTTTTGTAGCAACATGGACGGGACTGGAAGAAATTATGCTGAGCGAAATAAGTCAAGCAGAGAGAGTCAAGTATCATATGGTCTCACTTATTTGTGGAGCATAACAAATAACATGGAGGACATGGGGAGATGGAGAGGAGAGGGAGTTGAGGGAAACTGGAAGGGGAGATGAACCATAAGAGACTATGGACTCTGAAAAACAACCAGAAGGTTATGAAGGGGCGGCAGGAGGGGGTGGGGGGTGGGAGGTTGAGGAACCAGGTGGTGGGTAATAGGGAGGGCACGTACTGCATGGAGAACTGGGTGTGATGCCAAAACAATGAACACTGTTATGCTGTAAATAAGCAAATAAAAATAAATAAATAAATTTAAAAAAAAAGGAAATGAAAAAAAAGTTCAGGTTAGAAGGTTATTAAGGAATTTGATGTACTGGACATCTCACTGTGATGGGAAATAGGTTAAAAAATTATCTATATGGGTATTAATAAAATGAACCAGAATAGTGGTAACGAGTTAAAAGTAAAAGTTGTCTATGAAATAGTGTTGGCTGTTCTCTTGTTGTTTTTTTTTTTCTTTCCTGGTTGTTTTTCTGGGGGAGGGGCCTGCCATTGGGTTTTCAGTCAATGATGTTCCCTGAGTTAAGTCCTCCCGCCCTCCTCAAGGGGGTGGACTCTAAGGAAACCGATTTTCTCAGGCTTTTGTTCTCTGGAGGTTTTTATATTTGTTCATCTGTTTTCTCTCGCCTTGACACCTTTTGATAGTTTTTGGAGGTTTAGAGGAGAGCAAACTGCACCCTGACCTCCCTCTCAGAGAGAAGCATCTGAATGCTCTTCAGAGCTGCTGGTGGAGTAAGTTCTGAGTCACGGTCCCTGGGGATGCAGGATCTCCTCCTTGTACCCAAAACCACATCAGCGGTGGCTCTCTGGGCAGCTCCAGACCGCCAGAGAGGTTCCAAGCAGCGATTGCACACTGAGATTTTCCCACTGAACCGGGCTAGGAGTGCCTGGTTTTTCAGGGTCTGAGAGCTCCCAGGGGAGGGAGTCAGGCGCTCATGTCTCAGGCTCTGATCCCTCTGCGGGGGTCTAAGAGCGCCAGGCTAATGCCTGCCTGCACCTCTCTCAGGGAGGGTGTGGGGCGCCTGTGTCTCTGGAACACCGTCTGGCAAGGCTCCCAGCCCCTCACGGAAGCCAGACCCCACACATTCTCGGACATGCTGGCTACTCAGGCACTGGTGGTTCAGGAACCAAGACCTGGTTTCTCCACCACACTCTCTCTGGCTCAGTGCCAGGGGAGGCTATCCTGGGTCTGGGGACTTAAGCCCCTGTCCCTAACTACCCCAATTCCCACAATTTACCCCCATGATCCTTTGCTCTCTTTTGAGTGCTTTCAACCAGACTCCAAGTTAATGCTTGTCCCAGGTGCAGGGCACTCTTGTATTGGGGTATTACATTCCAATGGGTTGCCTCTGGTGGCTCCCTCTCCCTTTGCTTTATCTTCTGATATCAGTCCAACATTCCCTCTCTGCTTTACCTGCCCATTGGCATGTTCTGCTCCTATAGAGATCCAGACGTGTATAATTCTGATCTCAGGCTGATTTCATGGGTGATCGGAGTTCTTTTGTAGGTAATCAGATCACTTTAGGGTACAGGTTGAAATGGCGCCTCCTCCTACTTCCCCACCATCTTGACTCCTTCCAAATAAAAAGAATTTTTAAAGGTTTTGATAAGATAAAATAGGTTAAAAGAAGAAAGGAAATTTTTTTAAGAAACTGAAAATGAAAAACATGAAAATTAAAAAAATAAGTGACTTTGAACGACTAAAAATCATGAGAAATACACCATGAATTCTATGTGCTGTATTACCCTTGTGCTGGTGTTTTGCAGTTCTCATTGTCAGTAAGCTTTGTCTTGGCTGGATGTTCTTGCTGAGCTTCTGGGGGAAAGACCTGTTGCAATGATTCTTAAATATCTTTACCCAGTTTTGAATTGCAGCACCCTTGCCAGGGGCGAGGCTAAATAATCAGCTTGGGTTTGCTCTCGATTGTTTTTTTCCCCTGAAACCTTTCCATACAGCTCTGGAGAATTAGAATAAAATGATGGCCTCCCAGTCTCCAGCCCCAAAGGATCTGAGAGCTCCAGACCCCCCCCCTTCAGTGAGCCCTCAGAGAAAAGTAATCAATCACTCCTGTCTCCCTGGTCTCTGGCTGCACTCCGAGCTCACCCAGCCTGTGACTGAGTGTTCCTATCTCTGGCACACAGCCCTGTTTGGAGTCTCCAAGCTCAGCAGATTCCTGCAGTGCTCTTCCATGCTTCTCCTCCCCAGATCTGCCACTTGTGGGGTCCCTGCTCTAAGAGAATTGGCCCAACTTTGTCTCAGATTATGGTTTATGGCAACCCCAAGCTGAGAGCCCACTCCTCAGCTCCATCTTTCCTGCAGGCTTCCAACCTCCTATACCTGGGAGCTCTGTCACACTTATGCATTCACAGTCTTTCTGTGACCCTGATGGTCCTAAGACCACATGTGATTCCCTGCTCGATGAAGCATTGACTTGCGGAGAAATCACCATTTGAAATAACCCACAAGACATTCTTTGTTTAATATCAGTGTTTTACACACACACACACACACACACATAAACACACACACACACACACTTTCCTTCTACTACATTAAAGTGTGGTTTATGTGATCAGAATTTATTCATTTTTTTTAAAGATTTTATTTGACAGAGAGGGCACAAGCAGGAGGAGTGACAGGCAGCAGGAGAGGGAGAAACAGGCTCCCCACTGAGCAGGGGTCTTTTTTTTTTTAAGATTTTTTATTTATTCATTTGACAGACAGAGATCACAAGTAGGCAGAGAGGCAGTCAGAGAGAGAGAGAGGGGAGGAAGCAGGCTCCCCGCCAAACAGAGAGCCTGATGCGGGGCTCAATCCCAGAACCCTGGGATCATGACCTGAGCCGAAGGCAGAGGCTTTAACCCGCTGAGCCACCCAGGCGCCCCTCATTTTTTAAATTTTGATTACCATTAGTATTTATCCCAGAAGGTCTAATATAAACTCATAACTCTTCAGCTTGTTAGCGTACTAGTAGGAGAAGCATTTGAAACTGACTTTTTCTGTTTCCATGTTACCATGAATGAAGGCAAGTTGACTTATTTTTTCCATGATTCACTGTGGTTGTAGGCTTCAGGATTTTGCCATTTTTTTCATTAAACTACAACTGGGGTGAGATTTTTTTGTGAATTTCATTTAAAATAGTTGTGTCAAGAGACTGCTCAGAAAATGCAAACCAAATTCATTTTAAAAACTAAACAGATTTTCTATGTGGTTTCTACTATGACAACAGCCCTTGATAAGGTTCTTTATCTATATAGTCTTGGATGCAGACCTATTTCTGTCTTCTCTCTGTTGGATCCTGGTACTTTATGATGGCTCTCTGTAGCATCCTATACCATCAGGATAAATTAATGAAGCCCTTAAAATTTGGTTACAGGATAGCCAAAGGGTATCCTGCTCTGAAACAATTATGGTAGCTGTAATTGTGTTTCAAAGGTTTGGCTGCTTCCCTGAATTTGGGTTTTTATTTTAATTTTTTTCAATGAAGTTAAACCATGTTTTGTGTACTGCTTTTTCTTAAAGACTTTATTTATTTGACAGAGAGAGAGAAGGAGAGAGAGAGAGAGAGAAAGAGAGGGATCAAACGAGTACACAAGTTAGGGGGAACAACAGAGGGAGAGGGAGAAGCAGGGAGCCCAGTGTAGAAATTGATTGCAGGACCCTGGGATCATGACCTGTGGAAGGCAGAGGCTTAACCAACTGATCCACTCAGGTACCCATGTACTGCTTTAGTATTAGTGTGTTATGTCTATAATGTTTTGTATAATAGTCATTAAATATTTTGGTTAAGCCAAAAGAGATTTTTCCTTTACTTCTGCAAATAGCATGTAAGAAAATAACTTCATTTTTAGAGATACAGCATATATGGAGAACGGTACAGGATAAAAAGAGATTGTTTTAATATTTGTGGTGAGAACAGTTTGGTACTAATTATTTCATCTGTCTGTCATGTATCTTTGAAAAGTACACTGATATGGCCTCAGTTCTAAGTAAAAAACAAAACTAGTGAGTTCTTCAAATTTCATTAGTAAACTATAAGCATATAATGAATCAATATTACAAATCATTTTAGAGAGACTTTTTCCTCATTTTTTTATTAATTATTTTTATTAACATATAATGTATTATTTGCCCCAGGGGTACAGGTCTGTGAATCATCAGGCTTACACAATTTACAGCACTCACCATATCACATACCCTCCCCAATGTCCATAACCCACCACCCTCTCCACAACCCCCTCCCCCTAGCAACTTTCTGTTTTGTGAGATTAAGAGTTTCTTATGGTTTGTTTCCCTCCTGATCCCATCTTGTTTCATTTTTTTTCCTTCCCAACCTCCCAAATGCCCCACTCTGCCTCTCAAATTCTTCATAATAGGGGATCATATGATAATTGTCTTTCTCTGATTGACTTATTTCACTCAGCATAATACCCTCTAGTTCCATCCACATTATTGCAAATGGCAAGATTTCATTTCTTTTGATGGCTGCATAGTATTCCACTGTGTGTGTGTGTGTGTGTGTGTACCACATAGAATTTTTAGTTAGCATTTTTTTGCCAGTCCAAAAAAATTTATATTTATATTTTTCTCTCTGTTTCTCTATTTATCATCATTGATTTGAAAACTAGTAACAATACCCTTAGAATAATTTTGTCCTGTTTTTGATTGACTTTTCCTTGCCCTGATTGATTTCATCTTGATCTGACCTAATTATGTTCAGGTGCAAGAATTCAGACTCTGTAGTCTGAATAAACCAGGATGAATGCTGGGAGTGAATTGGCTTTAATATTCAAAGACAAGTCTACAATAGCTTGTATTTTTTTCTAATTATTGCCCATGTCCTGGAGTCAGGTAATATGTGCCCTAGATATTTTGCTATGTGATCTATAAAAATCACCCAGAGGTTGAAATAAAGTTTTAAGAGACCAACCTTCTAGATTATGGATATAAGGTCACTGATTTTGGAGACAAGGGCATTTTCTTTGCCCTTTCTCTCAAAGAAAGTTACTATCCTTAAACACAGACTGGTATTTGAGCAAAAAATGGAGATAATGATGGGAACAGCTTCTTGGCTTGGTAAATGTCAATGTAATTGCAGATGAGACATCCCTGCTCCATCAGCCTTTCTTTTCTTTTTTTTAAATTTAATTTAATTTTTTCAGTTTTCCAAGATTCATTTTTTATGCACCACACCCACTGCTCCATGCAAAATGTGCCCTCCTTAATATCCAGCACCAGGCTCACCCATACCCCCATCCCCTCCCTTCCCAAACTGTCAGTTTATTTCTCAGAGTTCACAGTCTCTCATGGTTCATCTCCCCTTCTGATTTCCCCCAATTTACTTTTGCTTTCCTTCTCCTAATGTCCTCCATGTTATTTCTTATGCTCTACAAGTGAAACTGTATGATAATTGACTTTCTCTACTTGACTTATTTAACTCAGCATAATCTCCTCCAGTCCTGTCTGTGTTGATACAAAAGTTGGGTATTAATCTTTTCTGATGGAGGAGTAATATTCCATCATATATATGGGCCATATCTTCTTTATCCATTCGTCCATTGAAGGGCATCTCAGCTCTTTCCACTGTTTGGCTATTGTCGACATTGCTGCTATGAACATTGGGGTACAGATGGCCCTTCTTTTCACTACATCCATATCTTTGGGGTAAATACCCAGTAGGGAAATTGCAGGGTCATAAGGTAGCACTGTTTTTATTTTTCTTTTAAGAATTTATTTATTTATTTGACAGAAAGAGACAGAACAAGAGAGGGAACACAAGCAGGGGGAGTGGGAGAGGGAGAAGCAGGCTTCTGGGTGAGCAGAGAGCCTGATGCTGAACTCAATCCCATGACCCTTGAATCATGACCTGAACTGAAGGCAGACACTTAATGACTGAGTCACCCAGGTGCCCTGGGTAGTTTTATTTTTAATTTCTTAAGGAATCTCCACACTGTTTTCCAAACTGGCTGCACCAACTTGCATTCCCACCAACAGTGTAAGAGGGTTCCCTGTTCTCCAAATCCTCTCCAATACTTGTTGTTTACTGTCTTGTTAGTTTTGGCTGTTCCAACTGGTGTGAGGTCGTATCTCAATGTGGTTTTGATTTGAATCTCCCTGATGGCAAATGATAATGAACATTTTTTTCATGTGTTTGTTAGCCATCTGTATGTCTTCTTTGGAGAAGTGTCTGTTCATGTCTTCTGCCCATTTTTTGATGTGGCTATCTGTTTTGTATGTGTTGAGTTTGAGGAGTTCTTTTTAGATCTTGGATATCAGCCCTTTGTCTGTAGTGTCATTTGCGAATATCTTCTCCTATTCCGTGGTTTGCTTCTTTGTTTTGTTGACTATTTCCTTTGCTGTGCAGAAGCTTTCTATCCCCTCTTTTCTATCAACATATCTACAGTTGTCCTGTCCTCCACTCATTGAAAAAAAAAGATTCTAATAATTTCCACATGGACATTGAGTTTAAAATGGCATCTGGCTGAACAGAATTTTTTCTTTTTTTTTTTTTAGGTTTAAGTTTTTATTTTAATTCCAATTTGTTAACACTACAGTGTTATATTAGTTTCAGGTCTACAATATAGTAATTCATCAATTCCATATATCATCCAGTGCTCATCATAAGTGTACTCCTAAATCCCTCTCACTTATTTAACCCATCTGCCCACCCCTACTGCTCTGGTAACCATCAGTTTGTTCTCTATAATAAAAGAGTCTCCTTGGGGTGTCAGGGTAGCTCAGTTGGTTAGGTGTTTGGCTTTTGATTTCAACTCAGGTTATGGTCTCAGGGCTTTGAGTTTGAGCCCCATGTGCAGCTCCACACTCCGTGGGGAGTCTGCTTCTTTCCCTCTCCCTCTCCCTTTGCCACTGCCTCCACTTACACACTCTGTCTCTAAAATAAGTAAATAAGCTTTTTTAAAAAGAGTCTATTTCTTAATGTGTGTCTCTTTCTCTCACTCTTTTCCCTCTTTGCTCATTTTTTTTGTTTTTAAATTATACATGTGAGTGAAGCCATATGGTGTTTGTCTTTCTCTGACTAACATTTCACTTACCATTATACTCTTTAGTTCCAGCCTTATAGTTGTAAAAGGCAAGATTTTATTCTTTTTTATTGCTGAGGAGTAATATTCCATTGTATATGTATATCATTTCTTCTTTATCCATTTATCAATCCATGTACATATGGGCTGCTTCCATAATTTAGCTATTATAAATTATGCTGCTGTAAACTTGGGGGTACATGTGTACTTTGAATTAGTGTTTTTGTATTCTTTGGGTAAGTACCCAGTAGTACAATTGTTGCATCATAGGAAAGATCTATTTTTAACTTTCTGAGGAAGCTCCATACTGTTTTCAACAGTGACTGTACCAGTTTGCATTCTCACCAACAGTGCAAGAGTGCTCCCCTTTCTCCACATCTTCACCAACATCTATTGTTTCCTGAATTAATTTTAGCCATTCCAACAGATGTGAGGATGTATCTTACTGTGATTTTGATTTGCTCTTCCCTGATGCTGAGTGACGTTGAGCACCTTTTTTTATGTTGGTTGACCATGAAGATATCTTCTGAGAAATGTCAGTTCATATCTTATGCCCATTTTTAATTGGACTATTTGTTTTTTGAGTGTTGAGTTATGTAATTTCACTATATATTTTGGATACTAACCCTTTATTGGCTATGTCACTAGCAAATATATTCTCCAGCTCTGTAGGTTTTCTTTTAGTTTTGTTGATTATTCCCTTTGCTGTGCAGAAGGTGTTTTCTCTGATGTAGTCTGAATAGCATAATTCTGTTTTTGTTTCCTTTGACTCAGGAGACATATCCAGAGAAAAATTGCTTTAGATGGTGCCAAAAAGGTCACTGCCTGTGTTCTCTTCTTGTATTTAATGTTTTTAGGTCCCACATTTAATCCATTCTTAATTTATTTTTGTATGTAGTGTAATAAAGTGCTCCAGTTTCTTTCTTTTGCATGTTGCTCTCCAGTTTTCCCATCACCACTTGATGAAGAGACTGTAATTTTTCCATTGGGTATTCTTTCCTGCTTTGTCAAAGAATAATTGACCTTATAGTTGGTCAGTTTCCTACTATGTTCCATTGATCTATGTGACTATTTTTGTTTTGATTACTACAGCTTTGTTATATAACTTGAAGTCCAGAATTATAATACCTCCAGCTTTGCTTTTCTCTTTCAAGATTGCTTTGGCTATTCAGAGTCTTTTGTATTTTCATGCACATTTTAGTACTTTTGGTTCTAGTTCTGTGACAAATGCTGTTGGTATTTTGATAGGGGTTACATTAAATGTGTAGATTGCTTTGGGCGGTATAGACATTTTAACAATACTTTTTCTTCCAATCTGTGAGCACGGAATATCTTTCCATTTCTTTGTGTTATCTTCAGTTTCTCTTATCAGTGTTTTACGGTTTTCAGAGTACAGGTCTTTCACCTCTTTATTTAAGCTTATTCCTAGGTATCTTATTATTTTTGGTGCAATTGTAAATGGGATTGCTTTCTTAATTTTTCTTTCTGCTAATTCAGTATTAGTGTATAGAAATGAAGGGAATTTCTGTACATTGATTTTTGCATCCAGTAACTTTGAATTTGTTTATCAGTTCTAGTAATTTTTGTGAAGTTTTTCAGGTTTTCTATATAATGATTCATGTCATCTTTAAATAGTGAAAGTTTTACTTCTTTACCGCTTTGTGATGCCTTTCATTTCTTTTCATTATCTGATTGCTGTGTCTGTGACTTTCAGTACTATGTTGAATAAAAGTAGTGAGAGTGAATACTATTGTCTTGTTCCTGACCTTAGGGGAAAAGCTCTTAGTTTTCCCCCTTTGAGTATGATGTTAGCTGTAGGTTTTTCATATATGGCTTTTATTATGTTGAGATATTTTCAATCTACTTTGTTGAGGGCTTTTATCTTGAATATATACTGTACTTTGTTAAAGGCTTTTCCTGCATCTGTTGAAATGATCAGATGGTTCTTATCCTTTTTTATTTATGTGGTATAGCAAGTTGATTGATTTGTGAGTATTGTGCCACCCTTGCAGCCCAGGAATAAATCCCATTTGACATATGATCTCTCTGATATGAGGAATTTGAGAGGCATGGCAGGAGGTTGTAGGGGCATAAGGAAGGAAAAAATGAAACAAGATGGGATTGGGAGGGAGACAAACCATAAGAGACTCTTAATCTCATGAAATAAACTGAGGGTTGCTGAGGGGCAGGAGGGATAGGGATAAGATGGCTGGTTCATGGACATTGGGAGGGTATGTGCTATGGTGAGTGCTATGAGTGTGTAAGCCTGATGATTCACAGACCTGTACCCCTGGGCCAAATAATAGATTATATTTTAATAAAAAATAAAAATAAAAATCCCATTTGATTGTGGTGAATGATCTTTGAATTTATTGTTAGATTCAATTTGCTAGTATTTTGCTAATGATTTTGCATGTATGTTTATCAGGGATATTGCACTGTGGTTCTCTTTTTTAATGGTGTCTTAATCTGGTTTTGATATCAGGGTAATGCTGGTCTCAGAGAATTAATTTGAAAGTTTTCCTTCCTCTTTTATTATTTGGACTAGCTTGAGAAGAATAGGTATTAACTCTTAAATGTTTGGTAGAATTTTTTTGTGAAGCCATCTTATCATTGCTTTAAATACTCCATTTTGCTTAGATCTCTGGCAATCACTTTGTCCCATTCTTTCATTTGTGATAAATTTCTTTGTCATTTCACTATAAGTCTCTGTACTTCTTTCTCTGTGTTAAGAAAATCAGTTATTTCTCCTCTTCTTGAGGGTAATGGCCTTATGAAGAAGAGTTCCTGTAGTTTATGTAGTAGTCCATGTACTACATGTTCTGTCATATAATGTCCCCATTCTTCAGGGTCTTACAGTTTGGGAGTGTCTCCATTGTGTGCTGTGTGTACTCCTGCTTTGTCTTGCTTTATCCTTTCGGCCAGTCATCTACAGAAACTCTCCTGGCCTCTTGTGGGGAGTGATTGGTCCCTGACCTGAATATGGCAAGTTTAAACTAGGCATACCTTGGTCTGCTTGTTAAATGAGATCTGTTGCCAGTGCTGCTAGAAATGAGGCTCTGCAAACTCCTGCACTGGTGTGGGCAAGGGTTTGGGCTGGTGGTTTGGGGTAGGAGGCCACAAAGCTGGGACTGAAGCAAGTGTAACTGGGAATGGTGGTTCCACCAGTTTATGGGTAAGCAGTTATTGGTGTAAGGAGTTTAGGTAGAGAGTTGGCACTGGACTGGCTCATGTAGGTGGGCCTGTGTTTATGCTGATAAGTAGGGGAGGTAAATGATGTTGACCGGTTCCTTTATTCCCGGAGGACTTTCTCTATGAATACCACTCTGAGATGAGCAAATAACCTTTCCACTGTGTGCCCAAGGTGCTCTTCACATGACTGTTTCCAAGCTGGATGTCCATGGTTTTTTGCATGCTTTCTCTCCAAGAGCAGAGCAATGTCCTCTAGGCCCTATCCCAGTTGTGCCTACTGACCTTTAAAAACTCCAGGGTTTAAGACCCACTGTTGCTAGAGTCATTAAATTTGGCTTCTCTAACTTTCCAAGCGAATTTCAATGGTGATTTGTTTTCCCTGTGTTCTCCCCTATATGCTCGTCTGTTTCTTGCCCTTTTCAGGGACCATGGCTCTTTCCCCACTACAGCAACCACAAACCATTTCTCTACCAAATACATCTGCACTTCCTACCTTCTTTGATGTGGTCTCTTTTCTGCATTTAGTGGTAGAGCTTGTTCTGCCAGACTTCAGGTTAATTTCTTCAGTATTTAGGATGATTTGATAATTATCTAGTTGTATTCATGCGACTAGTCACACCTAGGTTCTTCTTACTCCACAACTCTCTTCCAACCAGGCTGAGCAAATCTCAAGGTACTCAACCAATTCCTACTAAAATTTTCATAAGGAAACAAACTAATAGGAGCTGAAGAAAATTTGGAAAATTAAATTTTCCAATTTCCAATTATTTGAGAAATGGTTACAAGAACAAAAATGAATATCTAGTAACTTGAAAAATGATGGAGCTGTTCTGCAATCCTAAAGTTCCTGAAGCAGCAATCTTGGTCACTCAAAGATGTGGGTTCAATTTTTTGACTTCTACTATCTAACACACTGATCCAGGGTTTATACCAATTAGACAATCGGACAGTTGACTTGTTGTCTTTAAAAAGTAAATGAATTGATTTATGAAAATTTGTAATAACCAAATAGTGTAGTACAAATAATAATGTCCAAATAACCCCAGTCCTCAACTCCCAATATAACAACAAACATTCAGGGAAGCCCCTTCTAGACATTTTCTAGGCAAATATATGCATAGATGTTAATAAATTTTACTTAAATGATATCATGTTATATGTGTTGTTGTTGTAAACTTCCTTTTCTAATTACTATGTTTTAGGGTAGATGTATTTCTATGTCAGCAAATGAAATATATATCAAGACTTTAATTACTAAATAGGGCTGGATTAACCATATCTCTGTAGCCACTGACTCCCCATCACATTGTTTCCCATTCCCTCTTCTTCTCCTCCTATGCTCAAGATATTTTTTCCATTTTTTCTTTCTCTTATTCCTTCCTTCCCTCCCTCTGTTCTTCCTTCTTCTCTCCCACCCTATGTATTCTATTCTGTTTTGTCCTTCCTTCCTTCTTTCCTTCCTTCCTCCATATCTCCTTCCCTCCCTCTCTCTCTCCAATGAGATAGTACTCTCTAGGCTAAACCAGTTGTACCATGACCAACATTGGTTTAATCCCTCACTGATGACAAGTATGGATACTGGATGCTATTGAACACTAATATTAACTAATGTTAAGATCTCATAAAAGAGGGGAAAACTCAACTTTCTTGTCAGTAAAACTTCAAGAGCTTTATTCTAGCAAACATTAGAAACTATTTTTTATGTTGTTAAAAAGACGTTGCGGCTTCCAGATAAGGAAGATAATTCAGTTAACATTGTGATGTTTTTAGTGGCTTATAAATAATTCTTAAACATTTTAATGTACTTCTATTGGACTTGTAATAAAGTAAAACATGAATATTAACAAATAGCATTTTTCTGGTTTTATTTATTTATTTTTTTAGTTTCAGAGATAGAATTTAGTGATGCATTATATAACACCTAGTGCTCATTACATCAAGTGCCCTCCTTAATTCCCATCATCCAATTACCCCTTCACCCATCCACCTCCCTCTAGCAACCTGTTTGTTTCTTATAGTTAAGAATTTCTTATGGTTTGTCTCTCTCTGTTTTTGTCTTATTTTATTTTTTTCCCTTTCCCTATGTTCATCTGCTTTGTTTCTTAAATTCCACATATGAGTGAAATCATATGATATTTGTCTTTCTCTGACTGACTTGTTTTACTTAGCACAATATCCTCAAGTTCCATGTCATTGCAAATGGCAAATTTCATCCTTTTTGATGGCTGAATAATATTCGTGTGTGTGTGTGTGTGTGTGTGTGTGTGTGTGTATGCATACATACATACCACTCTTCTTTATCCATTCATCTGTTGGTGGACATCTGGGCTCTTTCTGTATTTTGGCTATTGAAGACATTGCTGCTATAAACATTGGGATGTACATGCCCCTTCAAATCACTATGTATATACCCTTTGGATAAATACCTAGTAGTGCAATTACTAGATCTTACAGTTTCTCTATTTTTAACTTTTTGGAGAACCTCCATACTGTCTTCCAGAGTGGCTGCACCAGTTTGCATTCCCAGCAATGATGTAAGAGGATTCCCTTTTCTCTGCATCCTCACCAACATCTATTATTTACTGAGCTGCTAATTTTAGCCACTCTGACTGGTATGAGGTGGTATCTCACTGTAGTTTTGATTTGTATTTCCTTGATGCTGAGCGATGTTGAATGTTTTTTCATGTGTCTGTTAGCCATTTGTGTGTCTTCTTTGGAGAAATATCTGTTCATGTCTACTTCTTGACTGGATTTTTTAATTTTTGGGTGTTGAGTTTGATAAGCTCTTTATAGATTTTGGATACTAGCCCTTTATATGATAAGACAATAAATAGTGATCTTAAGCCTAAACTTTCACTTCAGTTTCTGAGTGAAAAGGGAAGAATTTTTCCTCCTTAATTGTTTTTATCTTGGTGAATTAAGTTGGGGGTGTTATAAACACAACAAGAGACCAGGTAGGTAAATGCATCTGAGTATATTGGACCTGGTGTTGGGGAAACAATGTAGATGGAGACTGCAGAGAGCATCCTCTGCATCCTCACCAACACTTGTTATTTTTTGTCCTTTTGCCTTTTTGATACTAACCATTCTGACATGTGTGAGGTGATGTCTCATTGTGGTTTTGGTCTGCATTTCCCTGATGATTAGTGATGCTGAACATCTTTTCATGTGTCTGTTGGATATTTGTATGTCTTTAGAAAAAATGCCTATTTTTCTATCTTTAGAAAAATGTCTCCTCTTACTTTTTATTTTTTTAAATATTTTATGTATTTACTTTACAAAGAGAGACAGAGAGAGGGAACACAAGTAAGGGGGAGCTGAAGAGGGTGAAGTAGGCTCCATCCGAGGACACTGGGATCATAACCTGAGCCAAAGGCAGAGGGTTAATGACTGAGCCACCCAAGGACCCCAGAATAATGTCAAATTATAATTAATCTCAGCATCACTTCTACTTTATTCCTTTACATAGTTTAGTGATTGTGATATATGGATACAGTACATCTCAATTTTAAACTATGTGACTTTCCAGCTTATTTCTACTGTTTAATTTTTTTTTCAGTTACATTGAGACAATAAAGCCTTAGCTTTCAGACATACTCTAGAATTTAAGTTCCCATTGTGCTGAGCTCTGGTAACTTTTTCTTTGGTATTTTTGACATAAATCAACCATTAAGCAAATTTTTGATGCATATCTTCTATGTGCCTACTCTAGTGTTTAGAAACTCTTGGAAACATATTGGTACTTGCTAACCCCTGATAAGGGTCTTTCTTTTCATTGTAAGAATTAGCTTTGAATTTTGATGTTATAAATTGGTAAGGTGACAAATATTTAGTGAGGATCACATCAGGAAACCTTGATGAAGAAAATTATAATACTAAACATAATCATTACCATCATCATCACCAAAAGCTTCAAAAAAATTGTTTAGTATGTGTTGGGGCATAAGTCAGCAGGAAAAATTTGCGACCATAAGGCTCTTATGATCCATTTAAAAGAATAACACATTCATGAAAGTATAAATGATAGCAACAACTGGCATATAATATGAATTTATTTATTTTAGAGAAGGGAGATGGACAGAACAAAAGGGGAGAAAGAATCTGTAGGACTCAATCTTGGGACCCAGAGATAATGACCTGAGCTGAAATCAAGAGTCAGATACTTAACAGACTGAGCCACACAAGTGCCTCTAAGAGGAACAAATTTAGTAGAGGAAGTGTAATCTCATAAATGCTGGATTTCAGAGGAATGATCAAATACACATGTGGTTAAGTGTGTGTTTAAAGTGAGAATTGAGAGGAGATGGGAAGAGCACCCCGACAGGGAAATCAGTAACGGTAAAAGGCCAGAGGTGAAATAGTCATGACCTATTTCTTTAAAAAAAAAAAAATATATATATATATATATATATAATGACTAGATAGCAGGTGCCATGAAAGGAACACTGATAATTAGAATTGGAGGCAGATGTTGGTTAAAACCCTAACCAGCCACATAAGACTGTTTTACCTTCACTTATCTGGGGCTCAATGTCTTCCATCAAAATATTTATAAAAATATTCAGTTCATAAGGTTGGTGTGAAAATTACATAAATTATATATAAAATGCTTCATATACTATCTGCTATATCTAGACACTAATTAAATGGCAGTTCCTTTTTTAGTTGTCTTAGCTGGAGTAGAGGTAGATGTAGAAGAATATATAGAGAGAGATCATTGTGGACCTAACTCAGGATAATAATTTTATAGTTTAGACATGGGAAACCACTGAAAGTTTAAAAAGAGGGGAATAGCATGTGTACGGTGCAATTTTAGGACAATTAACCCTTTAATACTCTAGAATGTGGTTTGGAGAAGAGAGAAACCGGATACAGAATAACTGTTACTATATTTAGGTAGAAGGTGAAAGAGGTCAGTTCCAGAGTGGTGGCTGATTTGGAAAGGAAGCCATAGCCAGGGAGATACCGCAATGAAAGAACTGCTACAACATGAAGAATGGTTATAGAAGGAAGAAAAGGAGAAATAAAGGCCAACTATAGGTTTCAATGCTGAATTACTGGGGAAAATAAGATGAGGAGAGATGATTTTTGGGGAAGTATAATTAAACTGTTTTGATAAATATTAACTAAACAGTGAAATTAAAGTAGAGAGCAAGAATATTTGTAGTATATGTAAAGATTTGGCTCTGACTTAAGGGTCTGTTTGAGCTTCCAATGTACAGAGACTGTGCTGATTTGTGATGTGTTCATACCTGTGTTCATATGTGTATATATGTATTTGGTCAGACTGAGTCTTTAGGGCATTAGTGATCCATGTTAACTTTATGGGAACTCTCTGCTCTAATTAATAATTGAAGAATCCATCCACATGTCAGCCTTAACAACAACAACAACAACAACAAAAGCATCAAATTTTTCCTCTTAGTCAATTTTTCCATATTAGGAAAATCTGCATTTGAAGAAGAATTTAGACATTTAGAATAACAAATGCACCATGTATACTCTGGGTTAAAGAAAACTGCAGTAATAGTATGACCGCCAGAGGTAGAAAGGCAGTTAAAAGTGAAAAGAGAAATATTTCACAGGTGTTTTATTTGTGTTGACTGGACTGTAGCAGTGCAGCCTGCTAGATGGGTTTCAACCCTGTACTTCCATAGAGTCACTTAGGAAATGCAGTGCCTTTCTTAGAATCTAGAAGCCTAGATGTCATTTCTAGGCATTGAGAAGTATTGAGTTATTTCTAGGCATTTAGAAGTATTGCTTTAAACAATAATAACCTTATTGTTATGTTTCAGGTTTTAATAATAACTTAAATACCCCCAATGAAACTCTGTTTGCATGACTTCTCTTTTATAGGAGACCACAAAATTGGACAAAGCAAGCAGAACATGAAATGGTTTTGCTCAGGGAGATCAGACTTAAATGGCTCTGTATGTATGTGTGGCAATGTGTTTATTGAAAACCTCCCATACCTTCTGCACATTTAATGGCTTTTCTCAGCTTTGGACTTCAAATCAGTAGCTCTTGTGTTAATTGCACAGAAGCTGTCAGATAAATCTTTTCCTAACTATTCACATCCTTTAAATTTATTTCCTTTTCGTTTCAGCTAGTTGAGGGTAGCAATGGAGTAAGCTTTTTTTTTCTTCCCAGGATGGGGATATCTAGCACCTCCAGAAAGGAAGCAGACATTTGGGTCCAACTGATTTGAAAATATTTTTTTTTCTTCTAGATTTGTACCCATCGCATTTAATTTGGGACCCATAATATATGGCATTGAAAAGAAACTGATTTTACCTTGCTGAATTATCTGTGTCCTTTACTAATTGATCAAAAGAAAATGGGAGTTGTGACATTGCTACATATACTCAAACAATCTACCTTCATCTGGGGATGTTATGTGTGCTAGGATTTGCTACATGTTTAGCAAAAGCTGCAGAATACTTTCTGCCTATTTTGATCTACTTAAAGAAATTGCTTTGTGTTGTTAGAGAATAGCTGACCCCATCATTGTAGTCACATTTTATCCTTGAATAATGAGGAGAAAATCTCCCTGCAGTAAATGTTTAGATTAAGCTGTTTTTTACTCCTCACATCTAAAATGAAAAAAAAAAGCTTATGAAATAATGATGCTATCCTCAGCTAAGCATAAAGATTTGTCCTTAATATCTTAATCAATAGTTAGAGTTAGAAAGGTCAGCTCATCTCTAAACTAAAGCTAGAATCAGCTGTCTACCACAGAAATGAAATCTGTCAAAGAAAGCTGCAGGCTCCTCTAACAGTTCCAGGTCTGTAATTCAAATGCAAGAGTTTAATAGTTGGTCTTCAGTGTTTATCTTTGACATCTTGACTAGGGTCTTTAGGACTTGTGTACTTTATCTATAGATTCCACTAAATCCTTGTAACTGTTTCTATTTCAATCATTCTCCTCAAAGCTTTAAGAGTTTATAGTATGTCCCTATAAGAGCGCAGAAATCAATTTTTGAGAATGAATATGGCATTTGTTCATTTATTCCTGCAATTAGGCATTTCTTTAACAAATATTTTTGAGCACCTGTTATATTGCAGGCACTGAGATAGATACTGAGATACAAATAGACTTATAATCCAGGTTAATGAATGGCATATAGGCCAAATTAACTTCCATGCAAAAATCAGTTTTCTTCTTACCATTTTAAATTGACCTAAGAGTTCTAAATTCAGGTGTTTTCCTCATTCTACAGGTATTTATATTTTTCTTTATTTTGAGATATTTGGATTTGAATTCAAATTCTGCTGCGATATTTATCAGTTGTGTGATCTTGGGTACATCACTTAAGCTTACCTAGTTTCCTTATTTTATTTATTTTCTTTATCTGTAAAAAATGAATAATAGTACCTGCTTCATGAGGTTGTTACAAAAATTAAATGAAGCACTGTCCGGTATACAGTTACCACTCAATAAATATTAGTTTATGCTAGTTTTTTTTTTTTTTACTTTGAAGGAAAATCTTTTTGCTTATACTTTATTGCCTATGGGAAGTGTGAACATTCTGGCAAATGATGAATTTTTATTTCCTCTCCCTTTAATAAAGTCAAAGATTTAATGTACAAGAACAATGAGACCATTTAGGAATTCATTTTCTTTTAAAATAGTGTCTATGTTATCTCTCTTGATGACAGAACCACTCAGTTTTGATTAGAAGTTTGATATGCAGGTTTTTAATCTTGGTATATTGAATCCAGTTTCATCTTTTTTTTTTTTTCAAAATCATGTGGCTTGACCAATTTACCTAATTTCCATCACTGCACAACCTACATGTACCCAGTAAGTCCTAAGAGGCACATGAGTAATATGTTTTATGAAAGAGAGAGGTGTTAAAATTTTGAAAATAATTCTTTCCTTTCTTTTCCTCCTCAAAAAATGATCTCCTTTAACAAGATACTTTAAAAAAAAAGATTTTATTTATTTATTTGTCAGAGAGAGAGAGAGGAAGAGTACAAGCAGGAGGAGCAGCAGGCAGAGGGAGAGGGAGATGCAGGCTCCCTGCATCATAACAAAGGTATTTGTTATTTTATATAGAAACAATGACTTTTGGCTGATGACAGCATAATTTTTGAGGTAGCAATCTTCTTACTCCTTATAAACTGTGTCACCTGTATTCCTTCAAGGCATAGAGTCAAGTATTGGAGAATAATAGATGACTCAGATGAACTTTGTAGTTTTTTGTCAATGAATATTGTTTAGAAGGTAATTTCCCCTAAAAATCAACCCATCCTCAGAGCTGACCTTGATATCTTATGGTATTGATGATCTCCTTAAGGGTAACATCAGTAACTAAAATTATGGATTTTTCTTTCTACAAATTTTATCATAAGGTCCAACAATTATTCATACACAATGTTCAAAGTAATATTCTTTGGTCCAGTCCAGATAATTATTATTATATAGCTGGCTTTAAGTACATGTTAATATATATGCCAACATTTTGTTGTTTATATTCAGGAACTGGTCTACTTTAAGATAAGCATTCCTTATCTGCAAATGAAGCCAAGTCTTATATTAATATGAAGAAATATCAAGGACTACATAAAGCTTTTAGTGCACTTGGTTCTTACTTCATATGACCAGGCCAAATAAGCCTTTACTTAAAGAGAAAATCATCTGCTACTCTTGGCTTCTCTAATTAACACGGAAAAATTGCTCAAATCTTAGTTATCTCAGATGCCATTAAATGTATTGTTCACCATTACTGATAAACTTGACTTTACCTTATTAGTAGGCAACTTTAGAAAATGTTGATATTCAAGCTATTTTTGGGTTAATAATTTTCTATAATTCATCAGGACCCTTGGAGAATAGGCTAGTGTTCCACATAGGGGCTGCAGGTTGTGAATGTAGACTTGAATCTCACCTTTGCAATTGATGGCTCTAATATCTCCTTTTCTCCCCCATTCATCACATACTTTTTTTTTTTTGGCAGGGGAGAGGGTACATTTAAGTTCTGTTCTCTTAAGAAATTTCAGTTATACAATACACTGTTATCAACTATAGTCATCATGTTTTATATTAGATCCTCAGACCTTATTCATCTCATAGCTGAATGTTTACACCCTTTTACCAAACTCTCTTTATTCCTCCAACCCCCACACCCTAACAACCAATATCTTAAAAAATAAATATAATCTCTTTGAGTTTACCTATGTCATAGAGCTGTTTTGATAATTAACATAGGAATGCCAATATAGAGGACCTAGAATGGTGCCTGTCATATAATGGGTACTCATTAATTGGTAGGTGGTATTACTATTATTATTATTATTATTATTATAACTTCAAATTGGTTCAGATAAAATACTTAGAATTGATTCTACCACCTGTAAGATGAATACAGAGATTTTCATTTCCTGGATCATTGGAAAAGCCTGTGTTCATCATGCTGAGTTCATAAAAATCTGCACCAACAGGCATGGATGAAGTACTATGGTTCTTTAGTAAGATACACCCCATCTCCTGGGCCTACCAACAGAAAACAATGAAGCATAGAAATTCAGAGAGCAACTTCAAATACTTTGGAAAGCATCAGTCTCCTGAAACACACTGAAGAATTCAGCTACCTGGTTAGAATTTACTGTAACCAGTAAAAAATCTGCCACCATAAACTTGGCTATTCATGTGATAAGCAGAATTTAAAATTCCAGAAGCCATGTTGTATAAAATAATTTAGTTGTGTAGAATTGTGTGATAATAGGTTGAGTGCATCAACTCAATCATGTTTTTCACTTATTAATTTTAAACTATTGAAGCACTTTTGTTTTGTCAGTTGTAACATTGTGACTCAGAAAGAAAAAAATAACGAAAAGAAAAATACAGTCAAAGCTCCTACTAATCCTTTAAAATATTGCAAGCTGCAGAGATTGCTAGCAGTGTCTAATAATCCATCATTGTACCCTACTCATCAGTCCTAATACTGTCATCCCTAAAATGTTATTAGAACACAGATGTGGTTGATTGTTCACACTAGTGTGCTAAGGTACTGTTGGGGCTGGAGTACTTGGGAAGCACACCTAAATGGGACTTTCTGTTCATCCTAAATTGATAAGATGTCTTCAGCAGGACTTTGAGTGAGGCTATGGCTATTGAGAAAAATTAACCTGTGTGTGTGTGTATGTGTGTGTGAGAGAGAGGGAAAGAGAGAGAGAAAGAGAAAGACAGAGATTAAAAGAAAAATATCAAAAGATCAATATTGATGATGTAAGAGACCTGCAAGGGCTAAGACAGTATCTTACTAACTGATTCATTTTACATTGTATTCCTAGAACCAAGCACAGTGTTCAGCCCCTATTCAGTTAATACGCATCAAACAGAATTTTCTAAAAAACTTGACTAATACACTCAAGTGTTTATTTTTGCTCAGGTTGTGGAGCAGGGGGATGGGACAAGAGATCTCTTTATATTAGCATCTTTGGAATAAGCATTTGCTTACTAGTTTCAAGTCCCATGAGAGGAGTCAATACTGAAGCTGTTTCCCATGTCACGTCCTCAGCCAGCTTCTTGGAGGTCTTAAAATTCCCAGCTCTTAAATATTTAGAAAAGAAAAAGAAGCTAAAAGCTCAGTTATGAGCTCATACATCCACATTTTATAGATGAAATATTTAGCATTTTAAATTAAACATGCCTAAAACTCTTATTCCAGTGAGGCTTTTGCAACCATCCTGCTTACAGAACTCTAACCTTGGAACATAATCCGTATATATTCGAATCAAGGTCAACCTGTTGGAGTTTCTCTAACCAAAGTTTAAATTCAAATCTTGACCTCAAGAAAACAACAGGAGCTTTGGTGGAGGGTGGCAGTAGACAACAGAAAGGGGGTGATATTTAGGGGACTAATGGAAAATCTGTATGATATTTGGAGTTGAAAAATTATTGCTCCTTCTATCCTGCTTGGTATTTTTCATTCAAATTAAGCTATTAGAAATGTTACAAAAAGTCATTTTTAGAGGCTGCTGAACAAAGCGAATCAAAATTTAGTCTGTGTTGATAGACATATAAAGTCCATCTTAAAGACATCCATGGTCTCATTCTACTCTGCAGTTGGTCAGCTTATATTTTTAATATAGTATTCTGTTCTGTGTATCACATTTTATGTGGAGTATTGATCAACCAAGATGTATTCAGACGAGGGAGATTAGTATGAAGGTAGGTTTGGGAATCAGACAGAAGAGGAACTGTTAGACATAACAAGAATCATTCACCATGTTAAAACTCTTCAATGGCTTCTTACTGCATTTAGATACATATCAAGATCAAAATCTCACTATAGCCTAAGGTGTTTTAAAGGTAAAGAAAACTGGAAAACAACTTTTATTTCTAGCAAGAAATTCTGCTCCACTGTGTTACCTATTTTTACTTCCCACCTTTCCCATCCCCAGTCACATTCTCCATCTAATCTCTGCACAGTTCACTTAACACAACAATGCAGTATAGTACAGTACAATAAAATACAAACCTATCTTTACACAATCTAGTTCCTCTTTACTTTTCCAGCCTCATTGCTTCTCTCTTTCCACTTACTCTCTTATGGTTCAGGAACATTGTATTCTGGAATCTAGCATGTTTGTTGAAAGTCAGCTGTCAGGAGCAATATCTGCTCTATTAAAGGTAATATCCTTTTCGTTTTCCTCACCTCTGGCTGCTTTTATGCCTCTGTCTCACCTTTTAGCCGTTTTACTATGATATGCCTACGTGTGTGTGTGTGTGTGTGTGTGTGTGTGTGTGTGTGTGTTTCCTACTACTTGAGGTTCTGTGAGATTCTTGAATCTGTGGATCTTTTATCAGCTTTAGAAAAACTTCAGACAAATATTGCTTCTGTCTGCTTCTACCTTTCTTCCTCTTTGGGCCTCCAGTCATATGTTATAAAATTTGCTCTGGAAAATTCAGATTCCAGTTTCTGTCTTCTTGGCCTACAAGATAACCAAAAGTCTTTGTTTGCATCTTTGACTCTTAGCCATTGCTTTCTGTTCAGCTTTTCATTTTCTCTTGCCCTTTATGAAAAATTGGCAAATACCCTTATGAGGAAAGGAGTGTACAGAGAGTTGGCCTCATCGTGATGAGCTTTATATCTGGGATCTTAACCCCTTAGTTCCTGGTTGACTGGGCAGCAACATATGCCTTCAAGCAATTTTTATTTTGGAATTTTATCCTGTTGTTGTTGTTGTTTTGTTTTAGTTTGTACTTTTTTGGCATATGCATTGGTTGGCAAAATGTTTCTCATGAAATTCATAGCTGGTAATGGAATTATATCATTATTGTTATTGTTAATAGTAGTAATTTAAATTTAATTTTTGCTGGCATAATAGATGAGTCTATGTGCATTTTGAGTATGTAGCCACTTTCATGCCACCAGGTTGAAAGATTCCCAACCTTTACTGCCTTAATGTATTTTATCTGTGACAGAGGTGTCATTGTATTGTTATGGTGCCTGAAATCTCCCCTGTTGGAGACATTCCATTAGGTTAAGCATTATGCCTTCAGTTTCCAACAGTGTTATCTGATTGGATTTTACATTTCCCACAGTTTATTTCCTTAAAACATTCTCTCTCAAGATGTTCCACAGGAAAGATACCTGTTGTTTTAGGCTTGTTTATATAATAGCAGTGACTGGGTAATCAGAATGGAAGAAGAAACTTGCAAAGCCTATCGAATCCCAGGCTGCAAAGCTACACCTCTTGACTGAAGCAAGTCATAAGGCCAGTTCTCATCCAAAGTATAGGGACACAGACCCCATCTGTTGATAGAAGGACTGCAAAAGAATTGTGGCATTTTACCTATTTTGTGGAAACAATTTATCCACAAGCCAGTTCTGTGCTGTCTTGGAGAAGTAAGTTAGTTCAATTCCTTCAGAAACAGAAACCAAGATAGGATAAGACATGCAAAGTTTTATTAGGAGAAATTACTGAGGATAAAGAAGAGGGAGTTAAAATGGCATGGAGAACCTTTAGACCACATTACAGAATTGACTCCAAGAAGGAAAGGAGAAGGAAGAACGATTAAGCACAGATAGCCTTGGCTACAGAAAAATTACAGAAATATGCCTAGAAACTGATGAAGAGATCATGAGTTTTTATTGGTGTAATCTTCCTCAGCCTCTTGCTCATCAACCCTTATCTTTTCAACTTATGGATATTAATCAGTACCCTTGTTGGCTGTTCATCTATATTGCTCTTAGGGATGCCATATTCTACCAACCATCTCCACAACTCCCTGTAAATAAAAGCCCCTTGACAGCCCTTCTACATTACTGGTTGTTATTGTAATTGTGGCTTCCTGACTTCAGTCAGTTAAGCCTTGTCTTTTATATTCTGTTATTTCAGGGACTTAGTAACTCCATAGATATTAATAAGCCCAGTTCTGTGACCAAATATCCTATTACAATCTCTGGTTTGCAGAGGAGAGCCAACACTGAAATTCTCTAATGCTGGTTCCCATTTTACCAGTAAATTCCTGATGGCCTTGGTGAACGGTGTGTCCTCTGGGCACTCCTGTTGAATACTATCCTTGGCTGGGTCTTCTGGTGTCTCATAATATATTTTTTTTCCAGTTGGCTCACCTCCCTGAGACATCATGTTTCTTCCTCTACTGTATGCTAGAGCACCTCAGGCGTTTCCACTCTATTCAACATAGGCCATTGCTTTCTCCAGGCTTCTAAGAATCACAGTAGCAGTGAGTGTGCCTCATCCTCCACGGTCCTTGCAAGAGTGTTAAATCCCTTGTTCCCAGGAAATACCATTAAGTCAATGCATTCTTGTTTATCCAGCCTTATATTCTGCTAGACTTAATCAAACACCTTCAAAATCCAGTCTTGGGAGTACTTCCCTGACTCCTGCTGGTAAAAGCTAGCTAATCCTTTCACTTCTTTCAGGATATAACCTCCTTTTTCCCCTTTATCAGACCAAGCATGTCCTCAGACCGGTTATCCTGGGATTTAACCCTAGTTATATACCTTGTAGCCAGGAGAGGAGGGAGGAACAACTCCTGAGGGATAGAAGAATGGGATGATGCTGTAATCTTGCAGGTGAAAAGCCTCTACATCATTTCTAGCACAGCTCTTTTAGGGAAAAGTGAGACATCTCTGCAAATTCTGAGGACTTGGGGTTCTGCAGAATAAACATTTTCAGGGGAATCAATCCAAATGTCTCCTTGCATTTTAAGTTTCCAGGTTTTTCCATCCAGGGCCATAATAAAAGCATAACATACTTGCTTTGAAACTTTAAATGTCTCTAGAGGGGCTCCTAGGTGGCTTAGTTGGTTAAACGTCTGACTTTGGCTCGGGTTATGATCTCAGAGCCCTGGGATCCAGGCCTGTGTCCAGTCCCCTAGCTAGCTCTGTGCCCAGCAGGGAGTCTGCTTGTCCCTCCCCCTGCTCATTCTCTCTCTCTCAAATAAATAAATAAATCTTTAAAAAATAAATATCTTTAGAGCTCTATGACTTTTACTATAAGATCCTATGTCTTTTCCTCATAGTGTTTGTTCTTTTACTGCAGGAGATAAATATATCCACTGAAGGATAAAGGAGATAAATTAATCCACTGAAGAGGTTCTGTGATTTTAACCTTTACCATTTATCTGTTAATAGCTTCAAGTTTCTTATTAACCCTTTTTCTGCATACAAGTTAGCAATCACCAGTCTACTCCATTGTTCTTATAGACATACTCTTTCCATGTCTTTAAAATACCTGAATCATCATACCTACAAGAGTATTCCCCTCCACTGGAACATTTCTCGAGGTAATCACAAGTGAAATTTATCAACTGGAATGCCAATTTGTACTATGGACTATTTGTACCCTACATAACAATCAAGATAGCATTTTTTTCCACACTGTGTAGTGAGTGAGCCAGTTTCTAAACCCCATATTTCTGCCTAATTTATTGTACCTCTGCTATCACCATTTGTGTTATGGTCCTCTAAGAAGATGCCAAGATGGGATTAGATATGCAATATATTTATGGGATAAATTCCTTTTAAGATTCAAGGAAAAGTTTTGAGATAAAACTTGAGAGCTGGGAAGGGAAGATGGTGGGGAAGTAGGAGGAGGTGCTGTTTCAACCTGTACCCTAAAGTGAGCTGATTACCTACTAAAGAACTCCAGTCACCCATGAAATCAGCCTGCGACCAGAATTATACATGTCTGGATCTCTACAGGAGCAGAAGACACCAGTGGCAGGTAAAGCAGAGTGGGAAGGATGGACTGATATCGGAAGATAAACAAAAGGGGGAGGGAGCCACCAGAGGCGACCAATTGGAAAGTAATACCCCAATAAGAGAGTGCCCTGTGTCTGGGGACCAGCATTAGCTTGGAGTCTGGTTGAAAGCACTCAAAAAAAAAAAAAAAGAGCAAAAGATCATGGTGGGGGGGATACTGTGGGAATCTGGGCGGTTAGGAACAGGGGCTTAAGTCCCCGGAACCAGGACAGCCTCCCCCGGTGCTGAGCCAGAAAGAGTGTGGCGGAGAAAGCAGGTCTTGGTCCCTGAGCCGTCAGCTCGCCTGAGCAGCCAGCGCGCCTGAGAACGTGTGGGGTCTGGCTCCCAAGAGGGGCTGGGAGCCTGGTCAGACAGCATTCCCAAAAGTGCTTGTCCCACACCCTCCCCTGGGAGAGGTGCCCACAGGTACTAGCCTGGAGTGTTCCAGGGTACACCTTGACTGCACCACAATCTATACATCCAGCTGCATCTGTTTAGCCCTCTCTCACCAAAATGACTAGGAGGAGGAATGCCCAACAGAAGAAAAATACAGAGGATGGACCTTCTGCAACAGAGCTAATGGCTAGTGACATAGACAATATGTTGGAAAAGGAATTCAGGCTAACAATCATCCAGGCAATAGCTAGGTTGGAGAAAGCCATGGATGACCAAACAGAATTGATTAGGGCAGAACTGAAAGCCACCAGGGATAATGTTCACAATGTTAGGGCAGAACTGTAGGCCAACGGGGATGATGTTCAAAATGCTCTCAATGAATTCCAATCTAATCTAAATTCTCTAAAAGCTAGGGTAACTGAGACAGAAGATAGAATTAGTGATCTGGAGGAAAAACAGATAGAGAGAAAGGATCAGGAGGAAGCCTGGAACAAACATCTCAGAAGCCACGAACACAGAATCAGGGAAATAAATGATGCCATTAAAAGTTCCAACATCAGAATTATTGGAAACCCTGAAGGGGAAGAAAAAGAAAGAAGTCTAGAAGATATAGTGGAACAAGTTGTCTATGAAAATTTTCCCAATCTCACGAATGGAAACAATGTTCATGTACTAGAGGAAGAGCGGTTTCCCCCCAAGATCTTAGATTCTTGAAAGACCTCATGACACCTAATAGTTAGAATGAAGAATTATGCTTCTAGACAGACACTCTTAGAAGCAGCTAGGACAAAGAGGCTCCTTACATACAGAGGAAAGCCCATTAGAATAACATCAGACCTGTCCACAGAGACCTGGCAAGCCAGGAAGGGCTGGAAAAATATATTCAGAGCACTAAATGAGAAGAACATGCTGTAAGAATACTTTATCCTGCAAGACTGACATTCAAAATGGCTGGAGAGATAAAGAGTTTCCAAGACCAGCAAGGCTTAAAAGACTATGCAACCACCAAGCCGACACTGCAGGAAATATTAAGGGGGGGTCCTATAAAAGAGGAAAAATCCCAAGAATATCATTGAACAGAAATATAGAGACAATCTACAGACAAAAAGACTTCAAAGGTAACACGATGTCCATAAAAACATATCTATCAATAATCACTCTCAATGTAAATGGCCTAAATGTGCACATAAAATGACACAGGGTTACAGATTGGATAAAAAGACAGGACCCATCCATATGTTGTCTACAAGAGACTCATTTTGAAACTAAGGATACACCCAGACTGAAAGTGAAGGGATGGAGAAGCATCTTTCGTGCCAATGGGCCTCAGAAGAAGGCCGGGGTAGTGATTCTCATACCAGATAAATTAGATTTTAAACTAAAGACTGTAGTCAGAGATACAGAAGGACACTACAAATTCTTAAAGGGATTATCCACCAAGATGATCTAACAATTGTGAATATCTATGCCCCCAATATGGGAGCAGCCAATTACATAAGAAAATTATTAATCAAGATAAAGAGTCACATTGATATGAATACATTGATAGTAGGAGATCTTAATACGCCTCTCTCAGTAATAGATCATCAAAGCAGAAAATTAATAAAGAAACAAGAGCATTGAATGAAACATTGGACCAGATGGACCTCATAGACATATACAGAACATTCCACCCTAAAACAAAAGAATACTCATTCTTCTCAAGTGCACATGGAACTTTCTCCAGAATAGACCACATACTGGGTCACAAAGCAGGACTCAACCGATACCAAAAGCCTGACGTTATTCACTGCATATTCTCAGATCACAATGCTTTCAAACAGGACCTCAATCACAAGGAAAAGATCGGAAGGAACTCAAACACCTGGAAGCCAAAGCACACCTTGCTTAAGAATGCTTGGATCAACCAGGAGATCAAAGATGAACTTAAACAATTCATGGAAACCAATGAGAATGAAGACACTTCTGTCCAAAACCTATGGGATACAACAAAGGCAGTTCTAAGGGGGAAATACATAGCCATCCAAGCCTCCCTCAAAAAAATTGAAAAATCCAGAATACACCAGCTGTCTCTACACCTTAAAGAACTGGAAAATCAACAACAAATCAAACCAACTCCACATGCAAGAAAGGAAATAATCAAGATTAGAGCAGAGATCAATGAGGTAGACACCAGAGATACAGTAGAACATATCAATGAAACTAGAAGCTGTTTTTTTGAAATAATCAATAAGATCGATAAACCATTGGCCACACTAATCCAAAAGAAAAGTGAGAAAGCCCAATTTAATAAAATTATGAATGAAAAGGGAGAGATCACAACTAACACCAAGGAAATAGAAACAATCATCAGAAATTATTACCAAAAGTTATATGCCAATAAGCTAAGCAACCTAGATGAAATGGATGCATTCCTGGAAAACTATAAACTCGCAAAATTGAATGAGGAAGAAATGGACAACCTGAATAGACCTATATATAGTAATGAGATTGAAGCAGTGATCAAAAAACTCCCCAAAAACAAGAGCCCAGGACCTGACAGATTCCCTGGGGAATTCTACCAAACTTTCAAAGAAGAAATAACACTAATTCTCCTGAAGCTGTTTCAAAAAATTGAAGCAGAAGGGAAAGTTCCAGACTGTTTTTATGAAGCCAGCATTACCCTGATCCCCAAAGCAGACAAAGACCCTACCAAAAAGGAGAATTTCAGACCAATATCCCCGAAGAATATGGATGCTAAGAATGTCAACAAGATCCTAGCAAACAGGTTCCAGCAGCACATTAAAAAGATTATCCACCATGACCAGGTGGGATTCATCCCTGGGTTGCAAGGACGGTTCAACATTCACAAATCAATCAATGTAATAGAACAAATCAATAAGAGAAGAGAGAAGAAACATGTGGTCCTCTCAATGGATGCAGGAAAAGCATTTGAAAAAATCCAGTATCTGTTCCTGATTAAAACGCTTCAAAGAATAGGGATAGAGGGAATATTCCTGAACTTCCTAAAATCTTTGTATGAAAGACCCACAGCAAATATCATCCTAAATGGGAAAAACTTGCAGCCTTCCCGTTGATATCAGGAACACGATAAGGATGCCCACTCTCACCACTCTTGTTCAACATAGTATTAGAATTCCTAGCAACAGCAATCAGACAACAAAGAGAAATAAAAGGTATCCAAATTGGTAATGAAGAAGTCAAACTATCTCTCTTTGCAGATGACATGATTCTTTATATGGAAAACCCAAAAGACTCCACCCCCAATCTACAAGAACTCATACAGCAATTCAGTAATGTGGCAGGATACAAAGTCATTATACAGAAATCAGTGGCTTTCTTATACAGTAACAATGAAAATACAGAAAGGCAAATTAGAGAATCGATTCCATTGACTATAGCACCAAGAACCATAAGATACCTGGGAATAAACCTAACCAAAGAGGTAAATGATCTGTACTCGAGGAACTACAGAACCCTCATGAAAGAAACTGAAGGAGACATAAAAAGATGGAAGACTGTTCCATGCTATGGATCGGAAGAATAAACATTGTTAAAATGTCTATACTGCCTAGAGCAATCTATACTTTCAATGCCATTCCGATCAAAATTCCACCGGTATTCCTTAAAGAACTGGAGCAAATAATCCTAAAATTTTTATGGAATCTGAAGAGACCCTGACTTGCTAAGGAAATGTTGAAAAACAAAAACAAAACTGGTGGCATCATGTTACTGGATTTCAAGCTTTACTACAAAGCTGTGATCACCAAGACAGCATGGTACTGGCATAAAAACAGACACATAGAACAGTGGAACAGAGTAGAGAGCCCAGATATGGACACTCAACATTAGGGTCAAATAATCTTCGACAAAACAGAAAAAAATATACAATGGAAAAAAGACTCCACCCCCAAACTACAAGAACTCATACAGCAATTCAGTAACGTGGCACGATACAAAGTCATTATACAGAAATCAGTGGCTTTCTTATACAGTAACAATGAAAATACAGACAGGCAAATTAGAGAATCGATTCCATTGACTATAGCACCAAGAACCATAAGATACCTGGGAATAAACCTAACCAAAGAGGTAAATGATCTGTACCTCAGGAACTACAGAGCCCTCATGAAAGAAATTGAAGGAGACACAAAATATACAGTGGAAAAAAGACAGTCTCTTCAATAAATGGTGTTGGGAAAACTGGACAGCTATATATAGAAGAATGAAACTCGACCATTCTCTTACACCGTACACAAAGATAGACTCAAAATGGATAAAAGACCTCAATGTGAGGCAGGAATCCATCAGAATCCTAGAGGAGAACATAGGCAGTAACCTCTTCAATATCAGCCACAGCAACTTCTTTCAAGATATGTTTCCAAAGGCAAAGGAAACAAAAGTGAAAATCAACTTTTGGGACTTCATCAAGATCAAAAGCTTCTGCACAGCAAAGGAAACAGTCAACAAAACAAAGATGCAACCCATGGAATGGGAGAAGATATTTACAAATGACAGTACAGACAAAAGGCTGATATCTGGATCTATAAAGAACTCCTCAAACTCAACACACACAAAACAGATAATCATATCAAAAAATGGGCAGAAGATATGAACAGACACTTCTCCAGTGAAGACATACAAATGGCCATCAGACATATGAAAAAATGCTCATCATAACTAGCCATCAGGGAGATTCAAATTAAAATCACATTGAGATACCACCTTACACCAGTTAGATTGGCCAAAATTAGCAAGACAGGAAACAACGTGTGTTGGAGAGGATGTGGAGAAAGGGGAACCCTCTTACACTGTTGGTGGGAATGCAAGTTGGTGCAGTCACTTTGGAGAACAGTGTGGAGATTCCTCAAGAAATTAAAAATAGAGCTTCCCTATGACCCTACAATTGCACTACTGGGTATTTAACCCACAGATAGAGATGTAGTGAAAAGAAGAGCCATCTGTACCCCAATGTTTATTGCCACAATGGCCACGGTCGCCAAACTGTGGAAAAAATAAAGATGCCCTTCAATGGACGAATGGATAAGGAAGATGTGGTCCATATACACAATGGAGTATTATGCCTCTATCAGAAAAGATTAATACCCAACTTTTGTAGCAACATGGATGGGACTGGAAGAGATTATGCTGAGTGAAATAAGTCAAGCAGAGAGAGTCATGTATCATATGGTTTCACTTATTTGTGTAGCATAACAAAGAACGTGGAGGACATTGGGAGATGGAGAAGAGAAGGGAGTTGTGGGAAATTAGAAGGGGAGATGAACCATGAGAGACTATGGACTCTGAAAAACAACTTGAGTGTTTTGAAGGGGTGAGGGTTGGGAGTTTGGGAAACCAGGTGTAGGGTAATAGAGAGGGCAGGTATTGCATGGAGTTCTAGGTGTGGTGCAAAAACAATGTGCACTGTTATGCTGAAAATAAATAAATTAATTTAAAAAAGAACTTGAGAGCTAAGATTTGAGAGAACTGATAACATTTTAGAGAGCCTTCAGGTCCTGATGTATATCAGACACTTCTGAAGGAGAAAGGAAAATAAAGAGGATTGGGTAGAAAGCCTAAAGCACAGTTCAAGAGTTTTGGCTAGGGCTGTAAAGAGTTCTTGAGTTAAAATTACCCATTGGAAGAGTTCTGCATCTCTGATTCTTGGGTCTCTGTACTACTGCCATGCTACCTTTGGCTGGGACAAGCCCATGAGGAGAGTGACCTCATTATAAACATGGTGATGGATGAGCAGGGCAGCAGCTGGGCCATCAGTCAGTGCTGTTCTGTAAAGCATATCTGTGGCAGAAATAAAAGCCTAGCCATTTGAATTAACATAAACCATGCACGTTTTCTAAATGTTTTAGATATTATTGCTTCTTTTTTTAATTAATTAACGAATTAATTATTTTTATAAACATACAATATATTTTTATCCCCAGGGGTACAGGTCTGTGAATCGCCAGGTTTACACAGTTCACAGCACTCACCATAACACATACCCTTCCCAATGTCCATAACCCCACTCCCCCTCTCCCAACCACCCCTCCCCCCAGCAACCCTCAGTTTGTTTTGTGAGATTAAGAGTCATATATGGTTTGTCTCTCTCCCAATCCCATCTTGTTTCATTTATTCTTCTCCTACCGCCCTAAACCCCCATGTTGCATCTCCACTTCCTCATATCAGGGAGATCATATGATAGTTGTCTTTCTCTGATTGACTTATTTCACTAAGCATGGTACCCTCTAGTTCCATCCACGTCATCGCAAATGTCAAGATTTCATTTCTTTTTATGGCTGCATAGTATTCCATTGTATATGTATACCACATCTTCTTTATCCATTCATCTGTTGATGGACATCTAGGTTCTTTCCATAGTTTGGCTATTGTGGATATTGCTGCTATAAACATTGGTGTGCATGTGCCCCTTTGGTTCACTACATTTGTATATTTAGGGTAAATACCCAGTTTATGCAAATGCTGGGTCATAGGGTAGCTCAATTTTCAACTTTTTGAAGACCTCCATGCTGTTTTCCAGAGTGACTGCACCAGCTTGCATTCCCACCAACAGTGTAGGAGGGGTTCCCTTTCTCCGCATCCTCACCAGCATCTGTCATTTCCTGACTTGTTAATTTTAGCCATTCTGACTGTTGTGAGGTGATATCTCATTGTGGTTTTGATTTGTATTTCCCTGATGCTGAGTGATGTGGAGCTCTTTTTCATCTGTCGGTTGGCCATTTGGATGTCTTTGCATATATGTCTGCTCATATCTTCTGCCCATTTCTTGATTGGATTAATTGTTCTTTGGGTGTTGACTTTGCTAAGTTCTTTATACATTTTGGACACTAGCCCTTTATCTGATATGTGATTTGCAGATATCTTCTCTCATTCTGTCAGCTGTCTTTTGGTTTTGTTAACTGTTTCCTTTGCTGTGCAAAATCTTTGGATCTTGATGAAATCTCAATAGTTCATTTTTGCCCTTGCTTCCCTTGTTTTTGCCGATGTTCCTAGGAAGATGTTGCTGCGGCAGAGGTCGGAGAGGTTGCTGCCTGTGTTCTCCTCGAGGATTTTGATGGATTCCTTTCTCACATTGAGGTCCTTCATCCATTTTGAGTCTATTTTCTTGTGTGGTGTAAGCAAATGGTCCAATTTCATTTTTCTGCATGTGGCCGTCCCATTTCCCCAACAGCATTTATTGAAGAGGCTGTCCTTTTTCCATTGGACATTCTTTCCTGCTTTGTCAAAGATTAGTTGACCATAGAGTTGAGGGTCTATTTCTGGGCTCTCTATTCTGTTCCATTGATCTATGTGTCTGTTTATGTGCCAGTACAATGCTGTCTTGATGATGACAACTTTGTAATAGGGCTTGAAGTCCGGAATTGTGATGCCATCAGCTTTGGCTTTCTTTTTCAATATTCCTTTGGCTATTCGAGGTCTTTTCTGGTTCCATATAAATTTTAGGATTATTTGTTCCATTTCGTTGAAAAAAGTGGATGGTATTTTGAAAGCGATTGCATTAAATGCCTAGATTGCTTTAGGTAGCATAGACATTTTCACAATATTTGTTCTTCCAATCCAGGAGCATGGGACATTTTTCCATTTCTTTGTGTCCTCTTCAATTTCTTTCATGAATACTTTATAGTTTTCTGCATATAGATTCTTGGCCTCTTTGGTAAGGTTTATTCCTAGGTATCTTATTGTTTTGGGTGCAATTGTAAATGGGATTGACTCCGTAATTTCTCTTTCTTCTGTCTTGTTGTTGGTGTACAGAAATGCAACTGATTTCTGTGCATTGTTCTTATATCCTGACACTTTACTGAATTCCTGTACAAGTTCTGGCAGTTTTGGAGTGGAGTCTTTTGGGTTTTCCACATATAGTATCATATCGTCTGTGAAGAGTGATAGTTTGACTTCTTTGCCAATTTGGATGCCTTTAATTTCCTTTTGTTGTCTGATTGCTGAGGCTAGGACTTCTAGTACTATGTTGAATAGCAGTGGTGATAATGGACATCCCTGTCGTGTTCCTGACCTTAGCGGAAAAGCTTTCAGTTTTTCTCCATTGAGAATGATATTTGTGGTGGGTTTTTCATAGATGGCTTTGATAATATTGAGGTATGTGTCCTCGATCCCTACACTTTGAAGATTTTTGATCAGGAAGGGATGCTGTACTTTGTCAAATGCTTTTTCAGCATCTATTGAAAGATGGTTCTTGTTCTTTCTTTTATTAATGTGTTCTATCACATTGATTGATTTGTGGATGTTGAACCAACCTTTCAGCCCTGGAATAAATCCCACTTGGTCGTGGTGAATAATCCTTTTAATGTACTGTTGAATCCTATTGGCTAGTATTTTGGTGAGAATTTTTGCATCTGTGTTCATCAAGAATATTGGTCTGTAGTTCTCTTTTTTGACGGGATCCTTGTCTGGTTTTGGGATCAAGGTGATGCTGGTCTCATGAAATGATTTTGGAAGTTTTCCTTCCATTTCTGTTTTTTGGCAGGGTTTCAGGAGAGTAGGAATTAGTTCTTTAAATGTTTTGTAGAATTCCCCTGGGAAGCTGTCTGGCCCTGGGCTTTTGTTTGTTTAGAGATTTTTGAAGACTGTTTCAGTCTCCTTACTCCTTATGGGTCTGTTCAGGTTTTCTATTTCTTCCTGGTTCAGTTGTGATAGTTTATATGTCTCTAGGAATGCATCCATTTTTTCCAGATTGTCAAATTTGTTGTGTAGAGTTGCTCATAGTATGTTCTTATAATTGTCTGTATTTCTTTGGTGTTAGTTGTGATCTCTCCTCTTTCATTCATGATTTCATTTATTTGGGTCCTTTCTTTTTTATTTTTGGAAAGTCTGGCCAAGCGTTTATCAATCTTTTTAATTCTTTCAAAGTACCAGCTCCAGTTTCGTTGATTTTTTCTATTGTTTTTTTGGTTTCTATTTCATTAATTTCTACTCTGATCTTTATGATTTCTCTTCTCCTGCTGGGTTTAGGGTTTCTTTCTTGTTCTTTCTCCAGCTCCTTTAGGTGTAGGGTTAGGTTGTGTACTTGAGACCTTTCTTGTTTCTTGAGAACGGCCGTACTGCTATATATTTTCCTCTCAGGACTGCCTTGGCTGTGTCCCACAGATTTTGAACTGTTGTGTTTTCATTATCATTTGTTTCCATGAATTTGTTCAATTCTTCTTTAATTTCCTGGTTGACCCATTCATTATTTACAAGAATGCTCTTTAGTCTCCATGTATTTGGGTTCTTTCCAAATTTCCTCTTGTGATTGAGTTCTAGCTTCAGAGCAATGTGGTCTGAAAATATGCAGGGAATGATCCCCATCTCTTGATACCAGTTGAGACCTGATTTATGACCTAGGTTGTGATCTATTCTGGAGAAGGTTCCATGTGCACTAGAGAAGAATGTGTATTCTGTTGCTTTGGGATGAAATGTTCTGAATATATCTGTGATGTCCATCTGGTCCAGTGTGTCATTTAAGGCCTTTATTTCCTTGTGGATCTTTTGCTTGGATGATCTTCCATTTCAGTGATGAAAGTGTTAAATTCCCCTACTATTATTTTATTATTATTGATGTGTTTCTTTGTTTTTGTTATTAATTGGTTTATATAGTTGGCTGCTCCCACGTTAGGGGCATAGATATTTACAATTGTTAGGTCTTCTTGTTGGACAGACTCTTTGAGTAGGATATAGTGTCCTTCCTCATCTCTTATTATAGTCTTTGGCTTAAAATCTAATTGATCTGATATAAGGATTGCCACCCCAGCTTTCTTCTGATGCCCATTAGCATGGTAAATTGTTTTCCACCCCCTCACTTTAAATCTGGAGGTGTCTCTGTTGTACAATGAGTTTCCTGTAGGCAGCATATAGATGGGTTCTGTTTTTTTATCCATTCTGATACCCTTGTCTTTTGTTTGGTGCATTTAGCCCATTAACATTCAGAGTAACTATTGAGAGATATGAATTTAGTGACATTGTATTGTCTGTAAGGTGACTGTTACTGTATGTTGTCTCTGTTCCTTTTCTGATCTACTACTTTTAGAGTCTCTCTTTGCTTTGAGGACCCCTTTCAATATTTCCTGTAGAGCTGGTTTGGTGTTTGGAAATTCTTTCAGTTTTTGTTTGTCCTGGAAGATTTTTATCTCACCTTCTATTTTCAGTGATAGCCTAGCTGGATAGAGTATTCTTGGCTGCATGTTTTTCTCATTTAGTGTTCTGAATATATTATGCCAGCTCTTTCTGGCCTGCCAGGTCCCTGTGGATAAGTCTGCTGCCAATCTAATATTTGTACCATTGTAAGTTACAGACTTCTTTTCCCAGGCTGTTTTCAGGATTTTCTCTTTGTCACTAAGACTTGTAAATTTTACTATTAGGTGACGGGGTGTGGACCTATTTCTTGTTGACTTTGAGGGGGGTTCTCTGCATCTCCTGGATTTTGATGCTTGTTCCCTTTGCCATATTAGGGAAATTCTCTCCAATAATTCTGTCCAATAGACCTTCTGCTCCCCTCTCTCTTTCTTCTTCTTCTGGAATCCCAATTATTCTAATGTTGTTTCATCTTATGCTGTCACTTATCTCTCGAATTCTCCCCTCGTGGTCCAGTAGTGGTTTGTCTCTCTTTTCTCAGCTTCTATATTTTCTGCCATTTTATCTTCTATATCACTAATTCTTTCTTCTGCCTCATTTATCCTAGCAGTGAGAGCCTCTATTTTTGATTGCACCTCATTAATAGCTTTTTTGATTTCAACTTGGTTAGATTTTCGTTCTTTTATTTCTCCAGAAAGGACTTTTATATCTCCAGAGAGTGTTTCTCTAATATCTTCCATGCCTTTTTCGAGCATGGCTAGAACCTTGAGAATCGTCATTCTGAAATCTAGATCTGACATATTACCAATGTCTGTATTGATTAGGTCCCTAGCCTTCGGTACTGCCTCTTGTTTTTTTTGTTTTTTTGTTTTTTTTTTTTTTTTTTTGTGGTGATTTTTCCGCCTCGTCATTTTGTCCAGATAAACGTGTATGAAGGAGCAAGTAAAATACTAAAAGGGTGGCAAAGGCCCCAGGAAAATGTGCTTTAACAAAATCAGAAGAGACCCCAAATCATGGGGGGCGGGCAGGGATTAAAAAGAGGTTCAGGAAAAAAAGAAAAACATAAAAAAAGAAAACAAATAAAGAACAAATATAAAAAAGAAAATATATATATATTAGATCAACAAGTTAAAAACGTTCATAATAGAAAAGGGTAAAAGTTAAAAAAATTTGAAAAAAAAAATAAATTAACCGCAAGACTAAAGAATTATGGGGAGAAAGCCATGAGTTCCATGCTTTGCTTTCTCCTCCTCTGAAATTCTGCTGCTGTCCTTTGTATTGAACCTGCTCTCCTGGGTAGGTGAACTTGGTCCTGGCTGGATTTCTTGTTGATCTTCTGAGGGAGGGGCCTGTCGTAGTGATTCTCAAGTGTTTTTGCTCGAGGCGGAATTGAACTGCCCTTACCAGGGGCTGGGCTAATTAATCTGCTTGGGTTCGCTTTGGGAGCTTTTGTTCCCTTAATGCTTTCTGTAGAGTTTCAGAGGAAGGGAATGAAAATGGTGGCCTCCCAGTCTCCCGCCCAGAGGAGCCAAGAGCCTGGGGCTCCACTCCTCAGTGCGCCCCCAGAGAACTGTGCCCAATCACTCCCTTATCCTCGGCCTCCAGCCGCACTCCGAGCTCACCCAGCCTTTGACCGGTTCAAGGTAACCCCGAGCTGCGAGCTCACTCCTCGGCTCTGTCTCTGTAGCCGGCTTCCCCATTCTAATACCTGCAAGCTCTGCGACACTCCGACACCCCTGTTCCTTCTGTGACCCTGCGTGACCTGGGGCCACGCTGACCCCGCATGGGCTTCACCCTGGTATAGACTCTGGAGCAATGTTCCTCAGTGGAACAGACTTTTAAAAGTCCTGATTTTGTGCTCCGTTGCTGTGCCGCTTGCTGGGAGCTGGCTCCTCCCCCCTGCATTCTATCTTCCCGTCGCTTTGGATTCACTTCTCCGCCAGTCCTACCTTTCAGAAAGTGGTTGATTTTCTGTTTCTAGAATTGCTGTTCTTCTTCTCTTTGATCTCCCATTGGATTTTTAGGTGTTTGTAATGTTTAGATAAGCTATCTAGCTGATCTCCTGCTACCTGATGTAGTCTCAGCCTGCTACTTCTCCGACATCTTGACTCCTCCTGATATTATTGCTTCTTAAAGCAATTTCTGCTTGGTGGGATTTTGGGAGTTTTTCTGTTTAAACTAACACTTCCTAAATTGTAGGTTTCCTCCCTAATTTAATTTGGATTGACATCTATCTTTCTTCAGTGTTAGGGTATAAATTCCAAATTACCTTAGTTTGAAAGTTTTATTTTGTGTTTTTCCAGGTAAGATTTAAGCAACAATATGTATGGAAGATGCCACTTTTTGCCCTTAACCCAGGGAATCTCCTTATAAAGGTGATAGCTTCCTTGGTAATAGCATCCTGAGTGAGACACTAGAAATAAATCAGTTTATCTTCTCTCTACAACTCAAAAAAATTACAGAATTCATATTCAGTTACTGGTGGGTCAGTTTTTTCATTTTCACATCACGTTGGTGTCCACCTGCATTTACTTGGATGAATAGGCAAGTGCTGATGATGCAGCTTTAATGGTATTTTACTTTACAATAGGCAAGAAATGCCAGCATGTGGTTCCCATGGGATCCTCAATTCTATCCCTTTATGCTATTCTAATGATTAAAAAATAGCAGGTAAATCAATAAAAATTGCTACTGTAGTTGGATAATACTAAAGGATTTAGGGACAAAGGTTGACCCAAATATGTTAGGATTCATATTGGAAGATGTTTCTAAAAGTATTGATTCTGATCCATTTATGACTTGAATAGGGCTCTGAGGGTGTATAGACATTGTAGGCTCATTTGTAGACTTTAAGTTATCTGATTTTTTAAATAATTCTCAATGGTTACATCAATACTTCCTGAACCTTAGGTACTGCATACCATTATTCTCATATCTTTTAGTGGCTTTTCTCAAAGTCGGCCAAATAGAGCAGAAACCAGATGAAATATGGCGAATTACTCAAGAGCAAATGTTTCTAGTCAAGCGGATTGTCTAACTATGAATCCTGATTTTTGATGCTGGGTAGAAAGTCAGTTTTATTTGGAGGGCTAATTCTTTGTACATATTGGTAATCTCTGATAAGGTTAATAAACTCAATTTATTGTCAGGTCTCAATGTGAATGTGCAATGAACAATTATCAAATGATATTATCTCTGAGAGGTACTGAAGTAAAGTTTCCTGCAGTTAAAGAGCTGCCTACTTTTTATTACTGCAACCTAGAATTCTCCGACTAATGTGGAGGAATTACTTCTCTGGCTTCAGTGGCAATGGTATGGTATTGCAGGACACTGTGAAAATGTATATGTTATTTGAAAGAGTTAGATATGCCTTCACACCTGGTAAATATTTTTGTGAAAATTAGTATCTGAAAGCTTATTCACCTTGAAGTCATATAAATTATCATGTACAAAATTCTCATTGTTGAAAAGTTGGGTGGGAGGGGCTTGAATCTTTAGCTGTTTGAATCCTTAGCATTGGGAGAAAAGATCCAGCAGTCCCAGGGGAAGTGTAAAGACACTTCGATTATGGAAATATTACTTAATACATTGTCATTACCATATACTAAATGAGTACAAATGAGTTACCAGAAGTGAATTCATATTGCCATCATTTACTAAATTAAAAAATTACAGCCCTAAACAGCTAATGTATCTTCATAGTATTACCAGGGAATAATACTTCAATGGGGAAAAGACAGTTTGTCACATTTTGTAATAAATTCAGGGCAATATTATGATTGTATATGTTTGTGTGTATCTTTAAGTATGTTGTATATGTAACACACATTCTGCCTACTCACCCTATTGGACTGCAAGGCACAGTCAAACCTAAGAAACTACAGTCGACAGCCACCATGAAAATAGTTCAGTACCCTCTGTTTTGCATAGTGTCTCAGGGATTTTTTTTCAGGTTTTCAGAAAACTTAATTTCCTTTCCTTTCCTTTCCTTTCATTTTCAGTGTTCCAAAATTCATTGTTTATGCACAACAACCATTGATCCATGTAATACGTGTCCTACATAATACCCACCACTAGGTTAATCCAACCCCCCACCACCCTCCTCTCCAAAACCCTCAAGTTTGCTTCTCAGAGTCCACAGTCTCTCATGGTTTGTCTCCCTTTCAAATTTCTCCCAATTCACTTCTCTCCATCTCCCAATGTCCTCTGTGTTATTCCTTATGCTCCACAAGTAAGTGAAACCATATGATGATTGACTCTCTCTGCTTGATTTATTTCACTCAGCATAATCTCCTCCAGTCCCATCTATGCTGATACAAAAATTGTGTATTCATCATTTCTGATGGCTATGTAATATTCCACTTTATATAAGGACCATATCTTCTTTATCCATTCATCTGTTGAAGGGCATCTTGGCTCTAACCACAGTTTGGCGACTGTGGCCATTCCTGCTGTAAACATTGGGGTACAGATGGCCCTTCTTTTCACTACATCTCTATTTATGGGGTAAATACCCAACAGTGCAATTGCAGGGTCATAGGGTAGCTTATTTTTAATTTCTTGAGGAATCTCCACACTGTTCTCCAAAGTGGCTGCAACAACTTGTGTTCCCACCAACAGTGTAAGAGGGTTCCCCTTTCTCCACAACCTGTCCAACACTTGTTGTTTACTGTCTTACAAATTTTGGCCATTCTAGGGGCGCCTGGGTGGCTCAGTGGGTTAAGCCACTGCCTTCGGCTCAGGTCATGATCTCAGGGTCCTGGGATCGAGTCCCACATCAGGCTCTCTGCTGAGCAGAGAGCCTGCTTCCCTCTCTCTCTGCCTGCCTCTCTATCTACTTGTGATCTCTCTCTGTCAAATAAATAAATAAAATCTTTAAAAAAAAACAAAAAAAACACAAAAAAAAACAAATTTTAGCCATTCTAAATGATGTATGTGGGTATTTCAATGTGGTTTTGATTTGAATCTCCCTGATGGCTAATGATGATGAACACTTTTTCATGTGTCTGTTAGCCATTCTTATGTTTGTGTTTTTTTTTTTTTTAGAATTATCTGTTCATGTCTCCTGCGCATTTTTTGACGTGATTATCTTTTTTGTGTGTGTTGAGTTTGAGGAGTTCTTTATAGATTTTGGATATCAGCTCTTTGTAGTGTCATTTGCGAATATCTTCTCCCATTCTGTGGGTTGCCTCTTTTTTTGTTGACTGTTTCCTTTGTTGTGCAGAAACTTTTGATCTTGAGAAGCTCCAAAAGTTCATTTTTGCTTTTGTTTCCTTTGCCTTTGGGGATATGTCTTGAAAGAAGTTTCTGTCACCGATGTCTAAGAGTTTACTGCCTATGTTCTCCTCTAGAATTTTGATAGATTCCTGCCTCACATTGAGGTCTTTTATCCATTTTGAGTTTATCTTTGTGTACAATGTAAGAGAATGGTCGAGTTTCATTCTTCTTCATACAGCTGTCCAATTTTCCCAGCACCATTTATTGAAGAGACTGTCTTTTTTCCACTGTATATTTTTTTCCAGCTTTGCTGAAGATTATTTGACCATAGAGTTGAGTGTCTGTTTTTATACCAGTACCATGCTGTCTTGGTGATCACAGTTTTGTAGTAAAGCTTAAAATCAGACAACGTGATATCCTCAGTTTTGTTTTTGTTTTTCAACATTTCCTTGGCAGTTCGGGGTCTCTTCTGGTTCCTAAAAATTTTAGGATAATTTTTCCAGCTCATTGAAAAATGCTGGTGAAATATTGATCAGGACGACATTGAAAGTATAGATTGCTCTAGGCAGTACAGACATTTTAACAATGTTTATTCTTCTGATCCATGAGCATGGAATGGTCTTCCATCTTTTTGTGTCTTCTTCAATTTCTTTTATGAGTGTTCTGTAGTTCCTTGAGTACAGATCCTTTACCAGTTTGGTTAGGTTTATTCCCAGGTATCTTGTGGTTTTTGGTGATATAGTAAATGGAATTGATTCTCTAATTTCCCTTTCTGTATTTTCATTGTTAGTGTATAAGAAAGCAACTGATTTCTGTACATTGATTTTGTATCAATTGCTGTATGTGTTCTAGTAATTTGGGGCTGGAGTCTTTTTGGTTCTCCATATAAAGTGTGATATCACCTGTGAAGAGAGAGAGTTTGACTTCTTCATTGCCAATTTGAATACTTTTTATTTCTTTTTGTTGTCTGATTGTTGTTGCTAGGTCTTCTAGCACTATGTTGAGCAACAGTGGATAGAGTGGACATCCTTGTCATGTTCCTGATCTCAAAAGGAAGACTGTCAGCTTTTTCCCATTGAGGATAATATTTACTGTGGGTTTTTCATAGATAGATTTTATGAAGTTGAGTAATGTTCCCTCTATCCCTCTACTTTGAGTTGTTTTAATCAGGAATGGATGCTGTATCTTGTCAAATGCTTTTTCTGCATCAATTGAGAAGACCATATGGTTCTTCTTTCTTCTCTTATTGATTTGTTCTCTCACATTGATTGACCTGCAAATGTTGAACCACCCTTGTATCCCATGGATAAATCCCACCTGGTGGATAATCTTTGTAATGTACTGTTGGATCCTATTAGCTAGGATCATGTTGAGAATCTTGGCATTCATATTGATGAGAGATATTGTTCTGAAATTCTCCTTTTTGATAGGGTCTTTGCCTGGTTTGGTGGCTTCATACAAAGAGTATGGAAGTTTTCCTTCTGTTTCTATTTTTTGAGACAGTGTCAGGACAATAGGTATTATTTCTTCTTTGAATGTTTGGTAGAATTCTCCAGGGAATCCATCAGGTCCCAGACTCATTTTTTAGGAGCTTTTGATCACTGCCTCAATCTTGTTACTAGATATTGGTATATTCAGTTTGTCCATTTCTTTCTGATTCAGTTTTGGAAGTTTATAGGCTTCCAGGAATTAATCCATTTCATGTATGTTGCTTAACTTATTGGCATATTACTGTTGTTAATAATTTCTTATGATTGTTTCTATTTCCTTGTTATTAGTCATGACCTCTCCTTTTCATTCATAATTTTATTAATTTGTGCCCCCTCTCTTTTATTTTGGATTAGTTTTACCAACGTTTTATTGATCTTGTTGATTCTTTCAAAAAACCAGCTTCTAGTTCGGCCGGTGTGTTTCACTGTATCTCTAGTTTCTATCTCATTGATCTCTGCTTAATCTTGTTTTTTTCCCTTCTTGTATGTGGGGTTGGCTTAATTTGTTTTTGATTCTCCAGTTCTTTAAGGTGTAAAGAGAGCTGGTGTATTCTCAATTTTTCAGTTTTTTTGAGGGAGGCTTGGTTGGGTGTATATTTCCTCCTTAGGACCACCTTTGCCGTATCCCATAGGTTTTGGACCTATGTGTCTTCATTCTCATTGTTTTTCATGAATTGCTTAAGTTCTTATTTGATTTCCTGGTTGATCCAAGCATTCTTAAGCAAGGTGGTCTTTAGCTTTCAAGTGTTTGAATTACTTCCAAACTTTTTCTTGTGGTTGAGTTCCAGTGTGAAATCATTGTGGTCTGAGAATGTGCAGGGAATAATCTCAATCTTTTGGTATTGGTTGAGCCCTGATTTGTGATCCAATATATGGTCTATTCTGGAGAAGGATTCATGTGCGCTTGAGAAGAATGAGTATTCTGTTGTTTTAGGGTGGAATGTTCTGTATGTGTCTATGAAGTCCATCTGGTCCCATGTGTCATCTAATGATTTTCTGCTTGGATGATCTGTCTATGACTGAGAGTGTCATGTTAAGATCCCCTACTATTAATGTATTCATATCAATATGCCTATTTTTATTAATAGTTGTCTTATGTAGTTGGCTGCTTCCATATTGAGGGCATAAATATTTACAATTATTAGATCTTGGTGGATAGATCCTTTAAGAATGTGGGACACCTGGGTGGCTCAGAGGGTTAAGCCTCTGCCTTCAGCTGGGGTCATGGTCTCAGGGTCCTCAGGGAGCCTGCTTCACTCTCTCTCTCTGCCTGCCTCTCTGCCTACTTGTGATCTCTCTCTAAAAAAATTAAAAAAAGAATGATGCAATGTCCTTCTTTATCTCTGACTACAGTCTTTAGTTTAAAATCTAATATATCTGATATGAGAATCACTACCCTTTTGAGGCCCATAGTATCTCAGGATTTTAAAAGTGCATTCATACTTCTTATCTCACTTAAAACTGTCCACAAATCTGTGATGTAGGCAAGACTATTAACTTTGTAGAATTGAAAATACTGGGTCTAAGAACAGGTAAGTAATTAGTCTAAGTTCACACAGTTTATAAGGTGTAAACCTGGGACTATAAACCTGACTTCTTATCTCTGGTATTCTACTGAACAGAAGTGAAATAATCAAGTGATCTCTTAAAGGGGAATGCAACTCTGGATACATGTGTGTCTCTATGTAAACCAGAAGTTGTGGAATTGATTTGTGGTAGAAAAAAATCTATTATTTAAAAAAAAATTAATTTTATTTTTTTCTGTGTTCCACCCACCACGAAGTTTACCTATCTGTCCACCCCCTCCCTCCCAAAATGCTGTTTGTTTCTCAAGAAAAATCAGTTCTTATCTGAGAGTAAAACCTGATGAAAATCATGCTTATTATATATTATTGTTCAACAACAGGATTTTATGAGGCCCCCTTTATCTTTCCTTATATTTTCAACTTTTAAAAATGTCTCAATGTCTTTTTCTGGCTTAACTTAATTTGCATCAAAAGAATATAGGTGGGTATTATGGAAGGCATGTATTGCATGGAGCACTGGGTGTGTTTTATAAACAATGAATTCTGGAACAGTGAAAAGAAATAAAAAAATAAATAACAGAGCAACAAGGAAAACCCAACTCCCCCCCACAAAAGACTATAGTACTATATTTAGCTATGAAATGTTTAATTTCCTTAATTTTTGTCATCAAACCTACTTTTTTTTTTAAGATTTTATTTATTTATTTGACAGAGACAGAGAAAGACCCTCCATAAGGGTGAGGGAGACACAGACTCCCCACTGAGCATGGAGCCAGATGCTGTATAGATGCATAAATAGATACATAGATATATACAGGGCTGTATCCCAGAACCCCAAGACTATGGTCTGAGTTGAAAGCAGCAGCTTAACTAACTGAGCCACCCAGGCACCCCCAACCCTACTTATTTGTCATCAAAGGTTCAGGTTCAAACTCCAATAGAGAAATTATTTTGAGAGGAAGACATAAATTTAGTCTGAACATACAACTCACTTTCTTTTTTTTTTAATTTATTTATTTTTATTTGTTTATTTACAGCATAACAGTGTTCATTGTTTTGGCATCACACCCAGTGCTCCATGCAGTACCTGCCCTCCCTATTACCCACCACCTGGTTCCTCAACCTCCCAACCCCCCCACCCCCCCGCCGCCCCTTCATAACCCTCTAGTTGTTTTTCAGAGTCCATAGTCTCTCATGGTTCATCTCCCCTTCCAGTTTCCCTCAACTCCCTCTCCTCTCCATCTCCCCATGTCCTCCATGTTATTTGTTATGCTCCACAAATAAGTGAGACCATATGATACTTGACTCTCTCTGCTTGACTTATTTCACTCAGCATAATTTCTTCCAGTCCCGTCCATGTTGCTACAAAAGTTGGGTATTCGTCCTTTCTGATGGAGGCATAATACTCCATTGTGTATATGGACCACATCTTCCTTATCCATTCATCCGTTGAAGGGCATCTTGGTTCTTTCCACAGTTTGGTGACTGTAGCCATTGCTGCAATAAACATTGGGGTACAAATGGCCCTTCTTTTCACTACATCTGTATCTTTGGGGTAAATACCCAGCAGTGCAATTGCAGGGTCATAGGGAAGCTCTATTCTTAATTTCTTCAGGAATCTCCACACTGTTCTCCAAAGTGGCTGCACTCACTTGCATTCCCACCAACAGTGTAAGAGGGTTCCCCTTTCTCCACATCCTCTCCAACACACGTTGTTTCCTGTCTTGCTAATTTTGGCTATTCTAACTGGAGTTAGGTGGTATCTCAATGTTGTTTTAATTTGAATCTCCCTGATGGCTAGTAATGATGAACATTTTTTCATGTGTCTGATAGCCATTTGTATGCCCAAAAGTTCATTTTTGCTTTTGTTTCCTTGGCCTTTGGAGACATATCTTGAAAAAAGTTGCTGTGGCTGATATCAAAGAGGTTACTGCCTATGTTCTCCTCTAGGATTCTGATGGATTCCTGTCTCACGTTGAGGTCTTTTATCCATTTCGAGTTTATCTTTGTGTACGGTGTAAGAGAATGGTCGAGTTTCATTCTTCTACATATCGCTGTCCAGTTTTCCCAGCACCATTTATTGAAGAGACTGTCTTTTTTCCATTGAATATTTTTTCCTGTTTTGTCGAAGATTATTTGACAATAGAGTTGAGGGTCCATATCTGGGCTCTCCACTCTGTTTCACTGGTCTATGTGTCTGTTTTTATGCCAGTACCATGCTGTCTTGGTGATCACAGCTTTGTAGTAAAGCTTGAAATCGGGTAACGTGATGCCGCCAGTTTTGTTTTTGTTTTTCAACATTTCCTTAGCAATTCGGGGTCTCTTCTGGCTCCATACAAATTTTAGGATTATTTGCTCCAGCTCTTTGAAAAATATTGGTGGAATTTTGATCGGAATGGCATTAAAAGTATAGATTGCTCTAGGCAGTATAGACATTTTAACAATGTTTATTCTTCCAATCCAAGAGCATGGAACAGTCTTCCATCTTTTTGTGTCTTCTTCAATTTCTTTCATGAGTGTTTTGTAGTTCCTCGAGTATAGGTCTTTACTTCTTTGGTTAGGTTTATGCCCAGGTATCTTATGGTTCTTGGTGCTATAGTCAATGGAATCAATTCTCTAATTCCCCTTTCTGTATTTTCATTGTTGGTGTATAAGAAAGCCACTGATTTCTGTACATTGACTTTGTATCCTGCCACGTTACTGAATTGCTGTATGAGTTCTAGTAGTTTGGGGGTGGAGTCTTTGGGGTTTTCCATATAAAGAATCATGTCATCTGCGAAGAGAGAGAGTTTGACTTCTTCCTTGCCAATTTGGATACCATTTATTTCTCTTTGTTGTCTGATTGCTGTTGCTAGAACTTCTAATACTATGTTGAACAAGAGTGGTGAGAGTGGGCATCCTTGTCGTGTTCCTGATCTCAATGGGAAGGCTGCAAGCTTTTTCCCATTGAGGATGATATTTGCTGTGGGTCTTTCATAGATAGATTTTATGAAGTTCAGGAATGTTCCCTCTATCCCTCTACTTTGAAGCGTTTTCATCAGGAACGGATGCTGGATTTTGTCAAATGCTTTTTCTGCATCAATAGAGAGGACCATGTGGTTCTTCTCTCTTCTCTTATTGATGTGTTCTATCACACTGATTGATTTGCGTATGTTGAACCAAACTTGCAACCCAGGGATGAATCCCACCTGGTCATGGTGGATAATCTTTTTCATGTGCTGCTGGATCCTGTTTGCTAGGATCTTGTTGAGAATCTTTGCATCCATATTCATCAGTGATATTGGTCTGAAATTCTCCTTTTTGGTAGGGTCTTTGTCTGGTTTGGGGATCAGGGTAATGCTGGCTTCATAAAAAGAGTCTGGAAGTTTTCCTTCTGCTTCAATTTTTTGGAACAGCTTCAGGAGAATTGGTGTTATTTCTTCTTTGAAAGTTTGGTAGAATTCCCCCGGGAATCCGTCAGGTCCTGGGCTCTTGTTTTTGGGAGGTTTTTCATCACTGCTTCAATCTCATTACTAGTTCAATTTCATTACGGTTCAATTTTGGGAGTTTGTAGTTTTCCAGGAATGCATCCATTTCATCTAGGTGCTTAGCTTATTGGCATATAACTGTTGGTAATAATTTCTGATGATTGTTTCTATTTCCTTGGTGTTAGTTGTGATCTCTCCCTTTTCATTCATAATTTTATTAATTTGGGCTTTCTCTCTTTTCTTGTGGATTAGTGTGGCCAATGGTTTATCGATCTTATTGATTCTTTCAAAAAACCAGCTTCTAGTTTCATTGGTATATTCTACTGTATCTCTCGTTTCTACCTCATTGATCTCTGCTCTAATCTTGATTTTTTTCCTTCTTGCATGTGGAGTTGGTTTGATTTTTTCTTGATTCTCCAGTTCTTTAAGGTGTAGACACAGCTGGTGTATTCTGGATTTTTCAATGTTTTTGAGGGAGGCTTGGATGGCTATGTATTTCCCCCTTAGAACCGCCTTTGCTGTATCCCATAGGTTTTGGACCGAAGTGTCTTCATTCTCATTGGTTTCCATGAATTGTTTAAGTTCATCTTTGATCTCCTGGTTGATCCAAGCATTCTTAAGCAAGGTGGTCTTTAGCTTCCAGGTGTTTGAGTTCCTTCTGAACTTTTCCTTGTGATTAAGCTCCAGTTTCAAAGCATTGTGATCAGAGAATATGCAGGGAATAATGTCAGTCTTTTGGTATCGGTTGAGTCCTGCTTTGTGACCCAGTATGTGGTCTATTCTGGAGAAGGTTCCATGTGCACTTGAGAAGAATGAGTATTCTGTTGTTTTAGGGTGGAATGTTCTGTATACGTCGATGAGGTCCATCTGGTCCAATGTTTCATTCAATGCTCTTATTTCTTTATTAATTTTCTGCTTCGATGATCTGTCTATTTCTGAGAGAGGCGTATTAAGATCTATTATTGTATTCATATCAATATGGCTCTTTATCTTGATTAATAGTTTTCTTATGTAATTGGGTGCTCCCATATTGGGGGCATAGATATTCACAATTGTTAGATCGTCTTGGCGGATAGTCCCTTTAAGAATGATGTAGTGTCCTTCTGTATCTCTGACTACAGTCTTTAGTTTAAAATCTAATTTCTCTGATATGAGAATCGCTACTCTGGCCTTCTTTTGAGACCCATTGGCATGAAAGATGCTTCTCCATCCCTTCACTTTCAGTCTGGGTGTATCCTTAGGTTCAAAATGGGTCTCTTGTAGACAACATATGGATGGGTCCTGTCGTTTTATCCAATCTGCAACCCTGTGTCGTTTTATGGGCGCATTTAGGCCATTCACATTGAGAGTGATTATTGAGAGATAGGTTTTTATTGACATCGTGTTGCCTTTGAAGTCTTTCTATCTATAGATTGTTTCTATATTTCTGTTCAATGATATTCTTAGGATTTTTTCTCTTTTATAGGACCCCCCTTAATATTTCCTGCAGTGTCGGCTTGGTGGTTGCATAGTCTTTTAAGCCTTGCCGGACTTGGAAACTCTTTATCTCTCCTTCCATTTTAAATGTCACTCTTGCTGGATAGAGTATTCTTGGTTGCATGTTCTTCTCATTTAGTACTCTGAATATGTTTTGCCAGCCCTTCCTGGCTTTCCAGGTCTCTGTGGAAAGGTCTGACGTTATTCTAATGGGCTTTCCTCTGTATGTAAGAAGCTTCTTTGTCCTAGCTGCTTTTAAGAGGGTCTCTCTTGAAACATAATTCCCCATTTTAACGATAAGGTGCCGTGAGGACTTTCGAGAATCTAAAATCTTGGGAGGAAATCTTTCTGCCTCTAGTACATGAACGTTGTTTCCATTCGTGAGATTGGGAAAATTTTCATAGACAACTTCTTCCACTATATCTTCTAGACTTCTTTCTTTTTCTTTCCCTTCAGGGATTCCAATAATTCTGACGTTGGAACGTTTCATGGCATCGTTTATGTCCCTGATTCTGTTTTCGTGGCTTCTGAGCTGTTTGTTCCAGGCTTCCTCTTGATACTTTCTCTCTATCTGTTTGTCCTCCAGATCACTAATTCTATCTTCTGTCTCAGTTACCCTAGCTTTTAGAGAATTTAGATTGGATTGGAACTCATTGAGAGCATTTTGAACATCATCCCTGGTGGCTTTCAGTTCTGCCCTAACATTGTGAACATCATCCCTGGTGGCTTTCAGTTCTGCCCTAATCAATTCTGTTTGGTCATCCATGGCTTTCTCCAACCTTGCTATTGCCTGGATAATTGTTAGTCTGAATTCCTTTTCTGACATATTGTCTATGTCGATAGCCATTAGCTCTGTTGCAGAAGGCCCATCCTCTGTATTTTTCTTCTGTCGGGTATTCCTCCTCCTAGTCATTTTGGTAAGAGATGACTAAACAGATGCAGCTGGACTTATCAATTGTGGTGCAGTCAATGTGCACCCTGGAACGCTTCTGTGCAATCAGGATTCCCCACCCAAATGAGAGAAAAAAGAAAAGAAAAAGAAATAGAGAAGAAGAAAGAAAAAAAAGGGGAAAGAAAAAAGGAAAAAAAAAGAGAGAGAGAGATAGGGAAAAAAAAAGGGAAGATAAAAGAGAAGGCTCAGCCCAAATGGGCCACAAGGTAAGATTTGTGGAGTATACAAACAAAAACAGACAGACAAAAAGAGTGATAAAAGTATATGACAAGAGAAAAAAATATGTATATATAAACAAAAAAAAGGGAAGAACCTCATCAGAAAGAACCCCAAGTATAAGGTTTATATATTATCAGGACAAACACAAATTCACAGAAACTCTGACAGAAGGAAAAATTGGGAGAATGGTTATAGATTCTCAGTGTGGGTGAGGAAGGTTATTTTGATTCTTCCTGAAGGTATCTTGATGTTTTTGTTAAGGGACTCAACTTTCCTAAGTTACAGGGGGATTAGAAACTGGTTTGACTATAGGGGTAGCCTTGATTGGGGAAAGGGGATTACCTTGAAGTTTAACTCTATATGTATAGTAGAAAATAAAAATTAAAAAAGAATAAACTAGACTAAACTAAGTTAAAATTAAAAAAGAATTAAAAAAATAGAAAAACAAAAGAAAAACACGGGTGTATGTATCAAAAAGTTCAGGTTAGAAGGTTATTAAAGAATTTGATGTACTGGACATCTCAGTGTGATGGTAAATAGGTTAAAAAATTATCTGTATGTATAAAAAAAGAACCAGAATATTGGTAAAGAGTTAAAAATAAAAGTTGTATTTATGAAGTAGTGGTGATTGTTCTCTTGTAGTCTTTTTTTTTTTTTCTTCCTTCCTGGTTGGTTTTCTGGGGGAGGGGCCTGCCACGTGGGTTTTCAGACAATGATTTTCCCTGAGTTAGGTCCTCCCGCTCCCCTCAAGGGGGTGAGCTCTTTTTTTTTCAGGAAACTGTTTTTTTCAGCCTTTTGTTCTCTGGGGGTTTTTATGTTCTTTCATCTGCTTTCTCTCGCCTTGACAGCTTTTGATGGTTTTTGGAAGTTTAGAGGAGAGCAAACAGCACCCCAACCTCCCTCTCAGAGAGAAGCCTCAGACTGTTTTGCAAAAGCTGCTGGCAGAGTCGGTTCTGAGTCACTGTCCCTGGGGATGAAGGAGCTCCTCGTTGTACCCAAAACCAGGGCCGCGGTGGCTGTCTAGGCAGCTCCAGACCGCCAGAGAGGTTCGGAGCAGAGATCGCACACTGAGATTTTCCCGCTGTCCCGGGCTGGGAATGTCTGGTTTTTCCAGCTGCCAGAGCTCCAGGCTAGCGCCTATGAGCACCTATCCCAAGGGAGGGTGTGGGACACGCGCGTTTCAGGATTGCGGTCTGGCCAGGCTCCCAGCCCCTCTCGGAAGCCAGACCCCACTCGTTCTCGGGTGCGCTGGCGTTCAGGCGCACTGGCGGCTCAGGGACAGAGACCTGATTTCTCTGCCGCACTCTCTCTGGCTCCGCGCCAGGGGAGGCTCTCCTGGGTCCGGGGACTTAGGTCCCTGACCCTAACTGCCCAGGTTCCCACTATTACCCCCCGTGATCCTTTGCTGTTTGTTTTTTGAGTGCTTTCAACCAGACTCCAAGTTAATGCTGGTCCCCAGACGCAGAGCACTCTCGTGTTGGGGTGTTACTTTGCGATTGGTCACCTCTGGTGGCTCCCTCCCCCTTTTGTTTATCTTCCGATATCAGTCGGACGTTCCCAGTCTGCTTTACCTGCCACTGGCGTCTTCTGCTCCTGTAGAGATCCAGACATGTATAATTCTGATCTCAGGCTGATTTCATGAGTGGTCAGAGTTCTTTGGTAGGTAATCAGCTCACTTTAGGGTACAGGTTGAAATGGTGCCTCCTCCTACTTCCCCGCCATCTTCTCTCTACAACTCACTTTCTTAAGCTTTATAGAAATCTTACCAGTACTAGGTAAAGCAAATTTAGTGATCAAACTAAAGAATTAAAAACATTGAACAGTATTATGTCTTTTAATATATTTTGATTCTCGTAGAAGTAAAAGTGCTTAAAAGTTGTTAGATTATCAATTTTGCTAGCATTTCTTGGCTGCAGGTAGTAAGATAACTGCAAGACAGTTGAAGAAGTGAAGGAGGTGCCAGGTGAGTATTTCATTTACAATTACCAGTAATCTGGTAAGCACACCACCAAACATTTATACTATATAACTTCTTTTAATTTAGTACTCTTGAAGGCAGCAGGATTGATATGATCATCTAATTTGGGTCAAGCACTGCATTGAGTTTGGAAAGCTTCCAAATTTGTTTTCTTTTGACACTGTTATTAGTAGCCTCAGATTTTCATGGGCCCTTCCAGAAAGCTGTCCTTTCTCTGTGCTCTCTACAATAGGCTGTACTATTTCTCTTTCTATTTCATGACATAATTATTGGTATAACTGCCATACTCATCTGTGAGCTTCTTGAACACAGAGACTGCATTTTACTTACCTTTGTGTCTGAGCCATTACCCATAATTATCCTGGAATAATAGTAATAAGGACTTAATAAATATATTTGAATGAATGAGTTAAAGGTGAGAAAGTTGGCATTAGGTGTTTGTAAATTGAATTGAAAGCTCTTAGTATTTCTTTGTTCAAATCCTTCATGACTATTGAACTCTACTAGTACAAACATCCTTTCAGAACACATGCTTTTTTAAAATATTTTATTTATTTGACAGAGAGAAATCACAACTAGGCAGAGAGGCAGGCAGAGAGAGAGGAGGAAGCAGGCTCTCTGCGGAGCAGAGAGCCCGATGCGGGGCTCGATCCCAGGACTCTGGGATCATGACCTGAGCCCAAGGCAGAGGCTTTAACCCACTGAGCCACCCAGGCGCCCCAGAACACATTCTTATGGATTTTTATTTTTTATGTGTATTCAATCTAATTGTTTATATATATGGATATTTTTTCTATGCTTTGTTTCCTTAAAAAAAAAAAAACATTTATTTGAGAGAGAAAGAGAAAAAGAGCAGGAGTTGGGGGCAGGGGCAGAGAGAGAGGGAGAATCAGAGTCTCTGCTGAGCAGGGAGCCCAATGTGGGACTTGATCCCAGGACGCTGGGATCATGACCTGAGCCAAAGGTATCTGCTTAACTGACTGATCTATCCAGGTGCCCCTCTATGTTTTGTTTCAATTACAATTTTAATCCATTAATATATTTTATAAGACAGCACAACCACTCACTTTTTAAAATCTCTGAGTACTTGAAATTCAATTTGTTGTGGGTCATATATAAAGGTTAATCTGGGAATGCCTAACGAAAATTCGTCCTTGTTCATCTTCTGCAAACTTAAAAAAACTGTTCGCATTTATAATCTCTTTGTATAATACTTTTAAGCAAAATGTTTAATAAAATTTCATTCTCTGGGAGCTCTGTTCTTTCATCTTTCTCTGACCTTCTTTTTATTGGTCTAGTTCATATCCTCTATGTTCAAAGCAGCTCAAAGTGGTTTTGTCTGGACTGAATAACATTTATTTTGTTGAATCAAGAAAGACCCTTATTTAAAGGAAATAATCTAAGCATTTTGTACTTTATTCTTGGATTTGTGTCTTGCCAAATTAGTCTAGTGATAAGCTTGTGACTCACCTCAATTTTTCATTGCTGAACACATGTTAAGCACAAAATAATAGGTTTGATATTGTAGATATGATTTGTACTCCTGTTATTTCACTTCAGCCTCTTGGGTTCCAGAGAAATAGTTTTGCTTTTCTGAAACAGTTTTACTTTATTAAGCTCTGCAGAATACTAGAATATTCAGAGGAATCAAAAAGCCAATTGATAGATTTTTCATTTATAATATTCCAATCTTATAAAAGTTTTCAGTATCCAAATATTTTGTGTAATGTAGAGGCCAGGGAAGAAACCAACATAGACTTCACTGGTTTGAAATGGAAATCCTTTGACAATCTTTCATCTCCTCTTTCAGTAGTGTTTTCTCTCATTATTCCCTCTTCATTTAATCTATTAAAGCTTCAGTTTTTCCATTTATGAAATACCTGTCACAGAAAATCAAGAATTAAATAAGATAACATAAAATTTATTTTATACTATTATATTCTACACAAATATAAGGAATTATTTGTTAATATTAATAAAGATCCTGCTTTCTCAATTTATTAATTAAAGCTAGTTTTTATAAAGGAAAACAATCAGATAAATAAAGGTACATTAAAGCAAAATGACTAATAATAGCTAAATTAACCATAGAGTTGCACACACATTACAAAACCAAAGAAATAAATCTCCAGTGATGGATATTCAGGTGCTTATATAATAAGCATAAAGGGTGGCATTGTGTGAGATATTGGAGGCAGAGTCCTTCTGGAGCATCTGAAGTCACGTCTCAGTATTGAACATCTAGTTTTCCTATAAATGAAGTTTTGTTGGTTTTTTTTTTTTTTTTTTTTTTTTTTTTTGGTTTGTTTGTTTTGGCAGGCGAGGGAGTGCAGCATTTAGAGGGAGCTGCAGATACTTCCATGTTGTTCAAATATGGATTGAAGGTGAAGGGGTAAAGAGTTATGTGACTGGGAAGACAGGTAGGATATTTTGTCAGAGATAGCTTATCTGATGCTAAAGAGTTTGAATTTAATCCTGAAAAAATGGTGAGTTCCTCAAAAAAAAACTTAATCAAGATATAATAAAATTTCTGTGTTTTGAATTCCTTAAGAGAAGTAACAGTAAGCTTGTTAGGATGGAAAAGAATATGGAAAATAATTGGGGTGGGGAAAGGTAGAAGTAAGGAGCCACTGAGAAGTAAGGCCACAGAACAAATCTAGGGCAGAAGTGATGTGGTCTTAAAGCTTTGCTAGAGAGAAGCAGATGCACCTGAGGAGTCAGGATAAGAAATATTAGTAATTTTAGGAACTGAAAGTAGCCCAGTAGAACTGAATATCTAAGTGCCAATAGGTTGTATTCAGAGGGCACAGAGGCACTTAGGAATAAGATCATGCAAGACTATGCAAATTATATAAATTATATGCTATAGACTGAATGTGTCTTCTCAAAGTTCTTATGTTGAAACTAAATTTCCAGTGTGATTGTATTTGAAGATGGAGCCTTTGGAGGTGATTAGACCATGAAGGTGGAACCCTCATGAGTGGGATTTTTGCTACTATAAAAAAGACCCAAGGGATCTCACTTGTTCCTTCCATCATGTAAGGACAAAGCAAAAGGATGCCATCTATGAATTAGGAAACAGGCTTTCACCAGACACTGAATCTACAAGCTCCTTGATCCTGGACTTCTCAGACTCCATACTGAGAAATAAATTTTTATTGTTTATATGTTACCTGGTCTGGCATTTTGTTGTAGCAGCCTGAACAAACTAAGACATCATATTAAGGACTTTGGATTAACCCATAGTTCATTCTGTAATCAGATATATTCTGAAGCCATTCAAAGACTCTTATTTACCATATCCACAATTTAGTGACACTGTACAGTGCTACCTAAACTTAGCTTATTTATATCATTAATATGTTTTTTCTACGGCAAAATGGGCCAAGAATGTTAAGGAAAGGATTATCCCATTTCAGACAAATGTTGTGTTTTTTGGCGTAACAGTATTTATTGTTTTTGCACAACACCCAGTGCTCCATGCAATACGTGCCCTCCCTATTACCCACCACCTGGTTCCCCCAACCTCCCACCCCCCGTCCATTCAAAATCCTCAGGTTCTTTTTCAGAGTCCATAATCTCTCATGGTTCATCTCCCCTTCCAATTTCCCTCAACTTCCTTCTCCTCTCCATCTCCCCATGTCCTCCATGTTATTTGTAATGCTCCACAAATAAGTGAAACCATATGATACTTGACTCTCTCTGCTTGACTTATTTCACTCAGCATAATCTCTTCCAGTCCCGTCCATGTTGCTACAAAAGTTGGGTATTCATCCTTTCTGAGGGAGGCATAATCCAAAGATACAGACAAATGTGTTTTGTTTGGTTTTCCTCCTCCTCTTGAAGCTTCCTATGTGACCTTAGTGCCACCCACCAAATTTTCAGTTAGACTGGAATACACTAACAGTTGCATAATCAGAGCTGCCAAAATCCCTTTTAGTCCCTTAGACAGAGAAGCAAAGTGAAAGAAGGGTTGATAATAAAGGCTTTGAAGTCACCCAGACCTGAAGTCACACAGATCTTGGCTCTTCAGTTTACTAGCCTTATAATCTTGGCACGTTATTTAACCTTTCTGAATTTCCATTTACCCATTTCTTACATGAGGATATTAATAGTACTTACCTTGCAAAGTTACTATAAAATGTAAAGATTATGATATTATGAATGTAGAAGATTTCACAGTGCTTGATACATTGTTATCAATCAATATGTATTAATTTTGAGTCATATTTATATTACTTATAATTTTAATACCCCATTGTAAACCAGGCATCTCTCTTCCTTTCTCTCTCTCTCTTTCCGCAAAGATAGTATGAAAAGGAGGAACTTGAGTACTTTTGAAAGAGGTAGATGAGGCTTCTGTATCACTGTTCTCCCCTCTCCCTCCTTAAGCCCTACTCTTTAAAGGGAAGTAAGAACTGGCTTACTAATAATTATAAATAAATAAGTTTAATCCCTTTTTTCCCACTTGTCCTAAACCTACTACCTTGTCCTCATTGCTCTGGTGTACTGCAGTAACAAATATAGATGTCCACACCCCTGACACTATCTTCAGATACCTTAATGGAAGAGACTTGCCAATTGCAGAAATTAATCCATTTCCATAACTCGATTCCTTTTCAAGCTCATCTCCTCTAACTTCCCCTGTCCAGGGAAAGGTTGCCAATGACTATCACTTCTGAACATTTAAAATCTTATCACCTCTTCTATAGCTCTTGTCTCCAGAGAGTTTCTGTGAGAGAAAAATATAAAGTAATTTATTTATAACTTCTGAGTGCCTACCCTTAGTCCTGATTCTAATGGGGGACAATGCTCCCAGGTTTCATTTTTGAGGCTTGTTCCTTTAAGCTGGATATTTCTAAGGCTAATCTTTCTCTACTATATTGTGCAAAGGAATTTTTTTTTTATTTGGTTACTGTATGGATGGATTTTCTTTCTATCCATTGTCTTCTCTTCTTACTTTCAGGGGTGCTGTAAGGGTTATCTTTTGAAAAACGCTCTGAACTACTTAAATGAAAGACATCACAGGAATGAAAATATGCAGAAAATAAGTAAGTCATGCTAACTGGTTGCAACAGATGTCTAAAGATGCCCCGAGACTCTGTTTCTCCCATCCAGTATAGTGCAGTGTTTATCATATATACAAATTCAAGAAATCTCATTGGAGAGGAACAAACAAAATTTTGAGTTCTAAAAAGTAATATACAAAGTCAGAGAAAAATGTCAAAAGAGTCAACTTAGAGCCAAGCAGACAGACATCTTGAGACAAAAATTAAAAAAGGAATTGGATGATGCAAATGAGTTTTCTAAATGGATGAATTTAAATACACAAAAAAATACAAATTTGCATTATTCCTAAGCATAATGTGCCAAATACAGGCTAAGTGCTATAGCTTCAGAGATCTCTGTTTGATTAATAGTATAATTAGTAGGTGACATGTGAAAGACATGGAGTAGAAGTGAGAGGATATAGATTTAAGTGGTTTAGTCACATTGGATAAGGATTTAAAAGTTTTATTTATGAGCTATTCTCTTTGCATTTGAGCTAAAGGGCAGAGCATATAACTTTTACTCCATGACCAAGACTCATACTTTTACAGTAATTTTTTTTCAGCTACAGTGGAAAAGAATTGCATATATGTGTGCAAAATTTGTGCTCAACACCTTTCTGTCATTGGTTTTTCTCATTACTTTCCCATGCATTCCCTGCCTTTATTCCATCTTTTGGTTACCTTGACTATCCTGGGTAGCCTCCCAAACTCTAAAATATTCTTGCTTGCCCCAACCCAATCTACCCATTAAAACCTAGGTGTCCACTGTTATATTCATGTAAGGACATTATCAGTGCTTAGTGGACTGATTTGTTCTCATTCCCAGGACGTACATTTATATTTGATCTGGGCCTTTCAGTTACTAAAGCCAATGAGAGATGGACACTTGAAATTCTAGAAATTGTATTGGTATTAGTGGAAGAAAGAATTTTTTGTTGGGTGGGAAAACAGAGCATGTTATAAACACCTGTCACCAAGTATCATCTGGTTGTCTGGCTACTCTACATATTATTATTATTATTTTTTAAAGATTTTATTTATTTATTTGACAGAGAGAGAGATCACAAGTAGGCAGAGAAGCAGGCAGAGAGAGAGGAGGAAGCAGGCTCCCTGCGGAGCAGAGAGCCCAATGTGGGGCTCGATCCCAGGACCCCGAGATCATGACCTGAGCCAAAGGCAGTGGCTTAATCCACTGAGCCACCCAGGCGCCCCAACTCCACATATTATTTACAGATAGGGCAGCTTTAACTGTAAATAATATGTACGCAGTTGTCACTGGACTAGTCTGATATTGCAGCAAGAGAAATATTGGTTTGCTCCTCTGGAGGGTGGTAGCTGTGGTCATACCTCTATGTTGCCATAAAACCATTTCAACCCTTGAGAAGTAAGTTTTATATAAAATCTTTTCCTTAGAATTTGAGAAATACAGGTAGGCTTCACATCAATTAGAAGATGTATAGGAATCTCCACACTGTTCCCCAATGTTTATAGCAGCAATGGCCATGGTCGCCAAACTGTGGAAAGAACCAAGACGCCCTTCAACGGATGAATGATAAGGAAGATGTGGTCTATATACACGATGGAGTATTATGCCTCCATCAGAAGGGATGAATACCCAACTTTTGTAGCAACATGGACGGGACTGGAACAGATTATGCTGAGTGAAATAAGTCAAGCAGAGAGAGTCAAGTATCACATGGTTTTACTTATTTGTGGAGCATAACAAAGAAAATGGAGGACATGGGGAGATGGAGAGGAGAAGGGTGTTGAGGGAAATTGGAAGGGGAGATGAACTATGAGAGACTATGGACTCTGAAAAGGAACCTGAGGATTTTGAATGGGTGGGGGGTGGGAGGTTGGGGGAACGAGGTGGTGGGTAATAGGGAGGGCACGTATTGCATGGAGCAATGGGTGTGGTGCAAAAAGCAATGAATACTGTTATGCTGAAAATAAATAAATAAAAAAGAAGATGTATAAGAAAGAAAGGATAAATAAATAAATAAATAAATAAATGGTGATTAGGAAGAGAATAGAGTAAAGCATATTTTCCTTACGTTACAGAATAGTATTTTTTTTCCATTGTGATAATAGAAAATAACTTGGGATAGGTTAATGGGCTTTTGCTATAATTACAATTGAGGCAAATTTGTGTAGTTGATGATGAGTAGAAATGAAAAAAGGTTCAAGACTAGCTTTACAATTTCTATTGGAAAACATAAAAATAATTGTAAAACAAGAAAATAATAGATCAAAAACGGGAGAAGATAGGGGAGAAAAGGACAAGAGTTAACAGGAGTTGGATTTGACTGAGTATCAAGAAGTAACAAGATAGAAGGGAAAGATGTTCAGGTTAGCTACATGTTATAATGGGGATTTTGAAGAGATAAATGGATGAGAAAGATTAAAAATAATTATGGTGTGTATACTTTGAAATTTTTTTGTGGTATTTCCCAATACTTTAGTTAGTATTTTAATAGTTTTCAGTTATTTGTTAAATGTTGATTTTGTATTTCTTTACATGAAAGTTTTTGTTAAATGTTGATTTTGTATTTCTTTACATGAAACTTTGGATTGAAATTGAACAACATGGTGGCTTAGCTTTATATGGGATATGCAAAAATAGAAATACATTTTTCTAGTGGAAACCAAGGGGGATGGTAGGAGCTAAATTGTGTTCCTCACAAATTCATATGTTGAAGTTCTAGCATACAGCACACTGAATGTGACTACATTTGGAGATAGAGATTTTAAAGAGGTAATTAATTTTAAGTGGACCCTAAACTAATATGACTGGTGTCCTTATAAGAAGAGTAAATTAGGATGCTGACACGAAATTAGGACACCAACATACACAAAGGGGAGACCATGTGAAGACCCAAGGAGAAAATAGCTATTTATAAGCCAAAGAGAGAGGCCTCAGAAGAAACCAATCAGTTAACACATTGATCTTGGACTTAGCCTCCATAACTGTGAGAATATAAGTTCCTGTTTTTTTAATTTTTCCAAAGAAGACATACAGGTAGCCGACATACACATAAAATCACTAACTATCAGGAAAATGCAAATCAAAGCCATAATGAGAGATCACCTTACACCTGTCAGAATAGCTAAAATTCAAACAAACAAACAAACAAACAAACAAACAAGAAATAACAAGTGTTGGAGAGGATGTGGGGGAAAAAAGGAACTCTTATTTACTGTTGATGGGAATGGGAAGTGGTACAGCCACTGTTTTCACAGTATTGTGTTTTCTCAAAAAATTAAAAATGAAAATACCACATGATCCAATAATTCTACTATGGGGTATTTGTCTAAAGGAAATGAAAATATTAAAACACTAATTGGAAAGATACACACTTTACTATGTTTATTGCAATATTATTTACAATAGCCAAGATATGAAAGCAACATAAGTGATCAATAGAAAAATGAATAGGGAAGATGTAATATATTGTTGGGGTTAATGTAGAGCTTGAAGTCAGCCATAATACCTGACTTGGCAAAATGTAACACAGAGACCACTGGGGGTGATGGAAGGTTTTGGAGAAGGGCATAGACTTTTGGAACGCAAAGGCTTGCATGACCACACTGCCATTGGAATGCCACAAGGTCTTGCCTTCCCTGAACCTTTCTAAGCCCAACAGCCATTCTGTGATGTATACATTGAGATGAATACATTGTCCCCTAGGCTATGTTTAGCAGAACTCATAGAATACTCAGATTAGCATATCGTATCTTTCTCCTAAACAGATCCTCCTAGTTTTAGTGAGTCCCCTTGTCACACATCACCTGCTTGAGAAAGCAAGATAAGGATTTGTGATTATCCTGAAGGACCAATAAAAGCAGGAACAAAGAAGAGCAAAGGGTCTTCATCTCTGAGCTTTGACTGCCCCCCCCCCCTTGCTTTCTCCTCTCTTTCACAGCAAAGTGTGGAATAATATTTTCATCCATTGGTACAGGGATTGCCGGCCATTCCTGGAAGTTGGTGACCCTGACATGACCATCTTGCAACAGACACCTTATGGATGACCCCCACACACACACACCCAGAAACAAAAAATCTGCACACAATAATTTGGCATCAGCTCATAGCCAAGTTTGGAAAAATTTAGGCTTTGGTATTTTTACAGAATTAAAAGTTCTCTAAGAACTCCAGATATGGGACAACTTGTCTCTAAAACAGAGACAATATATTAAGGTTTTAAAGCAACTCTTAAAGGCTAACAGTGCTATTATAAATGAGAAAAAACTCCTTAAAGTGAGAAGGGCCTCTGTAATGGAGGACCAACTTCAGGGTTTGTTAGAGGTTGTTATTGAACAGAACCCATGGTTCCTTTACCAAGGAACTTTAGATTTAGATGTATGGGATAGAATTGGAAAGAATTTGAAATGTTTCATAAAAAAGTTAAAAAGTTGTCCTGTGCTTCCCTTACTATGTGGGGTCTAGTAAGAGCCTCCTGGCCCCTTTACATACTAAGAATGCCTCAAATATCTTTAAAGAAAAAGAAGGGGTACCTATAACTCCTTTGACTCCCCAAATTAGCCCTTCAACTTCTCAAGTTAAACCCAACAAAGAGGAAGAGCTGCCTCTTCCCCCTGACTAGGAAATTCTGCCACCTTCCCCCTTTCACTCCCCACTTAGTGGGTCCTTACTTGGGCCTACATCTGGGAAGAGATACTTTCAGTGGACCATTTCTTAGGAAAGTGGGCTGTAAAGACTACATGTGTTGGAATGTTATTATTAGATAATGATGGATTTCTATCTTTACTGTTTTCTGTCAATGTCCCCTACTACTTAAGCTACAAAATTGGATAATTTCCCCTTATAAAACTTCTGATGTTTTCCATGGGTTAAAAACGGTGGGTTCTTCAAGGCAAGGTAAACTAAGACATGTCTTTCTATGGTATGACCTTCAAGGCACAGCATATTGGTCCATACACTGGCACCCATCATAGTCTAGAATGTGATGGTAAGTAGGGATGAGGGCAGGCCTCCCTCTTACAGGGGTCTATATCAATGGTGGTGGTCATAGCATTTTTGTTTGGGGGATGCCTTGGGTCACTTTGACACCAGGAACCTCTGACATCCTGCATGGGATGCCACCTGGGAGTCAGGGAGATTTTCTAGTTAATGGACCTTATCTTCTGTTCAGTTCCCAAGGACTCTCCCTTGGTGTGCATTTTAACTCACTGGAAACAATTCAGATTGTAAAAATTAGGAAATGATTGATTTCTTGTAGCACTGCATGACCTCAGTGGGTTTTACCAGTTAGATCTTTTCAGTAGGAAGAGGCAAATGGACCTAGGTACCTTCATTGCTAGTACCTAGGCTTTCATTGTTCTACACCAGGACCCCAACCTAAGGGCATCCTGCAGAATGTGTTTGCCTGAATGTGTTGTGTCATCTTGTAAAGCCCACCCCTGACATGTTGGCTAAATCCAACATGTAAATCCATGTTACTGGAGGATTTTAAAAAGTCCATCACAGACAAAGGGGACTCTTTATTCTCTCTTCTCTCTCACGGTTCTTAATAGATGTGGAGGATTCTCCCTCACTCATTTCCCAGGTTAAGGCTATGACTGGAGCCAACTGTCTTTACTCTACCTCTGGACAGGGACTTTAAGGAATATTCCCAAGCAGCTGCCAAAACTCCTTTTGTTTCAGGGAAATTCCCTGTCTTCTTTGACCTGACACAGACTGCTTATTTCCCCTTGTTGGAAGAAACATGTGGCATTTATTCCTCTTTTGGAGCCAATGAACTCTAGAACTAGGAAACCTTCTCTGCTTCCTGGTAGCACTTTGCCTCTTCCGTTTCTTCCTCTCCCTTCATCTCTTTCTGCACCACCTTGAATGCGGCGTGCATAACTGGCTTTTAGGCTATCCTTGGTGCCTCAGGCAACATGGCTCCTTCTGACTTTACTGTCAAGGAGCCAGAAGAACACCCCCTGGACCTAACACCACCCACTCTAGAATTCCCCACCAGTGTCTCAGGTAAAAACTGACAATGGGGAGGTTCCAGCTAGAACATAATTCAGCATTTAAACTATGTTAAGTTTGTTGGTTTAATTAAGATAGACATACCTTTAAGGTTATCAGCATTAAATGTAAAACTTATTTTATCGAGGTTTGCTAAAGGTCAAATAAGCTCATGTTACCTCTGTTGCAATTTGTTAGCAAAAAGATGACTAAAATGATGGTTAATTGTCTGCTTATCAAAGTTTTCATTGAAGTTAATATAGCTTTCACAGGCTTTGGTAACCTGAAACTTTAAAGTTTTGCTTGGATGATAAATTGGGTTAAATTCATTGGACATCTAGGTCTTTTCCAAGTAGGATAAAGTGCTAAGTCATTGATAACTGGACATAGGTTTGTGCTTTTTCACTTCTTATTGCAAAGAAACTAAGGATATTTAAATCTGTTAGTAAACATGCTTTATGCTTAACCAGTTCATAAATTTGCCATATAAAGAATTCTGGTGTAGCAGTTCACAATTGGTTACTACTTAGTTTTCACTGGAGACTAAGGTTTCTAAAAAATGCAAAATTCTACCAAATGTAAGACTGATGGAAATAAGGGGAGTAACTCTGTATGTGGAAAAGTAGGAGATATGTAAGAAAGATAAGGAATGGGAATGCATTCTTGTTCAAAGTAAAATAAGGTAATTTTGTCCTAAATGAGACTGGTCATTTAGAAAGAAATGGCTTGGGACAAAATGCAGAGGAATGTTGTAGGTTTGTGAAGGGGAAATCTTCGGATAGAAATTTTAGGTGTGGTCAGCATGGACTAAGATTAAAATAAAGAGATTTTAAAGGTATAGTGGTATAAGATTGAAATTTTATATATATATATAATTTCAATATATATATAAATATATATCACACATATGCAGAGATGTACACATACAATGAAATATTATCCAACCATAAAAATGATGTAGTCTTGCTATTTGCAACAACATGTATTATGCTGAGTGAAATAAGACTGAAAAAGATGAATACCACATGATTTTGTTCATATATGGAATCTAAAACACAAAACAAAAGAATAAACAAATAAAAGCACAATTAGACTTATAAATACAGAGGAAAAAAAACAATGGTTGCCAGAGGGAAGGGATGGGGGCATGGGCAAAATGGGTGAAGGAGAACGGGAGATCCAGGCTTCCAGTTGTGGAATTAATAAATCACGGGAATAAAAGGTACAGCATAGGGGATATAGTTAATTATATTGTAATAACATTGTGTGGTGACAGAGTGTAGCTATACTTGTGATGAGCATAAAATAACATATGGACAAATTGAAATCACTATGTATGAGAGATACCTGAAACTAATGTAACATTGTGTGCCAACTATACTCAAGTTAAGAAAAAAAATAAAAATTCTATTGTTTAAGCCACACAGTCTGTGATACGTTGTTATAGCATCCTTAGCAGAATAATTCAGGTAGAAAAGCATGTGGACATCAAAAAGGGACTAGAATCAATAAATAGAAAGCTGCCATAAATGTAAGGAATACAGCCTATTGCTTCATTCTTTCTCTACACAGACACTTTCTCTTATAGAAGTCTTTGTTTCTATGCCCATGTGGCAAAATATTGTTGCCCTACAACTCTCAAATTTAGAACCATATAAAAAGATTGACTTACAATTTTTGAATCTTAGTTTTAAATCCCCAGGAGAAAATTTGATTAGCTCAAATTGATTCATATGTCTGCTTCTTGCCAAGGAGTTCTAAATCAGTGCAGGGAGAGTAGTGACACATAGTGCAAACATGATTGCCAGGGGCCTATTCCTGTGGTCCTCTGTTATTACATTTTTTGTCATTTCTAGCTCTTCCACTGATTCTCTTATTTTATCGCAAAAGTTTTAAAAGAGATAACTAAAGATGTATTATCTAACATTTTAAGGTATTCTGTATGTGGAGGTATTTTTCTGTTCATTTAGTTCACTTTATTGCCAGCAATATATATTATAGACTATATGTTTGGAACATGCTAGGTGAGTCCAGTTTTCTGTACCAGGAGACATTTCTCTTCACATATAGTCCACCATATTGCCAGAATCATATACAGTATTATATCATGTTTATGCATAATATTATATATATGATAAACATATTATGTTTATATTAGAATAGATCAGTTGATAGATATATAATATATACAATAAAGGCAAAGATCCTTCAGTTTGTGTTTAGTGGGCTGAAGGAGACAGTAAGGGGAGGACAAAAATGTAAGAATGCTATCAATAAAGAAACAAAAAGCAGAATGATTCCATTGTAAAGATATATCTATATCATTCATACAGTCTAGGATAAAAGATGGACAGGTAAACCATTTTAACCATTTAGCAGATGGTTAAATAGCATTCAGATATAGGGGGAGGCATTGAATTTTTTCTTTAAATAGAAAGCAAAGTAAATATTTATTTATTTTTTTAAAAGATTTTCTTTATTTATTTGACAGAGAGATCACAAGTAGACAGAGAGCATGCAGAGAGAGAGGCTCCCTGCTGAGAAGAGAGCCTGATGCAGGCCTTGATCCCAGGACCCTGAGATCATGACCTGAGCCAAAGGCAGAGGCTTAACCCACTGAGCCACCCAGGCACCCTAAACATTTATTTTTAAGAATTTCTATTTTTTTTAAAGAATTTCTATTTCCAGAGAGACATTTGCATAGCATCTCCAGCATCTTAATCTTCTAAAAGGCTTTTTATAAGTCATTTCAAGGACTCTAAAATAATGCTCCTTTTTATAGTTTGACAACTTGGCATTAAAAACAGAGCTGAGGGGGCTCCTGGGTGGCTCAGTGGGTTAAAGCCTCTGCCTTCGGCTCGGGTCGTGATCTCAGGGTCCTGGGATCGAGCCCCGCATCGGGCTCTCTGCTCTGCGGGGAGCCTGCTTTCTCCTCTCTCTCTGCCTGCCTCTCTGCCTGCTTGTGATTTCTCTCTGTCAAATAAATAAATAAAATCTTTAAAAAAAAAAAAAACAGAGCTGAGGGATGCCTGGAAGGCTCAGTCAGTTAAGCGGCTGCCTTCGGCTCAGGTCATGATCCCAGGGTCCTGGGATTGAGTCCCACATTCGGCTCCTTTCTCAACGGGGAGCCTGCTTCTCTCTCTCCCTCTGTCTGCCTCTCTGCCTGCTTGTGATCTTTCTCTCTCTCTCTCTGACAAATAAATAAGTTAATCTTAAAAACAAAACAAAACAAAACAAAAAACAGAGCTGAATGTTGTCCTTCATGGTGCAGTATGAAAAAGGAGCATGGATTCTCTTTCTTTTTCTTTTTTCAACAGCTCTTTGACTCTTCAAGCGGGAACTGCTTGAGGCTCAGACTGTGTAGTTATGTTTGTCCATCCTCCTGTTTGACAAACTTTTCTCCCCTTTTCATTATTTTAATTTCAAAGTGCATGAGAGTTAGATTTTCAGATTTTCATCTCTCCATGTGAGGAACAAAACTACATATTCAACCAGTTTCTTTTTTCAAATGGAGGCTAGTCAAGAATTTTAAAGCAAACTAAATGAAAACAGAACATCAAATAAGCACATTAACTAACTGTGATTATTGTTTAGTTAAAATTATCTTTTCTTCCATTTCTTTCCATATGGAAAAACTAGCCCTAATCATATATTTACATGATATATATGTATATATGTGTATATATACATTATATTTACATGATAATGTATATGTAGTGTACATACACACATGATATATTTACATGATATATAACACATATCATGATATACACATATATCTCATGTAAATATGCACACATGTAAATCAGATGTGTGTATATGTACTATTTGATGAGAGTACTCTTAAAAATACTTTAGATCTTTATTTTTTATTTAATGTAAAAAGCACTGAGCAACAATGATTTTAATTACTACCCATCCCCATGAGGGTAAAGTAAAAATTCTGGCTCTTTCTCCAATGGCACTTATCATGGGAATATTTTTTCAAGTTCTTTCTCCTCTGTACTCAAAGAACTAAGTTAAATGTCCTATCCTATGAGAATCTTCCAGATTTATATTCTACTTCAGTTGTCAGGTGCTACGTTATCAAAACAGAGTCAAGACATGTTTGCTAGGTGTGACTCACTTGTGAATGGTATGGCACTCTTGGGACCAAAGAAGAAGTGAGTACAAATATTTTGAAATGGAATTTGTAGGCTAAAATTTGGTACTAATTTCACTGACATTCATTGGTCTTAGCTACATCTGTTCTGAAGGGACATTTTGATCTCATACAAGATCTTGAGATATTGGATACTGAAGCATCTTTATGCCTTAAGCAAATTGTAAAGGATTAAGTGGACACTAAAGCAAGAACTAACTCTCTGAGATGGAATGAGTGGTTTTCAATGACAAGTGATGTGTTTGTTCAGTGCTTCCAGTTACATTTGCCAATGTTGCTCAATTTTTTTCATTAATTTTTTTTCATTCACATAATTTATTCTTACAACAGATATTTACTGACGGCCTATTTCATGCTAGGTCTTGTGTTAGACACCAGAATCCAGTAGTCAGCAAGACGTATGTAGCTACTGTCTTAGATATCTTTTTTTTCCTGACATAATATCTTCTTGGTATAAATCTTAGTTACAGTCAATATCTTTTTGTGGTAGGAGGTAAATCTTTTGTAAAAGGAAAATGTGGCTAGTTTTGTTTTTTTTTCTGGAATCCATGTTTTATTTCTGATCTTAAATGAAATGTCTGTTATTACCATTAATTGAGTTTTGCTCTGAAGAGGAAATTTTACTATCCTCCTAGTGTTTTTAGAATTTTTTTTAAAATATTTTATTTATTTATTTATTTATTTCAGCATAACAGTATTCATTGTTTTTGTAAAACACCCAGTGCTCCATGCAATACATGCCCTCCCTATTACCCACCACCTGGTTCCCCCAACCTCCCACCCCCGCCCCTTCAAAACCCTCAGGTTGTTTTTCAGAGTCCATAGTTTCTTATGGTTCGCCTCCCCTTCCAATCTCCCTCAACTTCCTTCTCCTCTCCATCTAGTTTTAAACATAAAATCTCTTCTCTTTTCCTCTCACTCTAGTTCTCTAACAATATGGTCGAGGTACATCTTAACTTTCTCCCATAAGAGTATGAGCTGAGCAGAGGCCATTTTTGGATGTGGATCCCATCTCTGAAATTACCCATTTTCAGGACCAATTCATCAACCCTGAAAGTTCCTACTAGAACATGACAATTATGTCCCTTGCACAAGAGGAATGAGGCTGTGGATAGAGATTTATGGGCTATAGAAAAAGTATTTTAGGGTCATTGACAGACATCAATTTCTATCCATTAGAAAGTATAGCCACAAATGCTTCAGAAATAGTGGACTTAACCTGAGATAGGAAGTTATTCATGTGTCTGCCATCTACACCTTTCTGGAGGTGTTACTGCAGCCATAACACACACAGTGTTATTCCAATCTATACCCAATATGTAATAGTACTAGGGTTTCTTTTTAATTTAATTTTAATTTTCTTTTTCAGTGATCCATAATTCATTGTTTATGCATCACACCCAGTGCTAGTTGTTTATGCACCACACCCATGCAATAGTACTAGTTTTATTGATTTTATTCTTCACTTCACTTCACAGATACGAACTATACATCAAAATTTCAAAAATAAATAATTGAATCTTGTCAATGATTATGTCTTATTTGGCTATTAGAAGTAACTGTAAAGAGATTGTTATTTTTATCTTAAAAGTGAGAAGGTTGAAGCATGGAGAGATTATACTCCTTGAAAAATCAAGAAACACATAGAAAAATAGATACTGGCTAGGACTATAATCCAGGCTATCTGACTCAAAAGCCTATTATGTGGCAGGGTCTATGCTAGATTCTGGGGTTGTTGTAGTGACCTGTCCTCTTCAAGTTCATTGATTAATATGGAAGGCACATTTATCAAATATTATAAGAAATAGATGTGAAATTACAAATGTGATGAGTGTTATTAAGGAAGGACATATGGTCAAAGAGATTCTATAATATGGAGATTGGCTTATTCTAGGTGATTATGGAAAGTTTCCCTGAGCAAGTGATGCTTAAAACTAATTGATAAGTTGAGTTGGCATTAATTGGATATGAGAAAAAAATGCAGACATTACATGGAGACAGAATAGTATGTGCAAAGACACTAAGTTGGGGGAAGAAGAGTAAGTATGAAAGATCCAACTAAGACTGGTGTGGTTAGAGCATAGTGGTGGCAAGGGAGCAGTGGGTGTGGTGATGGAAAAAAAAGTAGTCCCAGAATAAAAGATAGTGGAGTAAGTAGAATAATAAGAAATCCTAGAATGGAAAAGTAGTTCCAGGGCGGCCCATTAAAGTGCTTAGACTGACTCCATTAAGGAATTAGTCTGCATCCTAATGGCACTAGAAAATCATTGGAGAGTTACAAGCATGGGTCAGTTGAGACAGCATGATTACATTTTCATTCTGAAAAGACTATCCTGGCTGTACTATTAAAATAAAATGGGATGCAGGTAGATACATGTACATGTACAGTACTGAGGAAAGAGTTATATTTGTCAAGACAGAAAATGATTTTGGCTTGAACCAGGCTAGAAGAAAGAAGTGCACATATTTGGAAAATATTTAGGAAGTAAAACTGGCAAGCGAGGGGTGGATTGGATATGAAGAATAAGGGAGATGAGTGTATTTTCAGGGGACACAATCAGATTTATATTGTAAAAAAGTGATTTCTTCTTGCCATTTGCAACGATGTGGATGGAACTAGAGGGTATTACGTTAAGCAAAATAAGTCACTCAGAGAAAGATCCTCTGATCTCACTGATATGATGAATTTGAGAAAGACAGAGTATCATAGGGGAAATGAGGGGAAAATGAAACAAGACAAAACCAGAGAGGGAGACAAAGCATAAGAGACTTTTTAAAAAAGATTTTATTTATTTGACAGAGAACATGAGTAGGCAGAGAGGCAGGCAGAGAGAGAGAGAGAGAGAGAGAGAGAGGAGGAATCAGGCTCCCTGCTGAGTAGAGAGCCTGATGTGGGGCTCTATCCCAGGATCCTGGGATCATGACCTGAGCCGAAGGCAGAGGCTTTAACCCACTGAGCCACCCAGGCACCCCACAAGAGACTCTTAATCTCAAGAAACAAACTGAGGTTGCTGGGGGGGGAGGAATGGGAGGGATGAGGTGGCTGTGTGATGGACACTGGGGAGGATATAAGCTGTGGTGAGTGCTGTGAATTGTGTATGACTGTTGAATCACAGATTGTACCCCGGATAAAAACAATACATTATATGTTAATAAAGAAAGAAAAAGGTGATTTCTGAGTCAGTAATCTTTCTTTTTCATCATGGTGACTCTATTATAATTTCAAAAGTCTTAACTGGAGAGCTAAGAGAAACCCTAGAGAGTTTTAATCTTATTTTAATCTAAAAAAAAATTATTTTTTAAATTTACTCCATTTTTTGTTTTGTTCAATTAGCCAACATATAATATATCATATTTTTTATGTAGTGTTCGAATATTCATTAGTTGGCTATAACACACAGTATTCTTCACCACACATGCCCTCCTTAATACCCATCACCTGGTTTCACCATCGCTCCACTTCCCTCCCTGCTGTAACCCTCAGTTTGGTTCCTGGAATCCAGAGTCTCTCATAGTTTGTCTCCCTCTCTGATTTCTTCCCATAAAGTTTTCCATCCTTTCCCTTGTGGTCCTCCACACTAGTCCTTATGTTCCACATAGGAAGAAAACCATGAGACGATTGTCTTTCACTGCTTGACTTATTTCACTTAGGATAATCCCCTCCAGTACCATCCATGTTGATGTAAATTGTGGGTATTCATCCCTTCCAATGGCTGAGTAATATTCCGTTTTATATATGAACCACATGTCCTTTATCCATTCTGTTGAAGGGCCTCCTTGGCTCCTTCCACAGTTTGGCTATTGTGAGCATTGCTGCTATGAACTTTGGGGTGCAGGTGCCCCTTCTTTTCACTACATCTGTATCTTTGGGGTAAATACTTAGTAGTGCAATTGCCAGGTCACAGGGTAGCTCTATTTTTAACATCTTGAGGAAACTCCATACTGTTTTCCAGAGTTGCTGTGCCAGCTTGCATTCCCACCAACAGTGTAAGAGGATTGCCTTTTATCCACATTCTCGTTAAAATTTGTTGTTTCCTATATTGTTAATTTTTGTCATTCTGACTAGTGTAAGGTTGTAGCTCATTGTGGTTTTGATTTGCATTTCCCTGATAGCTAGTGATGTTGAACATTTTTTCATGTGTCTGTTACCCATTTGTATGTCTTCTTTGGAGAAGTTTTTGTTCATGTCTTCTGCCCACTTATTGACTTGACTATTTGTTTCTTCGGTGTTTTTTTTTTGTTTGTTTGTTTGGTTTTTTTTTTTTTTTTTTTGGCAGGTCATATACTTTTTTTTTTCCCATTTAATTTATTTTTTCAGCGTAACAGTATTCATTCTTTTTGCACAACACCCAGTGCTCCATGCAAAACGTGCCCTCCCCATTACCCACCACCTGTTCCCCCAACCTCCCACCCCTGACCCTTCAAAACCCTCAGGTTGCCCCAAGCTCCCACCCCTGACCCTACAAAACCCTCAGGTTGTTTTTCAGAGTCCATAGTCTCTTATGGTTCGCCTCCCCTCCCCAATGTCCATAGCCCCCTCCCCCTCTCCCAATCCCACCTCCCCTCAGCAACCCCCAGTTTGTTTTGTGAGATTAAGAGTCATTTATGGTTTGTCTCCCTCCCAATCCCATCTTGTTTCATTTATTCTTCTCCTACCCCCCTACCCCCCCATGTTGCTTCTCCATGTCCTCATATCAGGGAGATCATATGATAGTTGTCTTTCTCCGATTGACTTATTTCACTAAGCATGATACGCTCTAGTTCCATCCACGTCGTCGCAAATGGCAAGATTTCATTTCTTTTGATGGCTGCATAGTATTCCATTGTATATGTATACCACATCTTCTTTATCCATTCATCTGTTGATGGACATCTAGGTTCTTTCCATAGTTTGGCTATTGTAGACATTGCTGCTATAAACATTCAGGTACACGTGCCCCTTCGGATCACTATGTTTGTATCTTTAGGGTAAATACCCAGTAGTGCAATTGCTGGGTCATAGGGTAGTTCTATTTTCAACATTTTGAGGAACCTCCATGCTGTTTTCCAGAGTGGTTGCACCAGCTTGCATTCCCACCAACAGTGGAGGAGGGTTCCCCTTTCTCCACATCCTCTTCAGCATCTGTCATTTCCTGACTTGTTAATTTTAGCCATTCTGACTGGTGTGAGGTGATATCTCATTGTGGTTTTGATTTGTATTTCCCTGATGCCGAGTGACGTGGAGCACTTTTTCATGTGTCTGTTGGCCATCTGGATGTCTTCTTTGCAGAAATGTCTGTTCATGTCCTCTGCCCATTTCTTGATTGGATTGTTTGTTCTTTGGGTGTTGAGTTTGCTAAGTTCCTTATAGATTTTGGATACTAGCCCTTTATCTGATATGTCGTTTGCAAATATCTTCTCCCATTCTGTCAGTTGTCTTTTGGTTTTGTTAACTGTTTCCTTTGCTGTGCAAAAGCTTTTGATCTTGATGAAATCCCAATAGTTCATTTTTGCCCTTGCTTCCCTTGCCTTTGCCGTTGTTCCTAGGAAGATGTTGCTACGGCTGAGGTCGAAGAGGTTGCTGCCTGCATTCTCCTCAAGGATTTTGATGGATGAGAAATTCATTATAGATCTTGGATACCAGCTCTTTTATCTGTAGCATCATTTGCCGATATATCATCATTTGCAAATATCCCATTCCATGATTTGTCTCTTAGTTTTGTTGACTGTTTCCTTTGCTGCGCAAAAGCTTTTTATCTCGATGAAGTCCCAAAAGTTCATTTTTCTTTTGTGTCCTTTGCCTTTGGAGACATGTCTAGAAAGAAGTTGCTGTGGCCAAGGTCAAAGTGGTTGCTGCCTATGTTCTCCTCTAGAATTTTGATGGATTTCTGTTTCACACTGAGGTCTTTCATCCACTTTGAGTTTATCTTTGTGTATGGTGTAAGAGAATGGTCCAGTTTCAGTCTTGTGCATGTGGCTGTCCAATGTTCCCAGCACCATTTATTGAAAAGACTTTTTTCCATTGGATAATCTTTCCTGATTTGCTGAAGATTAATTGACCATAGAGTTGAGGGTTCATTTCTGGGGTCTCTATTTTGTTCCATTGATCTACGTGTCTGTTTTGTGCTAATACCATGCTGTCTTGATGATCACAACTTTGGGATAGAGTTTGAAGTCAGGCATTGTGATGCCCCCAGCTTTGGTTTTATTTTTCAACATTTCCCTGGTGATTTAGGGTCTTTCATGGTTCCACACAAATTTTAGGATTGTTTGTTCCAGCTCTGTGAAAAATGCCAATGATATTTTGATAGGGATTTCATTGAATGTGTAGATTGCTCTGGGTAGCACAGGCATTTTCACGTTTATTCTTCTAATCCATAAGCGTGGGATGTTGTTCCATCTTTCTGTGTTTTCTTTAATTACTTTCATATATATTATGTAGTTTCTGGAGTATGGACCCTTTACCTCTTTGGTTAGGCTTATTCCTAAATATCTTATGGTTTTTGATGCTATTGTAAATGGAATCAATTTTTTAATTTATCTTGCCTCAATCACATTGGTATTATATAAAAATGCACCTGATTTCTGTGCATTGAATTTTTATCTTGTCACGTTGCTGACTTGCTGTATGAGTTCTAGTAATGGGGATGGAATCTTTTAGGTTTTCCACATAAAGTATCATGTTATTTGTGAAGAGAGAGAGTTTGACCTCTTCTTTGGCAACTTGAATGCCTTTTTTTATTTTTTGTGGTCTGATTGCTGAGGCTAGGACTTCTAGTATTATGTTGAACAAAAGTGGGGGGCATTTCTGTTGTGTTCCTGACCTTAAGGGAAAAACTCTCAGGTTTTCCCCATTGAGAATGACATTCACTGTGGGTTTTTCAGAGCTGTCTGTTATGATACTGAGGTATAGTCCCTCTATCCCTACACTTGAAGAGTTTTAAACAAGAAAGGATATTGTATTTTGTCCATTGATTTTTCTGCATCAATTAAGAGGATCATATTGTTCTTGTGTCTTTTGTTAATGTGATGTATCACATTGTTTGATTTGTGAATGTTGAACCACCCTTGCACTCCAGGAATAAATCCCACCTGGTCGTGATGGATAATCTTTTTAATGTGCTGTTGGAGTCTATTGGCTAGGATCTTGTTAAATATTTTGGCATCCATGTTCATCATGGATATTGGTCTGTAATTTTCCTTTTTGATGGGTTCTTTGGTTTTGGTATCAGGGTAATGCTGGCCTCATAGAACGAGTTTGGAAGTTTTCCCTCCATTTATATTTTTTGAAACATCTTCGGTAAAATAGGTATGATTTCTTTTTAAGTGTTTGGTAGAATTCTCCTGGGAAGCCATCTGGCCCTGGACTCCTATTTTTTGGGAGGTTTTTGATTACTGCCTCAATTTCCTTGCTGGTTATTGGTCTGTTCAGATTGTCTATTTTTTCCTCTCTCAGTCTTGGTATTTTATAATACCAATGGAATGGAATGCATCCATTTCTTCCAGATTATTCCCTGGTGTCTTTCTGCTTCTCTTTAGATAGTCAGAGCAGATATGGCCTTGCAGTAATCTCTGGCCAAGAGCCACAGTGTCGCAGTTCCCCCCTCAACGATTCCTCCAGTTCAAACTGTCTCCACCTCTGCATCTACCAAACTCCACAGACTTGCACAATTTGTGCACACTGAACCTCTCCTGGGGATGTTAGAGAGACCTACGAGTGTCTCTGCACTTTGTGACTTCGCAGTTGCTAGCAGCCGTGGGCTTGCATTTGCACCTTCTTCAACAGCTTACAGTTCATGCTGGGTACTGCCTTGGTGTCCCTTCAAGGGTCATAATACCCTGAGAGCTGTTACCCATTTGTGGGCACAGGCTCTCTGTGTGCCAATCCACTGAATCCCAAGGCTCCCACCAGCTGCACTTTTCCCAGGCGAATAATGGAGACCTGCAAACGTCTCTGTGCTTTGTGGTTCTGCAACTGCTAGTAGCTGTGGACTTGCACATGCACCCTCTTCTGCAGCTCACAGGTCATGCTGAGTGCTGCCCCAGTATCCTTTTGTGGGCCACATTGCCCTGATAGCTGTCCCTGTCATGGGCAGAAGCTGTTTTATATCTCCCCTAGGATGTTAAACAGCTTGAACCTTCTAGTCCTTTTCAGGGTGGTCAGGCAGAGGGCAGTCTTCCTACTGAAAGACTAGAAAATACTTCATGTACACTTGAGAAAAAATAATATTCTAAATAATAGCTGAAAAAATATCCCAAATCTGGGGAAGGAAACAGAGATCCAGATCCAGAGGACACAGAGATTACCCAACAAAATCAACACAAGGAGGTCCACACCAAGGCACATAAAATTGAAATGGCAAAAACGAGCACAAAAAAGCAGCACAAGAATACAGTTACACATAAGGGAATTTTAAAAGTAGAAGAGAAAACAGTTATACACAAAGGATACCCCATAAAGCTATCTTCTGATTTCTCAGCAGAAACTTTACAGGTCAGATGCAAGTGGCATGATATATTCAAATGCCAGGTGGGAAAAAAAAAGAAACTGCAACCAAGAATATTCCATCCAGCAAGGCTACTATTCAGAATAGAAAGAGATATAGATTTTCCTAGATAAACTACATTTAAAGGAATTCATTTCCACTAAACCAGCCTTACAAGAAATGTTAAGGGAAGTTCTTTGAGTGGAAAGGAAAGGCTATAATTAAGAGTAAGAAAATTAGAAAAATAACATATGTTACAGGTATATACAAATGTAATAAAAGTAGTAGATTAATCTATTATAAAACCAGTACAGAGGTTAAAACACAAAAGCAGTAAAGTCAATTGTATTTATGAAAACCAAAGAACACACAAAATAATATAAAATATTATATATATTAAATGTGTGGGAGGTAAAAATTTAGTCCTTATAAAATGGGTTCAAACTTAAGTGACCATAAGTGTAATATAGACTGTTTTATGAATAGAATAGTGTATACAAACCTAATGGTAACCACAAATAAAAAACCTGTAATAGATATACAAAAAGATAAAGGGAAAGGAATACAAGTATATAACTAAAGAAAGCCATCAAACCACAACAGAAGATAACAAGAAAAGAAAGTAACACAGAAGCACAAGAAAAACAATTGTAAAATAAATAAAAAATGAAAATAAGTATACACCTAATAATAATTACTTTGAAAGTAAATGGAGGGGCGCCTGGGTGGCTCAGTGGGTTAAAGCCTCTGCCTTCAGCTCAGGTCATGATCCCAGGGTCCTGGGATCGAGCCCCGTATCGGGCTCTCTGCTCAGCAGGGAGCCTGCTTCCTCCTCTCTCTCTCTCTGCCTGCCTCTGCCTACTTGTAATTTCTGTCAAATAAATAAAATAAAATATTTAAAAAAAAAGAAAGTAAATGGATTGCATGTTCTAATCAAAAGACACAGGTGTCAGTGGATTAAAAAAAAAAAAAAAACCTCCATCCCACCTACAATAGACTCATTTCAGACCTGAAGACACATGCAGATTAAAAATGAAGGGATGGGGGTGCGTGGGTGCCTCAGGGGGTTAAGCTGCTGCCTTCAGCTCAGGTCATGATGTCAGGGTCCTGGGATTGAGTCCTGCATCAGGCTCTCTTCTCAGCAGGGAGCCTGCTTCTCTCTCTCTCTGCCTGCCTCTCTGCCTACTTGTGATCTTTCTCTGTCAAATAAATAAATAAATAAATACTCTTTTAAAAAAATGAAGGGATGGAAAATCATTTATCACGCAAATGGTAGTGAAAAGAAAGCTGGGGTAACAATACATATATTGGACAAAATAGACTTTAAGACAGACTGTACCAAGAGACAAAAAAGGACTTTTAAATATTTATGCACTTAATATTGGAGCTCCCAAATGCATAAAGTAACTATTAACCAACATAAAGGAAGAAATCAATAGTAATGCAATAATAGCTGGGGGTTTAATATCCCACTTGTGTCAATGGATAGATAATCCAGACAAAGAAATAAAAACAAAAACAAAGGAAATGGTGGCTTTGAATGACACATTAGATCAGAAGGACCTAACAGATTACTCAGAACATTCCATCTAAAAACAGTGGATTACATATTTTTTGAAGTACACATGGAAGAGTCTCCAGAATAGATCACATGTTAGGCCACAAAACAAGTCAATAAATTTTAAAAAGTTTGAAATCATATCTTATGTCTTTTTAACTACAATGCTGTAAAACCAAAAATCAACCATAAGAAAAATCCTGGAAAGAATACAAATATATGGAAGGGAAATAACGTTCTACTAAACATGAATGATTCAACTAAGAAATCAAAGAGAAAATTAAAAAATAAAACCTGGAGACAAGTGAAAATGAAAACACAATGGTCCAAAATCTTTGGGATGCAGCAAAAGCTGTTCTAAGAAGGAAGATCATAACAATACAGGCCTAACTCAAGAAGCAAGAATATTTTCAAATAAAATACGTGACCTTACACTTAAAGGAAATAGAAAAAGAACCAAGACCAAAGCCAGTAGAAGGATATAAATAATAAAGATTAGAACAGAAATAAATGAAATAGAGACTAAAAATACAATAGAAAAGATCAATGAAACAAGGAACTAGTTCTCTAAAAAGACAACAAAATTGATAAACCTTACTCAGACTTTTTAAAAAAGAGAGAGAGGACTCAAATACATAAAATCAGAAGTGAAAAAGGATAAGTAACACCACCACATAAATACAAAGGATTATAGGAGAATATTGTGAAAAATTATATGCTAATAAATTGAACAACCTAGAAGAAATGGATAAATTCCTGGAAACATATAAATTCCAAAACAAAAACAGGAATAGAAAGAACAGACTGATAACTGGCAAAGAAACAGAATCAATAATCAAAAAGCTCCCAAAAAACAAATGTCCAGAACCAGATGACTTCACAGATGAATTCTACCAAAATTAAAAAAAAAAAAAGTTAATACCTAATTTTCTCAAGGTCTTCAAAAAATAGGAGGAAGAAAAGCTTCCCAATTCATTCAATGATACCTGCATTACACTGATACTATAACCAGATGAAGAAATTACAAAAAAAGAGAAAACTACAGGCAACATCTTTAATAAATATTGATGCAAAAATCCTCAATGAAATATTAACAAATCAAATTCAATACTTTATTAAAAAATCATATACCATGATCAAGTCAGATTTATTCCTGGAATGTGACAGTGTTTCAATATTTGTAAATCAGTGTGATACCATTACATTAATAAAAGCAAGGATAAAAATCTTATGATCATTTCAATGATGCAGAAAGAAACATCTGACAAAGTACATTTAGTCACAATAAAAATTTTCAACAAAATGGGTTAAAAGAAACATACCTCAACATAATAAAGGCTGTAAATGAAAAATCCACAGCTAACATCATACTCAGTGGCAAAACTAAGCTTTTAACTCTAAGATCAGGAACAAAACAAAGATGTTCACTCTCACCACTTTTGTTCAACATACTACTAGAAGTCCTAGCCACAGCAATCAGACAAGAGAAAGGAATAAAAGTAACTGAATTGGTAAGGAAGAAGTAAAACTTTCACTATTTGGAGACTACGTGATACTCTATAAAGAAAACCCTAAAGATTCCACTAAAAACTGACCAGAACTGGGATGCCTAGGTGGCTTAGTTGGTTAAGCCATTGGCTTCAGCCTCAGGTTATGATCCCAGGGTCCTGAGACTGAGTCCCAGATTGGGCTCTTTGCTCAGCAGGGAGGCTGCTTCTCTCTGTACCTCTCCCTGCCACTCTGCCTGCTTGTGCGAGTGCTCTCATATATATATGTATATATATACATATATAAATCTTTAAAAAAATCTATTAAAAATGAACAGAACTGATAAATTCAGCAAAGTCATGGGATACAAAATCTATATAGAGAAATCTGTTGCATCTCTGTACAATAGTAATGAGGCAACAGAAAAAAGAAATTAAGAAAACAATCCCACTTACAACTGCACCAAAATAATAAAATACCTAGGAATAAACTTAACCAAAGAGATTAAGTGCATTTTGAAAACTATAAATCATGGTGAAAGAGTTGAAAATGACACAAACAGGCAGATATGTCATGGTCATGGATTGTGAAAATGGATATGGTTAAAAATTTCACACTACCCAAAGCAATCTACAGTTTAATGCAATTCCTATCAAAATACCAACACCGTTTTTCTCAGAACTAGAACAAATAATTTCAAAATTTGTATTGAACCACAAAAACCCTGAATAGCCATAGAAATCTTGAGAAAGAAGAACAAACCTGGAGGTATCACAATTCCAGATTTCAAGATATACTACGAATCTGTAGTAATCAAAAAAGTATGGTACTGATACAAAACTAGACACAAAGATCAAAGTAAAAGAATAGAGAGCCCAGATATAAATCCATAATTATATGGTAAATTAATTAAGGACAAAGGAGACAAGAACATCCAATGGGAAAATGTTAGTCTTTCCAACAAATGATGTTGACAAAACTGCACAGCTACACATGGAAAATAATGGAGCTGGACCACTTTGTTACACCATACACAAAAATAAACTCAAAATGGATTAAAGATATAAATATGAGGCCTGAAACCATTAAATTCCTAGAAGAAAACATAGGCAGTAATATCTTTGATGTTAGCTGTAGAAACATTTTTCTATATCTGTCTCCTAATGCCAGGGAAACAAAAGCAAAATCACACTACTGGGACTACACAAAGATAAAAAGCTTTTTGAACAGTGGAGAAAACCATGAACAAACAAAAGGACAACTCACTGAATGGAAGAAGATATTTGTAAATGGTATATCCAATAGGGGGTTAGTATCTAAAATATATAAAGAGCTTATACAATGTGGCACCATAAAGAGCAAATAATCCAAATAAAAATGGGCAGAACACATGAACAGACATTTTTCCAAAGAAGACATACAGATATCCAACAGACACATGAAAATATGCTCAACATCACTCATCATCAGGGAAATGCAATTCAAAACCACAATAAGCTATCACCTCACACTTGTCAGAATGTTTAAAATAAAATAAAAAGATGGGAAATAAAAAATGTTGGCAAGAATATTGAGAAAAAAGAACTATCATGCCTTGTTGGTGGAAATTCAAGCCGGTGTAGCCACTATAGAAAACAGTATGGGGGTTCCTCAAAAAATTAAAGGTAGAATTAACCTATTATTCATTAATTTTACCACTGGGTATTTATCAAATAATCCAAAAACACTAATTTAAAAGGATATATGCAACCCTATGTTTATTTCAGTGTTGTTTACCATAACCAAGATATGTAAGCAACCCATGTGTCCACTGATATATGAACAATTAAAGAAGAAGTGATATATATATCACAATGGACTATACATGCACACAGACAATGGAATATTACTCAGCCATAAAGGGAACAAAATCTTGCCATTTGCAACAACATAGATGGATCTAAAGGGTATGATGCGAAGTTCAATAAGTCAGTCAGAGGAAGATAAATACATATGATTTCACTCATATATGGAATTAAAAAAATAGATAAAGAGACAAAAAGCCAGGCTCCTAAATATGGAAAATAAACTGGTTGTTGCCAGAGGGGAGGTGGGTAATGGAATGGGTGAAATAGAGAGGATTAAGAGTACACTTAAAGGGGTGCCTGGGTGGCTCAGTGGGCTAAAACCTCTGCCTTTCACTCAGGTCATGATCCCAGGGTCCTGGGATCGAGCCCCGCATTGGGCTTTCTGCTTGGCAGGGAGTCTGCTTCCTCTCTCTCTCTCTCTCTCTCTCTCTATGCCTGCCTCTCTTCCTACTTGTGATCTCTATCTGTCAAATAAATAAATAAAATCTTACAAAAAAAAGAGTACACTTGAAGTTATGAGCACTAACTATTGTATAGAATTGTGGAAACATTATATTGTACACCTGAAACTAATGTAACACTGGATGTTAATTATACTTGATTAAAAATTTAAATATATCTTGTTCCAAAGTCTGTTCTTTTTCATTAGATAAAATTTCTTCCTTAGATTACTTTAAAGGAGAAAAGTCCTGAAGAACTAAAAACATGTGTTCTTCATTTGTCTGCTTATTTTTTTGAGAAAGCTAGGTATTTTGGCCCTTGAAAACTGAACTTTCATTTATTATCAAAGTTAAAACTACTATTTATTTTTCATAAACTGGAAATTTATTTCTGTGTTTATTCCATTTTTGCAACCTCTTAGTTGTGAAATTGGGGGAAAGGAGAAGACTCTGGTGTCACTTCTAGGAATTTTGTCATATGTCATTAGGTTAATTTGAATGAAAATTATCTTTTTTAAGTTTTTATTTAAATTACAGTTAATTAACATCAGTGTAATATTAGTTTCAGGTGTACAATACTGTGATTCAACACTTCCATACATCACCCGGTGCTCATCACAACAAGAACACTTGTTAATCCCTGTCACTTATTTTACCTCTTCCCCCACCAACCTCTCTTCTGAGGTAACCATCAGTTTGTTCTCTATATTTAAGAGTATATTTCCTGGTTTTGTTCTCTCTCTCTCTCTCTCTCTCTCTCTCTTCACTTTGCTTTTGCTTGTTTGGTTTCTTAAATTCCACATATGAGTGAAATCATATGGTATTTGTCTCTCTCAGACTTAAGTTGCTTAGCATAGTACTCTCTAGCTCCATCCATATTGTTGCAAATGGCTAGATTTCATTCTTTTTATAGCTGAATAATATTCCATTATATCACATTTTCTTTATCCATTCATCTATTGGTGGACACTTGGACTGTTTCCATAGTTTAGCTACTGTAAATAATGCTGTAATAAACAGGGCCCATATGTATCTTTGGGGTAAATACCCAGCAGTGCAATTGCAGGGTCATAGGGAAGCTCTATTTTTAATTTCTTGAGGAATCTCCACACTGTTCTCCAAAGTGGCTGCACCAACTTGCATTCCCACCAACAGTGTAAGAGGGTTCCCCTTTCTCCACAACCTCCCCAAAACATGTTGTTTCTCGTCTTGCTAATTTTGGCCATTCTAACTGGTGTAAGGTGATATCTCAATGAGTTTTTAATTTGAATCTCCCTGATGGCTAGTGATGATGAGCATTTTTTCATGTGTCTGATAGCCATTTGTATGTCTTCATTGGAGAAGTGTCTGTTCATATCTTCTGCCCATTTTTTTGATATGATTATCTGTTTTGTGTGTGTTGAGTTTGAGGAGTTCTTTATAGATCCTGGATATCAACCTTTTGTCTGTACTGTCATTTGCAAATATCTTCTCCCATTCTGTGGGTTGTCTCTTTGTTTTGTTGACTGTTTCCTTTGCTGTGCAGAAGCTTGTGATCTTGATGAAGTCCCAAAAGTTCATTTGTGCTTTTGTTTCCTTGGCCTTTGGAGACATATCTTGAAAGAAGTTGTTGTGGCTGATATTGAAGAGGTTACTGCCTATGTTCTCCTCTAGGATTCTGATGGATTCCTGTCTCACATTGAGGTCTTTTATCCATTTTGAGTCTATCTTTTTGTGTACGGTGTAAGAGAATGGTCGCGTTTCATTCTTCTACATATCACTGTTCAGTTTTCCCAGCACCATTTATTGAAGAGACTGTCTTTTTTCCATTGTATATTTTTCCTGTTTTGTCGAAGATTATCTGACCATAGATTTGAGGGTCCATATCTGGGCTCTCCACTCTGTTCCACTGGTCTATGTGTCTGTTTTTATGCCAGTACCATGCTGCCTTGATGATCACAGCTTTGTAATAAAGCTTGAAATCAGGTAACGTGATGCCGCCAGTTTTGTTTTTGTTTTTCAACATTTCCTTAGCAATTCGGGGTCTTTTCTGATTCCATACAAATTTGGGGATTATATGCTCCAGGTCTTTGAAAAATACCAGTGGAATTTTGATTGGAATGCATTAAAACTATAGATTGCTCTAGGCAGTATAGACATTTTAACTATGTTCATTCCTCTGATCCAAGAGCATGGAACGGTCTTCCATCTTTTTGTGTCTTCTTCAATTTCTTTCATGAGTGTTCTGTAGTTCCTCAAGTACAGATCCTTTACCTCTTTGATTAGGTTTATTTCCAGTTATCTTATGGTTCTTGGTGTTATAGTCAATGGAATCGATTCTCTAATTTGCCTTTCTGTATTTTCATTGTTAGTGTATAAGAAAGCCACTGATTTCTGTATATTGACTTTGTATCCTGCCATGTTACTGAATTGCTGTATGAGTTCTACTAGTTTGGGGGTGGAATCTTTGGGGTTTTCCATATAAAGAATCATGTCATCTGCGAAGAGAGAGAGTTTGACTTCTTCATTGCTGGGTATTTACCCCAAAGCTACAGATGTAGTGAAAAGAAGGGCCATCTGTACCCCAATGTTTATAGCAGCAATGGCCATGGTCACCCAACAGTGGAAAGAACCAAGATGCCCTTCAATGGATGAATGGATAAGGAAGATGTGGTACATATACACAATGGAGTATTATGCCTCCATCAGAAAGGATGAATACCCAACTTTTGTAGCAACATGGACTGGACTGGAAGAGATTATGCTGAGCGAAATAAGTCAAGCAGAGAGAGTCAAGTATCATATGGTTTCCCTTATTTGTGGAGCATAACAAAGGACATGGAGGACATGGGGAGATGGAGAGGAGAAGAGAGTTTTGGGAAATTGGAAGGGGAGATGAACCATGAGAGACTATGGACTCTGAAAAACAACCTGAGGGTTTTGAAGGGGCAGGGGGTGGGAGGTTGGGGAACCAGGTGGTGGGTAATAGAGAGGACACGTATTGCATGGAGCACTGGTTGTGGTGCAAAAATAATGAGTACTGTTACGTTGAAAATAAATAAATAAATAAATAAATAAATAAATAAATAATCAGGGTGCATATATCTCTTCAAATTAGTGTGTTTGTATTCTTTGGGTAAATACCCATTAGTGTGATTACTGGATCATAGGGTAATTCTTTTTCTTTTTTTTTAATTTTTAAGGAACCTCCATACTGTCTTGCACAGGGATTGTACCAGTTTGCACTCCCACCAACAATGTACAAAAGTTCCTTTTTTCCACATCCTTGTCAACTCTTGTTGTTTCTTGAGTTTTTGATTTAAGTTATTCTGACAGGTGTGAGGTGATATTTCACTGTGGTTTTACTTGTATTTCCCTTATAATGAGTGATGTTGAGTACTTTTTCATGTGTCTTTTGGCCATCTGTATGTCTTCTTTGGAGAAATGTCTGTTCATGTCTTCTGCCAACTTTTTAATATGATCGTTTGTTTTTTTGGTGTTGAGTAGTACATGTCTTTATATATTTTGGATACAAACCCTTTGTTGGACTTGTCATCTTCAGGAAGAAGAACCTCATTCATTCCATGAGGCCAACATTACCCTGATACCAAAACGGATAAAGACACCACAAAACAAGAGAGCTACAAACCAATATCTCTGATGAAAATAGATGCAAAAGTCTTCAATAAAGTATTGACAAACTGAATCCAACAATATATTTAAAAAAATCATTCACCATGACCAAGAGGAATTTATTCCCAGGATGTGAGGGTAGCTCAATATTTACAAATCAATCAGCATGATTCATCCTATCAATATAAGTTAGGATAAGAATCATGATCATTGCAATAGACACAGAAAAAGCACCTGACAAAGTACAACATCCATTCATCATAAAATCCCCAATGAAGTAGGATTAGAGGGAAGATTTTATATGCATATACAAATATATGTATATATATATAAATAAAGGATATAGATACATATTTAATATATAATATATAATATTTTATATAATATATAATATAAATAAATATATTTAATATATTATATAATATAACAAATATATAATATATAGTATATATAAGTAAAGGATATAAATATATATTTCATATATATAAACATATATATGTGTGTGTGTTTATATATGTGTATGTGTATCTATCTATATCTATATCTATATCATATCTATATCTATATATATCTCTGAAGCCTTATATGGAAAACCCACAGCTAACATCATCTTAAATGAGGAGAAACTGGAATGCCAGTGGCTCATTTGGTTAAGAATCTGCCTTCAGCTCAGGTCATGATCCCAAGGTCCTGGGATTGAGCCCCACATCAGACTCCTTGCTCAGCAGGGAGCCTGCTTCTTCCTCCCTATCTGCATGCTGCTCTCCCTGCTTGTGCTATCACTCTCTCTGTCAAATAAATAAAATCTTTAAAAAAATAAATGGGAAAAAATTGAGTTTTTCTCCTAAGGTCAGGAACAAGAAAAGGATGTCCACTCTCACCACTTTTATTCAACATAGACCTATGCCATTTTCATTTGATTGCAAAACAGATGAAATTTCAGTCTTGTAAATTTATTGCATCATAGTAATCCATTGAGAAAGGCAAACAAGTACATATAGGCATGTTGTCTTTTCTTAAATTATTTATTTCAGGTATAACTTTACCTTTAAAATAGAGCATTGTGCTTGCCAAAATGGCAATTCATCTTGTGAAAGATTACAGAAGAATTGATAGTGTTTTTCTGCATAATTTGCTTTCATCCATAACCAAGCAAAATTTTGTTTCTTATTCCTTATAGATGTTTTGCCAAACATGAAAAAAAGTAAATCATTTCATGTTTTGAAGGCCATCTCCTTCCTCTCTTGGGTCTTTCCATCTAACTCAACCTGGTTCTCAGCTAGCCAGAAGGATGGTACCTCATTGTCCTGTCTATACTTCCTTACCATTCTTTACTGTGGGCAATACTCATTCAGCATAAAGGAAACTGCATGCCAGATATGTTTTATAGGGATTAAAAACTGCTCTGCCTGAGACATGAACAGGCATTTCTGCAAAGAAGTCATCCAGATGCCCAATGGACACATGAAAAAGTGCTCCACATCCCTCGGCATCAGGGAAATACAAATCAAAACCACAATGAGATACCACCTCACACCAGTCAGAATGGCTAAAATTAACAAGTCACGAAATGACAGATGCTGGCGAGGATGTGGAGAAAGGGGAACCCTCCTACAATGTTGGTGGGAATGCAAGATGGTGCAACCACTCTGGAAAACAGCAGGGAGGTTCCTCAAAAAGTTGAAAAGAGAACTACCCTATGACCCAGCAATTGCACTACTGGGTATTTACCCTAAAGATAAAAACGTAGTGATCCGAAGGGGCACGTGTACCCAAATGTTTATAGCAGCAATGTCTACAATAGCAAAACTATGGAAAGAACCTAGATGTCCATCAAGAGATGAATGGATCAAGAAGAAGTGGTATATATACACAATAGAATACTATGCAGCCATCAAAAGAAATGAAATCTTGCCATTTGCGATGACATGGATGGAACTAGAGGGTATCATGCTTAGTGAAATAAGTCAATCGGAGAAAGACAACTATCATATGATCTCCCTGATATGAGGAAGTGGAGATGTAATATGGGGGGTGAGGGGAGTAGGAGAAGAATAAATGAAACAAGATGGGATTGGGAGGGAGACAAACCATAAGTGACCATTAAACTCACAAAACAAACTGAGGGTTGTGGGGGGAGGGGGTTTGTGAGACGAGGGTGGTGTTATGGACATTGGGGAACATATGTTCTATGGTGAGTGCTGTGAAGTGTGTAAATGTGGCAATTCACAGACCTGTACCCCTGGGGATAATAATACATTACAGGTTAAAAAAAAAAAAAAAAACACCTCTTCTGCCTGATGTGATACTTTATGTGGAAAACCCAAAATACTCTACTCCAAATCTTCTAGAACTTGTACAGTAATTCAGTAAAGTGTCAGGATATAAAATCAATGCACAGAAATCAGTTGCATTTCTATACACCAACAACAAGACAGAAGAAAGAGAAATTAAGGAGTCAATCCCATTTACAATTGTACCCAAAACCACAAGATACCTTGGAATGAACCTATCCAAAGAGCAAAGAATCTATACTCAGAAAACTATAAAGTACTGATGAAAGAAATTGAGGAAGAAACAAAGAAATGGAAAAATGTTCCATGCTCATGGCTTTGAACAAATATTGTGAAAATGTCTATGCTGCCTAAAGCAATCTACACATTTAATGCAATCCCTATCAAAATTCTATCCATTTTTTTCAAAGAAATGGAACAAATAATCCTAAAATTTATATGGAACCAGAAAAGACCTCGAATAGCCAAAGGAATATTGAAAAAGAAAGCCAAAGTTGGTGGCATCACAATTCCGGACTTCAAGCCCTATTACAAAGCTGTCATCATCAAGACAGTATGGCACTGGCACAAAAACTGACACATAGATCAATGGAACAGAATAGAAATAGACCCTCAACTCTATGGTCACCTAATCTTTGACAAAGCAGGAAAGAATGTCCAATGGAAAAAAGACAGCCTCTTCAACAAATGGTGTTGGGAAATTGGACAGCCACATGCAGAAAAATGAAATTGGACCATTTCCTTACACCACACAAGAAAATAGACTCAAAATGGATGAAGGACCTCAATGTGAGAAAGGAATCCATCAAAATCCTCGAGGAGAACCCAGGCAGCAACCTCTCTGACCTCAGCCGCAGCAACTTCTTGGGAGCATCGCCAAAGGCAAGGGAAGCAAGGGCAAAAATGAACTATTGGGACTTCATCAAGATCAAAAGCTTTTGCACAGCAAAGGAAACAGTTAACAAAACCAAAAGACAACTGATGGAATGGGAGAAGATATTTGCAAATGACATTTCAGATAAAGGGCTAGTATCCAAAATCTATAATGAGCTTAGCAAACTCAACACCTGAAGAATACATAATCCAGCAAGAAATGGACAGAGGACATAAACAGACATTTCTGCAAAGAAGATACCCAGATGGCCAACAGACACATGAAAAAATGCTCCACATCCCTCAGCATCCGGGAAATACAAATCAAAGCCACAATGAGTTATCACCTCACAGCAGTCAGAATAGCTAAAATAAACAAGTCAGGAAATGGCAGATGCTGGTGAGGATGTGGAGAAAGGGAAACCCTCCTACACTGTTGGTGGGAATGCAAGCTGGTGCAGCCACTCTGGAAAACAGCATGGGGGGTTTCTAAAAAATTTGAAAATAGAGGGGTGCCTGGGTGGCTCAGTGGGATAAGCCTCTGCCTTTCGCTCAGGTCATGATCTCAGGGGCCTGGGATCTAGCCCCGTATTGGGTTCTCTGCTCAGCGGGGAGCCTGCTTCCTCCTCTCTCTTTCTGCCTGCCTTTCTGCCTGCTTCGATATCTCTGTCAAATAAATAAATAAAATCTTTAAAAAAATTTCAAAATAGAGCTTCCCTATGACCCAGCATTTGCACTACTGGGTATTTACCTTAAAGATACAAATGTAGTGATCCAAAGGGGCACATGCACCCAAATGTTTATAGCAGCAAGGTCCACAATAGCCAAACTATGGAATGAACCTAGATGTCTGTCAACAGATGAATGGATAAAGAATATGTGGTGTATATATACACAATGGAATACTATGCAGCCATCAAAAGAGAGAAATCTTGCCATTTGCGATGATATGGATGGAATGAGAGGGTATTATATTGAGTGAAATAAGTCAATCACATATAGACAATTATCATATGATATCCTTGCTATGAGGAATTTGAGAAGCAATGGGGTGTTTGAGTGGTAAGGAAGGAAAAAATGAAATAAGATGGGATTTGGAGGGAGACAAACCATAAGAGAGTCTTAATCTCACAAAACAAACGGAGGGTTGCTGGGGGAGGGGCATAGGGAGAGGGTGGTTGAGTTATGGACACTGGGGAGGGTATGTGCCATGGTGAGTGCTGTGAAGTGTGTAAACCTGGCTATTCACAGACCTGTAACCCAAGAGCTAATATTATATTATATCATTATATATTAATAAAAAATAAAGATAAATAAAATAATAAAAATATTTTAAAAGAGAAGAAAACAAAACAAAACAATACAAAAAAAACAAAAAACCCTCCTCTGTGTAAATCGCTCCACTTGTCAGGATTTGATGATCTTTCTGTACATTGACTTTGTATCCTGCCATGTTACTGAATTCCTGTATGAGTTCTAGTAGTTTGGGGATGGAGTCTTTGGGTTTTCCATATAAAGAATCATGTCATCTGCGAAGAGAGAGAGTTTGACTTCATCATTGCCAATTTGGATACCTTTTATTTCTCTTTGTTGTCTGATTGCTGTTGCTAGGACTTCTAATACTATGTTGAACAAGAGTGGTGAGAGTGGGCATCCTTGTGTTCCTGATCTCAACAGGAAGGCTGCAAGATTTTTCCCATTGAGGATGATATTTGCTGTGGGTCTTTCATAGATAGATTTTAGGAAGTTCAGGAATGTTCCCTCTATCCCTATACTTTGAAGAATTTTAATCAGGAATGGATGCTGGATTTTGTCAAATGCTTTTTCTGCATCCATTGAGAGGACCATGTGGTTCTTCTCTCTTCTCTTATTAATTTGTTCTATCACATTGTTTTGTGAATGTTGAACAATCCTTCTAACACAGGGATGAATCCCACCTGGTCATGGTGGACAATCTTTTTAATATGCTGTTGGATCCCATTTGCTAGGATCTTGTTGAGAATCTTAGCATCCATATTCATCAGGGATATTGTTCTGAAATTCTCCTTTAGTGTGGTCTTTGCTGGGTTTGGGGATCAGGGTAATGCTGGATTCATAAAAAGAGTCTGGAACTTTTCCTTCTGCTTCAATTTTTTGAAACAGCTTCAGGAGAATAGGTATTATTTCTTCTTTGAAAGTTTGGTAGAATTCCCCAGGGAATCTGTCAGGTCTTGGGCTCTTGTTTTTTGGGAGGTTTTTGACCACTTCTTCACTCTTGTTACTAGATATTGGTATATTCATGTTGTCAATTTCTTCCTTGTTCAATTTTGGGAGTTTGTAGTTTTCCAGGAATGCATTCATTTCATCTAGGTTGCTTAACTTATTGGCATATAACTGTTGATAATAACTTCTGATGATTGTTTCTACTTCCTTGGTGTTAGTTGTGATCTCTCCCTTTTCATTCATAATTTTATTAATTTGGGCTTGCTCTCTTTTCTTTTGGATTAGTGAAATCAGTGGCTTTCTTATACACTAACAATGAAAATACAGAATGGGAAATTAGAGAATCAACTCCATTAAATAGTACCAAGAACTATAAGATACCTGGGAATAAACGTAACCAAAGAGGTAAAGCTTCTGTACTAGAGGAATTACAGAACACTCATGAAAGAAATTGAAGAAGACACAAAAAGATGGAAGACCGTTCCATGCTCTTGGATCAGAGGAATGAACATTGTTAAAATGTCTATACTGCCTAGAGCAATGTATACTTTTAATGTCATTCTGATCAAAATTCCATTGGTATTTTTCAAAGAGCTGGAGCAAATAATCCTAACATTTGTATGGAATCAGAAGAGACCTCAAATAGCTAAGGAAATGTTGAAAAAACAAAAATAAAACTGGGGGAATCACAGTACCTTATTTCACGCTTTACTACAAAGCTGTGATCACCAGGACAGCATGCTACTGGCATAAAAACAGACACATAGACCAGACACAGTGGAACAGAGTAGAGAGCCCAGATATGGACCCTCAGCTCTGTGGTCAAATAATCTTCGACAAAGCAGGAAAAAAAATACAGTGGAAAAAAGACAGTCTCTTCAATAAATGGTGCTGGGAAAATTGGACAGCTATAAGTAGAGGAATGAGACTTGACCATTCTCTTACACAAGAAACAAAGATAAACTCAAAATGGATAAAAGACCTCAACGTGAGACAGGAATCCATCAGAATCCTAGAGGAGAACATAGGCAGTGAACCACTTTGATATCAGCCACAGCAACTTCTTTCAAGATATGTCTCCAAAGGCCAAGGAAACAAAAGCACAAATGAACTTTTGGGACTTCATCAGGATCAAAAGCTTCTGCACAGCAAAGGAAACAGTCAACAAAACAAAGAGGCAACCCACGGAATGGGAGAAGATATTTGCAAATGACAGTACAGACAAAAGGTTGATATCCAGGATCTATAAAGAACTCCTCAAACTCAACACACACAAAACAGATAATCATATCAAAAAAATGGGCAGAAGATATGAACAGACACTTCTCCAATGAAGACATACAAATGGCTATCAGACACATGAAAAAATGCTCATCATCACTAGCCATCAGGGAGATTCAAATTAAAAACTCATTGAGATATCACCTTACACCAGTTAGAATGGCCAAAATTAGCAAGACGAGAAACAACATGTTTTGGGGAGGTTGTGGAGAAAGGGGAGCCCTCTTACACTGTTGGTGGGAATGCAAGTTGGTGCAGCCACTTTGGAGAACAGTGTGGAGATTCCTCAAGAAATTAAAAATAGAGCTTCCCTATGACCCTGCAATTGCACTGCTGGGTATTTACCCCAAAGATACAGATGTAGTGAAAAGAAGAGCCATCTGTATCCCAATGTTTATAGCAGCAATGGCCATGGTCACCAAACTGTGGAAGGAACCAAGATGCCCTTAAACGGATGAATGGATAAGGAAGATGTGGTCCATATACACGATGGAGTATTATGCCTCCATCAGAAGTGATGAATACCCAACTTTTGGATCACCATAGATGGGACTGGAAGAGATTATGCTGAGTGAAATAAGTTAAGCAGAGAGCGTCAATTATTATATGGTTTCACTTATTTGTGGAGCATAAAAAAGAACATGGAAGACTTGGGGAGATGGAGAGGAGAAGGGAGTTGGGGGAAATTGGAAGGGGAGATGAACCATGAGAGACTATGGACTCTGAAAATCAACCTGAGGTTTTGAAGGGGTGGAGGGTGGGAGGTTGGGGGATTCAGGTGGTGGGTATTATGGAGGTCATGCATTGCATGGAGCACTGGGTGTGGTGCAAAAACAATGAATTCTGTTACGCTGAAAAGAAATAAAAAAAAAAGATTTGATGATCTTTTTCTTTAGCAATTCTTCTGGGTTGAGCATTGAAGAAGTTTTTTCAAATGCAAACATTATATGGAAAGGGTAGGTTATTACAAGACATTAACTTTCTTCTTTTATCAATTAATGAAATGTTGGAACACCTACTATATGATAATGCAGTTGGCTTATTGCTGAGAGGATGAAAGACATATTTAAAAAAAAAAGATAAGACAATGGTATGTTTCACAAGAGCTATGTAATTCAAGAAACTGGCATTAGGGTCACTATATTGGTATGATTATTAAGCGGCTTTGATAGATGTGTAAATACTTTTATGATTAGGAAAATCAAATGTATCTTAAAATGATCATGAAAGAAGAAATTAATGTCTTCCAAATAGAGCATTTTCATCAAGTACTCATCGTGAATTATTGACACCATTCAGGCATGGATTATTTTAGGGATTCGATGTTGAGATGTTTCCAAAATACGACTGACAACAAAGTCCATTGAGTCTTTCCACCCTCCTTCTTTTATTCTTACTGTAAGATGCAAGTTGGACTGTTAATCACTAATGTGTTGCTGTTACTTTTGGAAATTTTTTTCTATATGTGACTCCTTTATCCTAAGGTATACAGAGGGATTTTGCCCTGAAATCTGACTAGGGAAATTTGACAAAATACCTTGCAGGTTGCTCTAGGAGGGAATGGGTGTCACCAGGATTGGATTTGTCAGAAGCCCACAAATACACGCAGCTCATCCTTCAGACAACCCCATTGTACTTTTAAGTAAAATCTTACACAAGAAAAAAAAAAAGATAAGACAGAGTGTCAATCCTCAAGGAGCTTATTGAGAAATTAAGATAACTCCAGACATCTGACTGTAATCCTGAGCAATAACATGGACAAGACTGGCTGGACTACTTTGGAAGATGGAGGGTAGACAATGGAAGGACAGTATGATGGTATTGGGCAACACTCTGTGTGTGTGTGTGTGTGTGTGTGTGTGTGTGTGTGTGTGTGTGTGTGTGATATTTCCTAAGGAGGAGAGAATGAAGCCCCCAACACAATCTCGCATATTTCTAAGCACTTGCTCTTGTTCTAAGTGCTTTTGCACATAATCACATACCACTTGTTAGTTCTTCCATTCCAATGAGTTGAATGACTTCTGCCTCACTAGTAAACTTTATAGAATACCAGGTGATCATTGGAATGAAAAATATGCTATGTGTACTGATGTTGGAGAAGCAAGATTACATTTTCTTTTTTGTTCACTTTTTTCTTATTTCTTTTCAACGTAACAGTATTCATTGTTTTTGCACCACACCCAGTGCTCCATGCAATACATGCCCTGCCTATAACCCACCACCTGGTTCCCCCAACCTCCCACTCCCCGCCCCTTCAAAACCCTCAGGGTGGTTTTCAGAGTCCATAGTCTCTCATGGTTCATCTCCCCTTCCAATTTCCCCCAACTCCCTTCTCCTCTCCATCTCCCCATGTCATCCATGTTCTTTGTTATGCTCCACAAATAAGGGAAACCTTATGATACTTGACTGTTTGCTTGACTTATTTTACTCAGCATAATCTCTTCCAGTCCGATCCATGGTGATCCAAAAGTTGGGTATTCATCATTTCTGATGGAGGCATAATACTCCATCGTGTATATGGACCACATCTTCCTTATCCATTCGTCCGCTGAAGGGCATCTTGGTTCCTTCCACAGTTTGGCGACCATGGCCATTGCTGCTATAAACATTGGGATACAGTTGGCTCTTCTTTTCACTACATCTACATCTGTGGGGTAAATACCCAGCAGTGCAATTGCAGGGTCATAGGGAAGCTCTATTTTTAATTTCTTGAGGAATCTCCACACTGTTCTCCAAAGTGGCTGCACCAACTTGCATTCCCACCAACAGTGTAAGAGGGTTCCCCTTCTCCACATCCTCTCCAACACACATTGTTTCCTGGCTTGTTAATTTTGGCCATCCTAACTGGTGTAAGGTGATATCTCAATGTGGTTTTATTTTGAATCTCCTTGATGGCTAGTGATGATGAGCATATTTCATGTGTCTGATAGCCATTTGTATGTCTTCATTGGAGAAGTGTCTGTTCATATCTTCTGCCCATTTTTTGATGTGATTATCTGTTTCGTGTGTGTTGAGTTTGAGGAATTCTTTATAGATCCTGGATATCAACCTTTTGTCTGTACTGTCATTTGCAAATATCTTCTCCCATTCCGTGGGTTGCCTTTTTGTTTTGTTGACTGTTTCCTTTGCTGTGCAGAAGCTTTTGATCTTGATGAAGTCCCAAAAGTTCATTTGTGCTTTTGTTTCCTTGGCCTTTGGAGACATATCTTGAAAGAAGTTGCTGTGGCTGATATCGAAGAGGTTACTGCCTATGTTCTCTTCTAGGATTCTGATGGATTCCTGTCTCACGTTGAGGTCTTTTATCCATTTCGAGTTTATCTTTGTGTATGGTGTAAGAGAATGGCCGAGTTTCATTCTGCTACATATCGCTGTCCAGTTTTCCCAGCGCCATTTATTTGAAGAGACTGTCTTTTTTCCACTGTATATTTTTCCTGTTTTGTTGAAGATTATCTGACCATAGAGTTGAGGGTCCATATCTGGGCTCTCTACTCTGTTGCACTGGTCTATGTGTCTGTTTTTATGCTAGTACCATGCTGTCTTGGTTATCCCAGCTTTGTAGTAGAGCTTGAAATCAGGTAACGTGATGCCGCCAGTTTTATTTTTGTTTTTCAACATTTCCTTAGCAATTCGGGGTCTCTTCTGATTCCATACAAATTTTAGGATTATTTGCTCCAGTTCTTTGAAAAATACTGGTGGAATTTTGATCAGAATGGCATTAAAAGTATAGATTGCTCTAGACAGTATAGACATTTTAACAATGTTCATTCCTCTCATCCAAGAGCATGGAATGGTCTTCCATCTTTTTGTGTCTTCTTCAATTTCTTTCATGAGTGTTCTGTAGTTCTTCAAGTACAGTTCCTTTACCTCTTTTGTTAGGTTTATTTCCAGATATCTAATGGTTCTTGATGCTATAGTAAATGGAATTGATTCTCTAATTTCCCTTTCTGTATTTTCATTGTTAGTCTGTAAGAAAGCCACTGATCTCTGTACATTGACTTTGTATCCTGCCACATTACTGAATTGCTGTGTGGGTTCTAGTACTTTGAGGGTGGAGGCTTTCAGGTTTTCCATATAAAGAATCATGTCATCTGCAAAGAGAGAGAGTTTGACTTCTTCATTGCCAATTTGGATACCTTTTATTTCTCTTTGTTGTCTGATTGCTGTTGCTAGGACTTCTTCATTGCCAATTTGGATACCTTTTATTTCTCTTTGTTGTCTGATTGCTGTTGCTAGGACTTCTAATACTATGTTGAACAAGAGTGGTGAGAGTGGGCATCCTTGTCGTGTTCCTGATCTCAACAGGAAGGCAGGAAGCTTTTTCCCATTGAGGATGATATTTGCTGTGGGTCTTTCATACATAGATTTTAGGAAGTTCAGGAATGTTCTCTCTATGCCTATACTTTGAGGCGTTTTAATCAGGAACGGATGCTGGATTTTGTCAAATGCTTTTTCTGCATCAATTGAGAGGACCATCTTCTCTTTTCTCTTATTGATTTGTTCCATCACATTGATTGATTTGAGAATGTTGAACCATCATTGCAACCCAGGGATGAACCCCACATGGTCATGGTGGACAATCTTTTTAATGTGTTGCTGGATCTTGTTTGCTAGGATCTTGTTGAGAATCTTAGCATCCATATTCATCAGTGATATTGGTCTGAAATTCTCCTTTAGTGTGGTCTTTGCCAGGTTTGGGGATCAGGGTAATAATGGCTTCATGAAAACAGCCTGGAACTTTTCCTTCTGCTTCAATTTTTTTTTTAAAGATTTTATTTATTTATCTGACAGAGAGAGATCACAAGTAGGCAGAGAGGCAGGCAGAGAGAGTGAGAGGGAAGCAGGCTCCCTGCCGAGCAGAGAGCCCGATGCGGGACTCGATCCCAGGACCCTGAGATCATGACCTGAGCCGAAGGCAGCGGCTTAAACCACTGAGCCACCCAGGCGCCCCTGCTTCAATTTTTTGAAGCAGCTTTGGGAGAATTGGTGTTATTTCTTCTTTAAAATTTTGGTAGAATTCCCCAGGGAATCCGTCATGTCCTGGGTTCTTGTTTTTTGGGAAGTTTTTGACCACTGCTTCAATCTCATTACTAGATATCGGTCTATTCGGGTTGTCAATTTCTTCCTGGTTCAATTTTTGGAGTTAATAGTTTTCCAGGCATGCATCCATCTCATCTAGGTTCCTAGGTTATTGGCATATAACTGTTGGTAATAATTTCTGATGATTGTTTCTATTTCCTTGGTGTTAGTTGTGATCTCTCCCTTTTCATTCATAATTTTATTAAATTGGGCTTTCTCTCTTTTCTTTTGGATTAGTGTGGCCAATGGTTTATTAATCTTATTGACTCTTTCAAAAAACCAGCTTCTAATTTCATTGATATGTTCTCCTGTATCCCTGGTTTCTACCTCATTGATTTTTGCTCTAATCTTGATTATTTCCCTTCTTGTGTGTGGAGTTGGTTTGATTTTTTGTTGATTATCCAGTTCTTTAAGGTAGAAGATTACATTTTCAATATGATTTTCCTTTTCTTAGATTTCTTTCCTCTACTCTACATGCTGGCACATCCTGCTAACTCCATACTTGTACTTGAAAACAGAGCTTTAAAACATGTTTCCTGTGGAAATGTAAAATGGTGTACCCTCTGCAAAAACCAATATGGTGACTCCTCAAAAAAATAGAATTACCAAAAGATGCAACAATTCTACTTCTGGGTATGTAGATGAATAAAAAATCTGAGACTTGAACGGATTTGTATATACCAATGTTCATAGTGGCATCGTTTACAATTTACAGATTCAACAAATGAATTGTAATGAAAAATTGGTTCATTTGGGGACATCTTGGAGATATTGCAGGTTCAATTTCAGACCACCACAATAAAGCAAATATAATAAAGTGAGTCAAATAAAATTTTTGGTTTTCCAATGGAAATAAAAGTTATGTTTACATTATGCTGTAGTCTATGAAGTGTGCAATAGTATTATGTCTAAAAAAACACCAAACATATATACCTTAATTAAAGAATGCTTCAGTACTAAAATATGCTAACCATAATCTAAGCTTTTATCTATTTGTAAGTTTTGTTTCTTGTCTTGAAGTTGATGGTTGCTGACTGACCGGGGTGGTGGTTGCTGAAACTTGAGGGGGCCGTGGCAATTTCTTAAAATAAGACAATGGTGAAATTTGTTGCATCAGTTGACTCTTCCTTTCATGAAATATTTCTTTGTAGCATGCAGTGCTTTTTGATAGCATTTTACCCGCACTTGAATTTCATTCAAAATTGGAGTCAATCCTCTCAAACCCTGCCACTGCTTTATCAACTAATTTTGTGTCATTTTCTACATTCTTTGTTGTTATTTCAACACTTGTTTATAGCTTCTTACCAGCAGTAGATTTTATGACAAGAAGCCACTTTCTTTTCTCATCCATACAAAGTAAGTCTTCATCTGTTAAAGTTTTATCATGATATTGTAGCAATTTAGTCACATTTTCTGGCCCCACCTCTAACTCTCATTCTCTTGCTGTTTCCACCACATCTGCATTTACTTTCCCCACTGAAGTTTTGAAACCCTTAAAGTCATCAGTGAGGACTGGAATCAACATCTTCCAAACGCCTGTTAATGTTGCTATTTTGATCTTTTTCCTTGAATCATGAATGTTCTTAATGACATATAGAATGGTAAAATATTTCCAGGAAGTTTTCAATCTACTTGCCCACTCAGATCCATCAGAAGAATCATGACCTATTATGGTACTATAGCTTTACAAAATGTATTTCTTAAATAATAAGACTTGAAAGTTGAAATGACTTCTTGATTAATGGGCTGCATAATGGATGCTGTGTTAGCAGGCATGAAAACAACGTTAATATCATTGTATATTGCCATCAGCGTTCTTGGGTGACCAGATACATTTTCACTTTTTGCAACAGTATTTGAAAGGAAATTTTATTCTGAGCAGTAGCTCTCAACAGTGGGCTTCAAATGTTCAGTATCGTAAACAGATGTGTTATCATCCAGGCTTTGTTGTTCCATTGATAAAGCACAGGCAGAGTAGATTTAGCACAATTTGTAAGGGCCCTAGGATTTTATGAATAGTGAATGAACATTGGCCTCAACTTAAGGTCACTGCTGTATTAGTTCCTAACAAGAGAGTCAGCCTGAGCTTTGAAGCTTTGAAGCCAGGCATTGATTTCTCCTCTTTTGATATGAAAGTCCTAGATGGCATCTTTTTTCAATAGAAGTCTATTTCACCTACATTAAAAAGCTACTGTTTGTGTAGCCACTTTTATTAATTATCTTACCAAGATTTTCTGGATAACCTGCTATAGCTTCTACATCAGCATTTGTTCCTTTACCTAGTAATATGGAGATGGCTTTTTTTTCTTAAACCTAATCAATCAACCTCAGCTATCTTCAAGCTACTTTGCAGCTTCCTCACCCTCTCAATCTTCATAGAATTGAGGAAGTTAAGGCCTTGGTCTGGATTAGTCTTTGGCTTAGGGGAATATTGTGACAGTTTTGATTTTCTATCTAGACCATTAAAATTTTCCCTATTTCAGAGTAAAAACTGTTTCTTTTTTAAAATTGAGATAACTTTATTAGTTTATTGTCTTACATATATCTGATGACAGATTGAAGTATACCATGTATTGATTACTTCACCTATTCTTTGCCTTTCCTCCTTATCTTTCCTTCCTGGTCTTTCACACTTTGGAGCTTGTCTGATTTACTACTCATTCTACTTCCATTCCTTGGTTTCTTTTATTGGTTGCACTTTTTCTTCAGTTTTTATGAATTTTATTTGTTGTTCTTTTGTTTTATTTTTATTTTTTTTTATTATGTCAGTTGGCCCCTGTATAGTATATCATTAGTTTTTGATATAGGGTTCAGTGATTCATTAGTTGCATATAACACCCAGTGCTTATCACAACATGTGCACTCCTCAATACCCATCACCCAGCTACCCCCTCTCCACCCCCTCCCCTCTGAAATCCTCCATTTGTTTCCCAGGGCCAATAATGTCTCAGGGTTCATCTCCCTCTCTAATTTCTCCCCCTTCATTTTTTCCTCCTTTCCTCTATGTTCCTCAGTGCTATTGCTTATGTTCCACTTATGAGTGAAACTATATGGTAAATGTTTTTCTCTGATTGACTTCTTTCACTTAGCATAATCCCCTCCAGTTCCATCCATGTCAATAAATGTGGGTATTCATCCTTTCTGATGGCAGAGTAATAGTCAGTTGTATATATGTACCACATTTTCCTTATTCATTCTTCTGTTGAAAGGCATCTCAGCTTCTTCCTCAGTTTGGCTATTGTGGACATTGCTGCTATGAACATTGGGGTTCATGTGGCCCTTCTTTTCACTACAGCTATATCTTTGGGATAAATACCTAGTAGTGCAATTTCTGGGTCATAAGGTAGCTCTATTTTTAACATCTTGAGGAATGTCCATAATGTTTTCCAGCGTAGTTGTACCATCTTGCATTCCCACCAACAGTGCAAGAGTGTTCCCCTTTCTCCACATCCTTGCCAATATTTGTTGTTTCCTGTTTTGTTAATTTTTGCCATTCTAAATGGTGTAAGGTGGTATCTCATTGTGGTTTTTACTTGTATTTGCCTAATAGTTGGAGATTTTGAATATTTTTCATGTTTCATTTAATTATTCATATGTTCCCTTGTGTAGCACTTTTTAATTTTATTTTTAAAAATATTTTATTTATTTATTTGAGGGGGGGGAGGGGCAGAGGGAGAAGGAGAAGCGACACACACTGAGCAGGGAGCTTGACATGAGGCTTGATCACAGGACACTGAGATCATGACCTGAGCTGAAAGCAGACACCTAACCAACTGAGTCACCCAGGTTCGCCTGGAGTAGCACTTAAAGAAGTAAAAGATTGATTTATTTATTTGAGAGAAAGAGAGGAGAGAGAGTGTGTGAGTGCAGTGGGAAGGGGAGAGGGAGAAAGCAAATCTCAAACAGACACCCCAATGAGCACAGAGCCCAAAGCAGGGCTTGATCCCATGACCCTGAAATCATAACCTGAGTTGAAATCAAGATTTGGATGTTTAACTAACAGAGCCACCTTGGAGAAGCACTTTTAGTTATCTTCAAGAGCTTTTTCTTTGCATTGACAACTTGACTAACTGTTGTTGCAAGAGACCTGTCTTGGCTTTTTGACATGACTTCTTCACTAAGCTTGATTATTTCCAGCTTTTGATTTAAAGTGATAGGCCTGTGACTCTTCCTTTCTCTTGAACACTTAGAAGATATTCCATGGTTATTAATTGGCCTAATTTCAATATTTTTGTGTCTCAAGGATTATGCAGGACTGAGGAGAGGGGAGTGATGGAAGACAATTTGTAAAAAAATGCAATGTCTGAAGTGCAGTAAAACAAAGAGCAGTAAATTGGGATAGTGCTTTACATACAATGACATATCATTCAGTATTAAAAATATAAAATTTTGACACATGCTACTATGTTGATCAATCTTGAAGACCTGCTAAGTAAAATAACTTAATAAACAAGAGGAAACATATTATATGACTCTACATATATGAGGTATTCAGAGCAGCCAAATTTATAAATATAACAAGTATAATGACATTTACCAGTGGCTAGGGAAAGAGGGAATGTGGAGTTATTATTTAATGACTATGAAGTTTCAGTTTGAGGTGGTAAAACGGTTCGGGAAGTGGATGGTGGTGATGGTTTCACAACAATATGAAAGTATTTAATGCCACAGAATTATGCACTTAAAAGTGGTTAAAATGGCAAGTTTATGTTATATATATTTTACCACAATAAGAATTTTTGTAATAAAAAAGTGTTTCCTCAAGCATTCTCTAAGTAAGCAGAAAATTCCTTGGCTCAGTGGCATTATAAACTTTATATAGAAGCCAAAATTGGTGTATTAGAAATCATTTCCATGAAAGCAAAGCTCATGCTATTTTCTTTACAATTACATTTCAAATTTTTCTTTGATGCTATGAAGGTATACAGGAAGTATATAATTCTTGCCTACAAAGTGCTTATAAATCTATTAGGCAGGCAATCATCCCATACAGAATGAAGAAAGAAAACTTAGGACCATGTGTGCCAAACATTATGTATTACAATGCTAAACTCTATAGGCCATAAGTACTGTGTAGTTCAAAGGAAACTGGAATTAGTGAAAGGTGAGTTATGGGGTGATAATTTTATGGAAGAAATGATGGTTGAGTTGAACTTAAAGATTGAATATATTTAGAGAATTGAAAGTATGGCATTTAGAGACATAGAAGATAACAAAATAAAAGCACATAGGTAGGAATGGTTTAGCTTATCTGTAGGACAGTGAGAATAAATATCTGACTAGAGAGCAGAGGAAATAACCAGAAGATAAAGTTAGGTTAGTTGGGGGCAGATTATTTTGTAGTTTAAAATATAATGGCCATCTGATGAGACCATTTTTTAGTATTAAATTGTATCTGGCTAATTTTACCAGATATGGCCTCTCCTAACTTCCCAATAAAATCTTTTGAGAAACACAGATGTAAACAAAACTTTACAGCACAACTGAAACCTGGCACAAATAATTAATCAGTTGCCAAAAATATGGTAAAATATTCACTAATAGGCTGTTGGAATTGAATCTATAAATGTAAGAGTTGGCCAATATATGATAAATTGTTAGGGATAGAAAAATTTGCTAGTCTGAAAGAAAATGGAAGAATGATTTTTTAAACCTTTTCTTCTTCTATTCTTTTGTTCGGAATTTCAAATTCTGTACTAACAATAAAATTGGGTAAAAATCTTTCTATTGCTTGATACTGATTTTTTATTCTTCTCCCCACCATATTCATTCAGTCTCTATCAGTACTTCATTTCTAAATCCTGTTAGAAACTGCAATCCCCATGATCATTCAATCATGATGTAGCAAGAGTGTTATAGCAATGTATTAATTCCTGAGTATGTAGTTCCCTGAAATAAAAACACTATTGGCCAGCATGGCAGAAATGTAGCTGTCTTCTGAAAACCAATGTTCTTTGTTATAGTGTAGAGTTGTATTTCGAAGCAACTGCCCATCTAGAAACTATATTCATTGTCTTCCTCATATCTGGATATAACCTTGTTCTTTGCCAAAAGAAGGTGAATGAATGTAATATGTGTTTCTTCCAGGAAGAACTGGTTAAGAAGTAGGTATCCTCACCACTGTGAATTTTTCTATTTTCTAGCTGAAGCTAAAGGATTCTAAGGTGCTAGGGAATTACAGAGCCATCTGATGAGAGGAGAATGAGTTTCTAAATCTTCACATGGGGGGCGCCTGGGTGGCTCAGTGGGTTAAGCCGCTGCCCGGCTCAGGTCATGATCTCAGGGTCCTGGGATGGAGTCCCACATCGGGCTCTCTGCTCGGCAGGGAGCCTGCTTCCCTCTCTCTCTCTCTCTGCCTGCCTCTCTGCCTACTTGTGATCTCTCTCTCTCTCTGTCAAATAAATAAAAATAAATAAATAAATAAAATCTTTTAAAAAAATAAAATTAAAAAAATAAATAAATCTTCACATGGAAGTAGCCACTGAATATCCATTGAAAAATTGTTCCAGCAAGACATGAACTGGGATAAGACATTGAAATTTTAGTTTATTTGTTATAGAACCTAGCATTACCATAAACAACATAGCGTGGGTGGACAGAGTAGGGTATTTTTTTTAACAATGTATGTTGAGATAGTGGTTTTTAAAAATATGCTTCATATAATAAGAATCTTGAAGTATAAAATTGTGGAGACAATAGAAGATTTGTCAGTTTAGTAGAACATAAATTTTAAAAAATTGGACTTTTGGAATTGGGCTAGGAATTATGCACAACAAACCATGTTCACTATATAATAGTATATGTATCTCATGTATCCTGCTATATATATCACCTCACTTTATCTTCACACTCCTATAGGTTAAGTAATAGCATCATAGTTTGACAGATGAGGAAATTGAAATAACTCCCCAAGGTTATACAGCAAGTGGTGGAGCCAAGGTATGAACCACAGTGCTTCTTATTTTAAAGTCACTTTTAACTACTACTTTCTAAAACTTCCTGTAAAAGAGTTGAGAAGATATTTCTCCAACTGACAAATGAATGGAGAACAATGTCAAGGGGAATCCACTTACACCATCTGTTACAAGTTTTTAGATCTAGATAGATTTCTTCCTATTCAGGAATGAGTAAGATACAAAATAGTCAACTTGGAGATAATTACCATATAACTGGTATATATATCATAAACAACTTGTATATAATCAGAAAGCAGCTTTAGTTTAATTTCCTATGACCTCTTCAAATTTATTCCATAAAATGAGTTCTTCTCTTACCCCTGAACACAAATCAAGGAAATTTCTATAACTTTTCCAGTTACTTTTAAATAATAAGTGTCTCATTTAAGTAACTAATATATCTTCAGAGCAGTGTAATAATAAAACTGTAAACTTTATTGAAAACCTTGCTCATTTCTAAGGTCAGGCTTGCTTCCAGTGTCACTAACTTGAACAGGAAAGGGGACATGTTTTCTCTACTTTGCATTTTCCTTCTCTTCCTCTATTTTGTTAACTTTTTGACTTCCTCTTGGCATGATAAAAGCAAAATGAGAAGACAAAAAGGCCAGGAAATTTATTACACTGCCATCAGAAGGAACACATTCTCTGGCTTTAATAGATGTTTAAGCTTCATCATTTCTTTCATGGAATACTTTATTACCTTTTTCAGAGACCACCTCATCATTGGAAATAACTCACAGTGCTTCTGATGCTTGTGAATGTATCTCCTCTGGCTTTTTCTTTATGGTTCCTTATTCATTATATAAAATTTGACAATTCACGCCCTCTTTAAGTATCTTTCCCATGGCTTTCCTTGGCCAGGCTTTAAGAAGGAACTTCACACTGGCTCTTTGTTTGTAGTCTACATATAGTTTGTAAGATACACTCATGGATCCTTTATCATAACAAATTCTGGGAATGCAGGCATCACTCAAATAAAACTTCTTTTTGTTCTGCTCTGGGAGCAACCAGCCAACAAGTCTTGCCCTTTAGACTGTATAGGTGTTATGGGTCAGACATCAATACAGTACAGGGAACATATTTTAAACTCTCCATATAATTCTGATGAAAAACCTTTTCTTCAACTTGTGATGATGGGTGAGCATTTCTCACTATTCACACTTTGAGAAGGTAGTACTCATAGTACACCAACAGTTCTTCCCAAAAATCTCCTCCTAAGCTCCCAATCTTTTATCAAACTCTCCAATCTTTATTATAAACTGAAAATAAAGAGGAATTAAGATGGCAGAGGATTAGGGTGATGCTAAGCTTATCCCTCAAACACAGCTAGATAGTTATCAAATCTTTCTGAATATTCAAGAAATCAGAGTTCTGAGAGAACAAAAACTGCAAGTCTATAAGTAGAAAAGTGACCACCTATTGGAAGATAGGAGGTGCAAAGAGTTGATTTGTGGATGATATAGCTGTGTATACCATGGCAAGGATTGGGTCTGCTTATGAAGGTTACCATAACATATAATAAGCAATGGAACACAAAATCTGAACCTTTAGAAATACTGTGGGGGATGAACCTGACTTTAAGGTGCTCAGGTGGTGAAGTGGATGGAATCCCAGGAGTCCCAGCATAGTCTGAGAATCCCCTGGATCACCAGAGTAATGTGTGGTTCCAACCTGCTGTTCTCTTACCAGGCATAGTAGTGAGGAAGCTGCCTGAGAAAAGTGGGTCTTGGTGCTGGCTATTTGCTCTGTTTTGCCATAACTGAAAACCACTGTGCAGTCATGTGACTGCTATCCTGGGACTGGTTGGCAAATGGCAAAATCATCATGAGACCGTCCACCAGAAGAACAGCACATGTCCACGTTGCAGGAGTTCCTAAAATTTGTAGTTTTGAAACTCAGACATGTTCCTGAGATTAAAAAACAAAAACAAAAACAAACCAAAAACCCCACAAAATCTCAGACATAGGGTAAATGTAGGGTTCTGATAGAAACCGGGGACACAAGTAGGGTGATTGATTGCTCTTCTGTGAAGGCTTACTGAAGAGTGGGGATCATGACCTTTCAGCTCCATACCCAGAGAGATGGGCACTGCCATATTTATCTGACCCATCAGTGCTGAAAACCTTCAGGGAGCAAAACAATGCCACCTAGTGGAGACTGGTGCTGCTTATACCAAGCTCTGACCCCCTGCAACCTGGAGGTGCATTTCTACTGAAGCAAGTCCAACTGAGAATCAGTGCAACAGGTCCTTCCCCCAGAAGTTAAGCACAAATAACTCCCTCGCACCAAGCATATTGATCATGGAGTACTGCAAATATTCAGCTCTGGAGCACATAGTTTCCTTTTAAATTTTGTTAATTTTATTATTTAATTTAATTATTTTTTTACTATATATACATATATATATGTATATATACACAATGTTTATTTTCTGATTATTTTATCCCCCCTTTTTAAAATTTTAGGATCTAGATTCTTTTTTTATTTCATTTTCTTTTTTCTTTTTTATTGAGATATAATTGATACATAACATATTTGTTTCAGATGTACAACATAATGATTACATATGTGCATATATTAGAAAGAATCACTACAATAAGTCTTGTTATCATTTATCACCACACATAGTTAACACTTTTTTTTTCTTCTGATGGAAACTTTTAAGATCTCTTCTCTTAGGAACTTTCAAATATATACTAGAGTTTTCTTTTTTTTTTTTTTTTAGCATAACAGTATTCATTGTTTTTTGCAACACACCCAGTGCTCCATGCAATACATCCCCTCCTTATTACCCACCACATAGTTCCCCAACCTCCCACCTCCCGCCCCTTCAAAACACTCAGGTTGTTTTTTGGAGCCAATAGTCTCTCATGGTTTATCTCCACTTCCAATTAGCCTCAACCCCCTTCTCCTCTCCATCTCCCCATGTCCTCCATGTTCTTTGTTATGCTCCACAAATAAGGGAAACCATATGATAATTGACTCTCTCTGCTTGACTTAATTTGCTCAGTATAATCTCTTCCAGTCCCATCCATGTTGCTACAAAAGTTGGGTTATTTATCCTTTCTGATGGAGGCATAATACTCCATCGTGTATATGGACCCCATCTTCCTTATCCATTCATCCATTGAAGGGCATCTTGGTTGTTTCCACAGTTTGGCGACCATAGCGATTCCTGCAATAAACAATGGGGTACAGATGGCTCTTCTTTTCACTACATCTGCATCTGTGGCCTAAATACCCAGCAGTGCAATTGCAGGGTCATAGGGAAGCTCTATTTTTAATTTCTTGAGGAATCTCCACACTGTTCTCCAAAGTGGCTGCACTAACTTGCATTCCCACCAAAAGTGTAAGAGGGTTCCCCTTTCTCCACATCCTTTCCAACACATGTTGTTTCCTATCTTGCTAATTTTGGCTATTCTAACTAGTGTCAGGTGATATCTCAATGTGGTTTTAATTTGAATCTCTCTGATGGCTAGTGTTGGTGAACATTTTTTCATGTGTCTGATAGCCATTTGTATGTCTTCATTGGAGAAGTGTCTGTTCATATCTTCTGCCCATTTTTTGATATGATTATCTTTTTTGAGTGTGTTGAGTTTGAGGAGTTCTTTATAGATCCTGGATATCAACCTTTTATCTGTACTGTCATTTGCAAATATCTTCTCCCATTCCGTGGGTTGCCTTTTTGTTTTGTTGACTTTCCTTTGCTGTGCAGAAGCTTTTGATCTTGATGAAGTCCCAAAAGTTCATTTTCGCTTTTGTTTCCTTTGTCTTTGGAGACATATCTTGAAAGAAGTTGCTGTGGCTGATATCGAAGAGGTTACTGCTTATGTTCTTCTCTAGGATTCTGATGGATTCCTGTCTCACGTTGAGGTCCTTTATCCATTTCGAGTTTATCTTTGTGTACAGTGTAAGAGAATGGTCAAGTTTCATTCTTCTACATATAGCTGTCCAGTATTCCCAGCACAATTTACTGAAGAGACTGTCTTTTTTCCATTGTATATTTTTTCCTGTTTTGTCGAAGATTATTTGACCACAGAGCTAAGGGTCCAAATCTGGGCTCTCTACTCTGTTCCACTGGTCTACCCTGTTCCACTGTGTCTGTTTTATGCCAGTACCATGCTGTCTTGGTGATCACAGCTTTGTAGTAAAGCTTGAAATCAGGCAACATGATGCCGCCAGTTTTGTTTTTGTCTTTCAACATTTCCTTAGCAATTCAGGGTCTCTTTTGATTCCATACAAATTTTAGGATTATTTGCTCCAGCTCTTTGAAAAATACTGGTGGAATGGTATTAAAAGTATAGATTGCTCTAGGCAGTATAGACATCTTAACAATATTTATCTTCCAATCCAAGAGCATGGAATGGTCTTCAATCGTTTTGTGTCTTGTTCATTTTCTTTCAGGAGTGTTCTGCAATTCGTCCAGTACAGATCCTTTAGCTCTTTGGTTAGGTTTATTCCCAAGTATCTTATGGTTCTTGGTGCTATAGTAAATGGAATCGATTCTCTAATTTGCCTTTCTTTATTTTCATTGTTAGTCTGTAAGAAAGCCACTGATCTTTGTACATTGACTTTGTATCCTGTCATGTTACTGAATTGCTGTATGAGTTCTAGTAGTTTGGGGATGGAGTCTTTGGGGTTTTCCATATAAAGAATCATGTCATCTGTGGAGAGAGAAAGTTTGACTTCTTCCTTGCCAATTTGGATACCTTTATTTCTCTTTGTTGTCTGATTGCCATTGTTAGGACTTCTAATACTACATTGAACAGGAGTGGTGAGAGTTGGCATCCTTGTCGTGTTCCTGATCTCGACAGGAAGGCTGGAAGCTTTTTCCCGTTGAGGTTGATATTTGCTGTGGGTCTTTCATACATAGATTTTATGAAGTTCAGGAATGTTCCCTCTATCCATATACTTTGAAGCGTTTTGATCAGGAACGGATACTGGATTTTGTCAAATGCTTTTTCTGCATCCATTGAGAGGACCATGTGGCTCTTCTCTCTTGTCTCTCTTTTTTTAATATTTTATTTATTTATTTATTTGACAGAGAGAGAGGTCACAAGTAGGCAGAAAGGCAGGCAGAGAGAGGGAGAAACAGGCTCCCCACTGAGCAGAGAGCCCAATGCAGAGCTTGAGCCAAGGACCCTGAGATCATGACCTGAGCTGAAGGCAGAGGCTTAAACCACTGAGCCACCCAGGCACCCCTCTTCTCTCTTCTCTTATTGATTTGTTCTATCACATTGATTGATTTGTGAATGTTGAACCAACCTTGTAACCCAGGGATGAATCCCACCTGACCATGGTGGATAAACTTTTTAATGGCTGCTGGATCCTGTTTGCTAGGATCTTGTTGAGAATCTTAGCATCCATATTCTTCGGGGATATTGGTCTAAAATTCTCCTTTTTCTAGGGTCTTTGCCAGGTTTGGGGATCAGGGTAATGCTGGCTTCATTAAAAGAGTCTCGAGGTTTTCTTTCTGCTTCAATTTTTTGAAACAGCTTCAGGAGAATTGGTGTTATTTCTTCTTTGAAAGTTTGGTAGAATTCCCCAGGGAATCCGTCAGGTCCTGGGCTCTTGTTTTTGGGAGGTTTTTCATCACTGCTTCAATCTCGTTACTAGATATCGGTCTATTCAGGTTGTCAGATTCTTCCTGGTTCAATTTTGGGAGTTTGTAGTTTTCCAGGAATGCATCCATTTCATCCAGGTTGCTTAGCTTATTGGCATATAACTGTTGGTAATAATTTCTGATGATTGTTTCTATTTCCTTGGTGTTAGTTGTAATCTCTCCCTTTTCATTCATAATTTTATTAAATTGGGCATTCTCTCTTTTCTTTTGAATTAGTGTGGCCAATGGTTTATCGATCTTATTGATTCTTTCAAAAAACCAGCTTCTAGTTTCATTGATACATTCTATTGTATCTCTCATTTCTACCTCATTGATCTCTGCTCTAATCTTGATTATTTCCCTTCTTGTTTGTGGAGTTGGTTTGATTTGTTGTTGATTCTCCAGTTCTTTAAGGTGTAGAGACAGCTGGTGTATTCTGGATTTTTCCATTTTTTTGAGGGAGGCTTGGATGGCTATGTATTTCCCCCTTAGAACCACCTTTGATGTATCCCATAGGTTTTGGACCGAAGTGTCTTCATTCTCATTAGTTTCCATGAATTGTTTAAGTTCATCTTTGATCTCCTGGTTGATCCAAGCATTCTTAAGTAAGGTGGTCTTTTGCTTCCAGGTGTTTGAGTTCCTTCTGAACTTTTCCTTGTGATTGAGGTCCAGTTTCAAAGCATTGTGATCTGAGAATATGCAGGGAATAACGTCAGTCTTTTGGTATAGGTTGAGTCCTGCTTTGTGACCCAGTATGTGGTTTATTCTGGAGAAGGTTCCATGTACACTTGAGAAGAATTAGTATTCTTTTGTTTTAGGGTGGAATGTTCTGTATGTGTCTATGAGGTCCATCTGGTGCAATGTTTCATTCAATGCTCTTATTTGATTATTGATTTTCTACTTCGATGATTTGTCTATCACTGAGAGAGACATATTAAGATCTCCTACTATTAATGTATTCGTATCAATATGACTCTTTATCTTGATTAATAGTTTTCTTATGTAATTGGCTGCTCCCATATTGTGGGCGTACATATTTACAATTGTTAGATCATCTTGGTGGATAGTCTCTTTAAGAATTATGTAGTGTCCTTCTGTATCTCTGAATACAGTCTTTAGTTTAAAATCTAATTTATCTGATATGAGAATCGTTACCCCGGCCTTCTGTTGAGGCCCATTGGTATGAAGGATGCTTCTTCAGCCCTTCTCTTTCAGTCTGGGTGTATCCTTAGGTTCAAAATTGGTCTCTTGTAGACAACATATGGATGGGTCCTGTCGTTTTATCCAATCTGCAACCCTTTGTCGTTTTATGGGCACATTAAGGCCATTCACATTAAGAGTGATTATTGATAGGTATGTTTTTATTGACATCGTGTTAGCTTTGAAGTCTTTCTGTTTGTAGATTGTCTCTATATTTCTGTTCAATTATATTCTTTGGATTTTTTCTCTTTTATAGGACCCCCCCCTTAATATTTCCTGCAGTGTTGGCTTGGTGGTTGCATAGTCTTTTAAGCATTGCCAGTCTTGGAAATTCTGTATCTCTCCATCCGTTTTTAATGTCAGTCTTGCTGGATAAAGTATTCTTGGCTGCATGTTCTTCTCAATTAGTAGTCTGAATATATTTTGCCAGCCCTTCCTGGCTTGCCAGGTCTCTGTGGACAGTTCTGACGTTATTCTAATGGGCTTTCCTCTGTATGTAAGGAGCTTCTTTGTCCTAGCTGCTATTAAGAGGGTCTGTCTAGAATTGTAATTCTTCATTCTAACTCTCAGGTGTTGGGAGGACTTTTGAGAATCTAAAATCTTGGTGGGAAACTGTTCCACCTCTAGTACATGAATGTTGTTTCCATTCGTGAGATTGTGAAAATTTTCATAGACAACTTGTTCCACTATATCTTCTAGACTTCTTTCTTTTTCCTCCCCTTCAGGGATTCCAATAATTCTGACGTTGGAACATTTCGTGGCATCATTTATTTCCCTGATTCTGTTTTTTGGCTTCTGAAATGTTTGTTCCAGGCTTCCTCCTGATCCTTTCTCTCTGTCTGTTTGTCCTCCAGATCACTAATTCTCTCTTCTGTCTCAGTTACCCTAGCTTTTAGAGAATTTAGATTAGATTGGAATTCATTGAGAGCATTTTGAACATCATCCCTGGTGGCTTTCAGTTCTGCCCTAATCAATTCTTTATGGTCATCCATGCCTTCTCCAACCTAGCTATTGCCTGGATAATTGTTAGTCTGAATTCCTTTCCCAAAATATTGTCTATTTTGATAGCCATTAGCTCTGTTGCAGAAGGTCCATCATCTGTATTTTTCTTCTGTTGGATGTTCCTCCTCCTAGTCATTTTGGTAAGAGATGACTGAACAGATGCAGCTGGACTTGTCGATTGTGGTGCAGTCAAGGTGCACCTTGGAACGCTTCTTTGCAATCAGGTTTCCCCACCCAAATGAGAGAAAAAAGAAAAGAAAAAGAAATAGAGAAAAAAAAAGAAAAAGAGAGAGAGAGAGAGAGAGAGAGAGACAGGAAAAAAAGGTAAGATAAAATAGAAGGCTCAGCCAAATGGGCCCCAAGGTAAGATTTATGAAGTATATAAACAAAAACAGACAAACAAAAAGACTGATAAAAGTATATGACAAGAGAAAAAAAAATATATATAAAAGCAAAAAAAGGAAGAACCTGGTCAAAACGAACCCCAAGTATAAGATTTATATACTATCAGGACAAACACAAATACACAGAAACACTGGCAGAAGGAAAAGATGGAAGAGTGGTTATAAGTTCCCAGTGTGGGCAAGGAAGGTTATTTTGATTCTTCCTGGATGTATCTTGATGTATTTTTTAAGGGATTCATCTTTCCTAAGATAAAGGGGGATTAAAAATTGGTTTGCCTATAGGGGTAGCATTCATTGGAGAAAGTGGATTACCTTGAAGATTAACTCTATAGTACATTAGAAAATAAAAATTAAAAAAGAATAAACTAGACTAAACTAAATTAAAATTTAGAAAATTTAAAAAAATAGAAAAGCAAAAGAAAAACACAGGTGTATATATCAAAAAGTTCAGGTTAGAAGGTTATTAAGGAATTTGATGTACTAGACATCTCACTGTGACGGTAAATAGGTTAAAAATTATCTATATGTCTAAAAAAAATGAACCAGAATAGTGGTAAAGAGTTAAAAAGAAACGTTGTATTAATGAAGTAGTGGTGGTTTTTCTCTTGTCGTTTTCTTTTCTTTTTTTTTTTTCTTTCCTTCCTGGTTGGTTTTCTGGGGGAGGGGCCTTCCACATGGGTTTTCAGTCAATGATGTTCCCTGTGTTAAGTCCTCCCGCCCCCCTCAAGGGGGTGGGCTCTGAGGAAATCATTTTTTTAGGCTTTTGTTCTCTGGAGGTTTTTATATTCTTTCATCTGTTTTCTCTTGCCTTGACAGCTTTTGATGGTTTTTGGAGGTTTAGAGGAGAGTAAACTGCACCCTGACCTCCCTCTTAGAGAGAAGCCTCAGAATGCTCTGCAGAGCTGCTGGCAGAGTAGGTTCCAACTCACGCTCCCTGGGGATGCAGGATCTCCTCCTTGTACCCAAAACTATGGCAGCGGCAGCTGTCTGGGCAGCTGCAGACTGTTAGAGAAGTTCCAAGCATCGATCGCACACTGAGATTTTCCCGCTGGCCTGGGCTGGGAATGCGTGGTTTTTCCGGGTCCCAGAGCTTCCTGCTAGCGCCTGTGAGCACCTCTCCCAGGGGAGGGTGTGGGAGGCACACATTTCAGGAATGCTATCTGGCGAGGTTCCCAGCCCCTCTTGTTCTGGGATGCGCTGGCGGCTCAGGCGCTGTGGTGGCTCAGGGACCAAGACCTGGTTTCTCTGCTGCACTCACTCTGGCTCAGGGGAGGCTGTCCTGGGTCCGGGGACTTAAGCCCCTGCCCCTAGCTGCCCCAATTCCCACAATTTCCCCCCCGCGATCCTTTGCTCTTTTTTTTTTTTTTTGAGTGCTTTCAACCAGACTACAAGCTAATGCTGATCCCCAGAAGCAGGGCACTCTCATATTGGGGTATTACTTTCCAATCGGTCGCCTCTGGTGGCTCCCTTCCCCTTTTGTTTATCTTCTGATATCAGTCCGACATTCCCACTCTGCTTTACCTGCCCACTGGTGTGTTCTGCTCCTGTAGAGATCCAGATGTGTATAATTCTGATCTCAGGCTGATTTCATGGGTGATTGGAGTTCTTTGGTAGGTAATCAGCTCACTTTAGGGTACAGAGTGAAACAACACCTCCTCCTACCTCCCTGTCATCTTGACTCTCCCTGGGATCTAGATTCTTTTAACAAGCAGACCAAAACCCACCCTCAGGATGTAGTTTTTCTTGTTTTTATTTTTTTACTTGACAGAGAGAAATCACAACTAGGCAGAGAGGCACACAGAGAGAGAGGAGGAAGCAGACTCCCTGCAGAGCAGAGACCCCGATGCAGGGCTCGATCCCAGTATCCTGGGATCATGACCTGAGCTGAAGGCGGAGGCTTTAACCAACTGAGCCACCCAGGCACCCTTAGTTTTTCTTGTTTTTGTTTGTTTTGTTTTCCTTTCTTTTTTTCTTTCCTGGACAAAATGATGAGATGAAGAAATTCAACCCCATAGGAAGAACAGGAAGTAGACCTCATGGCCGCCAGGGATTTAATCAATATAGATACAAGTAAGATGTCTAAACTAGAATTTAAAACAACAATATATGTGTACTAGCTCGGCTTAAAAAAAAAACACAAAACAAAACAGCAAAAGCACTTGAAAATCCCTTAGTGCAGAGAAAAGGGAATTCAAATCTTGTCAGGCCAAATTTTAAAAAGGTATAACTAAGATGCAAGTGGAGAACAAAAAAAGGAGGGATGAAGTACAGGAGTGAATCAGTGATATAGATGATAAAGTAGTGGAAAATAATGAAGCTGAAAGAAAAAGAAGGAAAGAGAGGTAATGGACCATGAAGGCAAACTTAAGGAACTTAGGAACGTATTCAAATTTAGTAACATTTGCATTATAGGAATCCCAGAAGATGAAGAGAGAGAAAAAGTGGCAGAAAGTTTATTCAAACAAATTATGAATGAAAACTTCTCTGACTTGGGAAAGGACACAGACATCATAATCTGAAAAGCACAGAGAACTGCCATTAAATTCAACAAAAGTTGACCATTACCAAATCACTCTCTCTCATTTTCTGTCTCTCAAATGAATGAATGAATGAATGAATAAAATGTTAAAAAAAAAAAACTAACAGCAAGGAAAGAATCCTGAAAGCAACAAGTGCTTAACCTACAAGTAAGAAAGATCAGGTTCACAGCAGATCTCTCCACAGAAATATGGCAGGCCAGAAAAATGTGGCAGGAAATAGTCAATATGCTGAATCAAGAAAATATGCAGCCAAGATTTCTTTATCCAGCAAGGCTGTCATTCATAATAGGAGAGATGAAGAGTTTCCCCCCAAAAAACCAAAGGAGTTTGTGACCACTAACCCAGTCCTGCAAGATATTTTAATGGGGTGCTCTTTGAATGAGGTGGGGAGAGACCAAAAGCAACAAAGACTAGAAAGGGACAGAGAGCATCACCAGAAACACTAGAGCAACAGGTGAAACAATTGCAAAGGTAAATTCATATCTTTCAATAGTTACTCTGAATGTAAGTGGAATAAATGCTCCAATCAAAAGGGGTTGGTTATCAGAATGGATAAAACAAAAACAAACAAACAAACAAACAAACAAGAAACCAAGACCCATCCATATGTTGCCTACAACAGACTCATTTCAGACCTAAAGAGACCTGCAGATTGAATGTGAGGGGATGGAGAACCATCTATCATGCTAATGGATGTCAAAATAAAGCTGAGTAGCAATACATATATCATACAAACTACATTTTAAAACAAAGACTATAAGAAGAGATGAAGGGGGGCATTACATCATAATTAAAGAGTCTGTCAATCAGGAAGTTCTAATAATTGCAAATATTTATGTCCTCAACTTGGCAGCATTCAAGTATAAATTAATTAATAATAAACACAAAGAAACTCATTGATAATAATGAAATAATAATAGGAGACTTTAACAACCCAATTATAGCAATGGACAGAACATCTAAGCAGAAAATCAACAAGGAAACAATAGCTTTGAATGAAACACTGGAACAGATGGACTTCACAGATACACTCAGAACATTTCATCCTAAAGCAGAAGAATGCATGTTCTTTTCAAGTGCACATGGGAAATTTTCTAAAAATAGATTACATCCCAGGTCACAAATCAGCCCTCAACAAGTACAAAAAGTTCAAGATCATACTGACATGATATTTTCAAACCACAATGCTATGAAACTTGAAGTCAAAACCCAGAAAATATTAGGAAAGACCTCAAATACATGGGGGTTAAAGTACATCTTACTAGAGCATGAATGGATCTGCCATAAAGGTAAGAATAAATTTAAAAAATATATGGAAGTAAATAAAAATGAAAATACAACAGTCCAGGGGCACCTGGGTGGCTCAGTGGGTTAAAGCCTCTGCCTTCAGCTCAGGTCATGATCTCAGGGTCCTGGGATTGATCCCTGCATCAGGCTCTCTGCTCCGCAGGGAGCCTGCTTCCTCCTCTCTCTCTGCCTGCCTCTCTGCCTGCTTGTGATTTCTCTCTGTCAAATAAATAAAATATTAAAAAAAAGAAAATACAACAGTCCAAAACCTATGGGATACAGCAAAGGTGGTCCTAAGAAGGAAGTATATATCAATATAGGTCTATCTCAAGAAGCAAAAAAGTTCTCAATTACGCCACTTACCCTTATATTTGAAGTCTCTAGTAAAGAAACAGGAAATAAAGCTTAAAACCAGGAGAAAAGGGGAAATAATAAAGATTAGGATAGAAATAGAGGATATAGAAAAAAACAATAAAAAACCCAGGATGGATTAACAAAATGATGAGCTGCTTTTTCAAAAGAATTAGTAACATTGATAAAGCCCTAGCCAGCCTTATCAAAAATAGAAAAGAAAGAACCCAAATAGATAAAATCATGAATGAAAGAGGGGAGATCACAAATAACACTGCAGAAATACAAACAATTACAAGAGAATACCATGGAAAAATTGTATGTCAACAAACTGGCAACCTGGAAGAAGTGGACAAGCTCCTAGAAACCTACACACTACAAAAACTGAAACACAAAGAAATAGAAAATTTGAACAGACCCATAACCAGCAAAGAAATTGAATCAGTAATAAAAAATATCCCAACATAAAGAAGATGTGGTATATATACACAATGGAATACTATGCAGCCATCAAAAGAAATGAAATCTTGCCATTTGCGACGACGTGGATGGAACTAGAGGGTATCATGCTTAGTGAAATAAGTCAATCGGAGAAAGACAACTATCATATGATCTCCCTGATATGAGGACATGGAGAAGCACCATGGGGGGTTAGGGGGATAGGAGAAGAATAAATGAAACAAGATGGGATTGGGAGGGAGACAAACCATAAATGACTCTTAATCTCACAAAACAAACTGGAGGTTTCTGGGGGAGGTGGGGTTGGGAGAGGGGGAGGGGGTTATGGACATTGGGGACGGTATGTGCTATCGTGAGTGCTGTGAAGTGTGTAAACCTGGTGATTCACAGACCTGTACCCCTGGGGATAAAAATGCATTATATGTTTATAAAAAAAAAATTGGAAGGGGAAGCTAACCATAAGAGACTATTGACTCTGAAAAACAACCTGAGGGTGTTGAAGGGTCAGGGGTGGGAGGTTGGGAGAATAGGTGGTGGGTAATAGGGAGGGCACGTTTTGCATGGAGCACTGGGTGTTGTGCAAAAACAATGAATACTGTTATGCTGAAAAATAAATAAATTAAAGTGAAAAAAAATATATAAACATAAAAAAAAATCCCAACAAAAAAAGTCGTGGGCCAGGATTCTCAGGGGAATTCTACCAGACGTTTAAAGAAGAGTTAATGCCTATTCTTCTCAAACTGTTCCAAAAAATGGAAATGGAAGGAAAAATTACAAACTCCTTCTATGGAGCCAACACTACCTTGATTCCAAAACCAGACAAAGACCCTACTAAAAATGAGAAGTACAGGCCAATATACCTGATGAACATGGTTGCAAAATTTTTCAGTAAAATACTAGCAAGTCAAATTCAACAGTACATTAAAAGAATTACTCACGACGATAAAGTGAGATTTACTCCTGCACTGTAAGGGGGGTTCAATATTTGCAAATCAATGTGATAGACACTATAAAGAAAAGAATAAGAATCATATGATCTTGTAAATAGATGCAGAAAATCATTTGACCAAATGCTTCATCTTTTTTTTTATAAAAAAACTCAACAAAGTGAGGATAGATGGAACATACTTCAACATCATAAAAGCAATATATGAAAGACCCACAGATAATATCATCCTAAACGGGTAAAAGTTGAGAGCCTTTCCTCTATAGTCAAGAACAAGACAAGGATGTCAATTCTCACCATTACTATTAATTAATAATTTTAGGACTTAGCCTCAGGAATCGGAAAACAAAATGAGATAAAAAGCATAAAAATGAAGAAGTCCAACTTTCACTATTTACAGATGACATGATACTCTATGTAGAAAATCTGAAGGACTCTGCCAAAAAAGTTGATAGAACTAATATACGGATTCAGTTAGGTAACAGGATACAAAATCAATGTGAAGAAATCTGTTACATTTCTATATATCAATAATGAAGCAGCAGAAAAGAAATGAAGAAATCAATCCCATTTAGAGTTGCACCAAAATCAATAAGATACCTAGGATTAAACCTAACTAAAGAGGCAAAAGTTCTATACTCAGAAAACTATAGAACACATATGAGAGAAATTAAAGAGTGCATAAAGAAATGGAAAGACCTTCCATGTTCATGGATTAGAAAAAGAAATATTATTAAAATGTCTAAATTACCCAAAGCAATCTACACATTTAATGCAATCCTTGTCAAAATACCAATAACATTTGTCACAGAGATAAAACAAACAATCCTAAAATTTGTATAGAACCACAAAAGACCCCAAATAGCCAGTGTAATCTTGAAAATGAAAAGAAAGGCTGGAGGCATAAAAATTCTGGACTTGAAATGTATTGCAAAGCTGTAGTGACTAAGACAGTATGATAATGGCACAAAAACAGAAACATAGATCAATGGAACACAATAGAAAAATACAGAAATGGATGCACAACTATATGGTCAACTGATCTTCAACACAGCAGGAAAGAATATCCAATAGAAAAAAGACGGTCTCTTCAACAAACGGTATTGGGAAAACTGGAAAGCAACATGCAGAGGAATGAAACTGGACCATCTTCTTATACTATGAACAACAATAAATTCAAAATGGATTAAAGACATAAATGTGAGGCAGGAAACTATCAAAATCCTAGAGGAGAACACAGGCAGCAACCTGTTTAACCTTGGCTGTAGCAACTTCTTACTAGACACAATGTGAGAGGCAAGGGAAACAAAATAAAATAAAATAAAAAATGAACTATTGGGACTTCATCAAGTTACACTATCTGTATAGTGAAGGAAACCATCAACAAAGCTGAAAGGCATCCTATAGAACCTACTCTGCCAGCAGCTCTGCAGAGCATTCTGAGGCTTCTCTCTGAGATGGAGGTTAGGGTGCCGTTTGCTCTCCTCTAAACCTCCAAAAACCATCAAAAGCTGTCAAGGCAAGAGAAAACAGATGAAAGAACATAAAAACCTCCAGAGAACAAAATCCTGAAAAAAATGATTTCCTCAAAGCCCACCCCCTTGAGGGGGCGGGAGGACCTAACTCAGGGAACATCACTGTCTGAAAACACACGTGGCAGACCCCTCCCCCAGAAAACCAACCAGGAAGGAAGTTAAAAAAAAAAGAAGACTACAAAAGAACAACCACCATTACTTCATAAATACAACTTTTATTTTTAACTCTTTACCAATATTCTGGTTCTCTTATTTTTATACATACAGATAATTTTTAACCTATTTACCATTACACTGAGATGTCCAGTACATCAAATTCCTTAATAACATTCTAACCTGAACTTTTTGATACATACACCCATTTTTTTTGCTTTTCTATTTAAAAAATAATAATTTTAACTTAGTTAAGTCTAGTTTTTTCTTTCTTAATTTTTATTTTCTAATATACATATAGAGTTAAACTTCAAAGTAATCTCCTTTCACCAATCAATGCTACCCCTATAGGCAAACCAATTTTTAATCCCCTTGTATCTTAGGAAAGTTGAGTCCCTTAACAAAAACATCAAGATACATCCAGGAAGAATCAAAATAACATTCCTCACCCACACTGAGTATTTATAACCACTCTCCCAACTTTTCCTTCTGCCAGTGTTTCTGTGTATTTGTGTTTGTCCTGATAGTATATAAATCTTATACTTGGGGTTCCTTCTGATGAAGTTCTTCCTTTTTTTTTTTTTTTTGCTTATGTATATATATATATTTTCTCTTGTCATATACTTTTGTCAGTCTTTTTGTTTGTCTGTTTTTGTTTGTATACTTCAAATATTTTACTTTGGGGCCCATTTAGGCTGAGCCTTCTCTTTTATCTTGCCTTTTTTCATGTCTCTCTCTCTCACTCTCTTATTTCCTTTTCTCTTTTCTTTTCTTTTTTTTTCTTCTTCTCTATTTCTTTTTCTTTTCTTTTTTCTCTCATTTGGGTGGGGAAACCTGATTGCACAGAAGCATTCCAGGGTGCACCTTGACTGCACCACAATCGATAAATCCAGCTGCATCCATTCAGTCATCTCTTACCAAAATGACTAGGAGGTGTAATACCCAACAGAAGAAAAATACAGAGGATGGACCTTCTACAACAGAGCTAATGGCTATCAACATAGACAATATGTCAGAAAAGGAATTCAGAATAACAATTATCCAGGCAATAGCTAGGTTGGAGAAGGCATGGATGACCAAACGGAATTGATTAGGGCAGAACTGAAAGCCACCACGGATGATTTTCAAAATACTCTCAATGAATTCCAATCTAATCTAAATTCTCTAAAAGCTAGGGTAACTGAGACAGAAGATAGAATTAGTGATCTGGAGGATAAACAGAGAGAAAGGATCAGGAGGAAGCCTGGAACAAACATCTCAGAAGCCAAAAAACAGAATCAGGGAAATAAATGATGCCGTGAAACATTCCAAAGTCAGAATTATTGGAATCCCTGAAGGGGAGGAAAAAGAAAGAAGTCTAGAAGATACAGTGTAACAAGTTGTCTATGAAAACTGTCCCAATCTCATGAATGGAAACAACGTTCATGTACTAGAGGCAAAGAGGTTCCCCCCAAGATTTTAGATTCTCAAAAGTCCTCACGACACTTTGTAGGTAAAATGAGGAATGATGATTCAAGACAGACCCTCTTAAAAGCAGCTAGGACAAAGAAGCTCCTTACATACAGAGGAAAGCCCATTAGAATAACGTCAGACCTGTCCACAGAGACCTGGCAAGCCAGGAAGGGCTGGCAAAATATATTCAGACTACTAATTAAGAAGAACATGCAGCCAAGAATACTCTACCCAGCAAGACTGATATTCAAAATGGATGGAGAGAATAAGAGTTTCAAAGACCAGCAATGCTTAAAAGACTATGCAACCACCAAGCCAACACTGCAGGAAATATTAAGGGGGGGGGGTCCTATAAAAGAGAAAAAATCCCGAGAATATAATTGAACAGAAATATAGAAACAATCTACAGACAGAAAGACTTCAAAGGTAACATGATGTCAATAAAAACATATCTCTCAATAATCACTCTCAATGTGAATGGCCTTAATGTGCCCATAAAATGACACAGGGTTGCAGATTGGATAAAACGACAGGACCCATCCATATGTTGTCTACAAGAGACCCATTTTGAACCTAAGGATACACCCAGACTGAAAGTGAAGGGATGGAGAAGCATCTTTCATGCCAATGGGCCTCAAAAGAAGGTCGGGGCAGTGATTCTCATATCAGATAAATTAGATTTCAAACTAAAGGCTGTAGTCAGAGATACAGAAGGACACTACATAATTATTAAAGGGACTATCCACCAAGATGATCTAACAATTGTAAATATCTATGTCCCCAATATGGGAGCAGTCAATTACATAAGAAAACTATTGATCAAGATAGAGTCATATTGATATTAATACATTAATAGTAGGAGATCTTAATATGCCTCTCTCAGTAATAGACAGATCATCGAAACAGAAAATTAATAAAGAAATAAGAGCATCGAATGGAACATTGGACCAGATGTACTTCATAGACATATACAGAACATCCCACCCTGAAACAACAGAATACACATTCTTCTCAAGTGCACATGGAACCTTCTCCAGAATAGACCACATAATGGGTCACAAAGCAGGACTCAATCAATACCAAAAGTCTCACATTATTCCCTGCATATTCTCAGATCAAAATGCTATGAAACTGGACCTCAAAGAAAAGAAAAGTTCAGAAAGAACTTAAACACCTGGAAGCCAAAAACCACCTTGCTTAAGAATGCTTGGATCAACCAGGAGATCAAAGAAGAACTTAAACAATTCATGGAAACCAATGAGAATGAAGACACTTTGGTCCAAAACCTATGGGATACAGCAAAGGCGGTTCTAAGGGGGAAATACATAGCCATCCAAGCCTCCCTCAAAAAAATGGAAAAATCCAGAATACACCAGCTGTCTCTACACCTTAGAGAACTGGAGAATCAACAACAAATCAAACCAACTCCACATGCAAGAAGGGAAATAATCAAGATTAGAGCAGAGATCAATGAGGTAGAATCGAGAGATACAGTAGAACGTATCAATGAAACTAGAAGGTGGTGTTTTGAAAGAATCAATAAGATCGATAAACCATTGGCTACACTAATTCTAAAGAAAAGAGAGAAAGCCCAAATTAATAAAATTATGAATGAAAAGGTAGAGATCACAACTAACACCAAGGAAGTAGAAACAATCATCAAAAATTATTACCAACAGTTCTATGCCAATAAACTAAGCAAACTAGATGAAATGGATGCATTCCTGGAAAACTATAAACTCCCAAAATTGAACCAGGAAGACTCTGACAACCTGAATAGACCGATATCTAGTAACGAGATTGAAGCAGTGATCAAAAACCTCCCAAAAACAAGAGCCCAGGACCTGACGGATTCCCTGGGGAATTCTACCAAACTTTCCAAGAAGAAATAACACCAATTCTCCTGAAGCTGTCTCAAAAAATTGAAGCAGAAGGAAAACCTCGAGACTCTTTTAATGAAGCCAGCATTACTCTGATCCCCAAACCTGGCAAAGACCCTAGAAAATGGAGAATTTCAGACCAATATCACCGATGAATATGGATGCTAAGTTTCTCAACAAGATCCTAGCAAACAGGATCCAGCAGCACATTAAAAAGCTATGGACATTGAGGAGGGGAGGCGAACCATAAGAGACTATGGACTCTGAAAAACAACCTGAGGGTTTTGAAGGGTCAGGGGTGGGAGGTTGGGGGAACAGGTGGTGGGTAATAGGGAGGGCACGTTTTGCATGGAGCACTGGGTGTTGTGCAAAAACAATGAATACTGTTATGCTGAAAAAAATAAATAAAATGAAAAAAAAAAGTTTATCCACCATGACAAGGTGGGATTCATCCCTGGGTTACAAGGTTGGTTCAACATTCGCAAATCAATCAATGTGATAGAACAAATCAATAAGAGAAGAGAGAAGAACCACATGGTCCTCTCAATGGGTGCAGAAAAAGCATTTGACAAAATCCAGCATCCGTTCCTGATTAAAATGCTTCAAAGTATGGGGATAGAGGGAACATTCCCGAACTTCATAACAATTATCTATGAAAGCCCCACAGCAAATATCATCCTCAATGGGAAAAAGCTTGCAGCCTTCCCACTGAGATGAGGAACATGACAAGGATGCCCACTCTCACCACTCTTGTTCAACATAGTATTAGAAGTCCTAGCAACGGCAATCAGACAACAAAGAGAAATAAAATGTACCCAAATTAGCAATGAAGATGTCAAACTCACTCTCTTCGCAGATGAAATGATTCTTTATATGGAAAACCCGAAAGACTCCACCCCCAAACTACTAGAACTCATACAGCAATTCAGTAACATGGTAGGATACAAAGTCAATGTACAGAGATCAGTGGCTTCCTTACAGACTAACAATGAAAATACAGAAAGGCAAATTAGAGAATCAATGCCATTTACTGTATCACCAAGAACCATAAGATATCTGGGAATAAACTTAACCAAAGAGGTAAAGGACCTGTACTCGAGGAACTACAGAACACTCATGAAAGAAATTGAAGAAGACACAAAAAGATGGAAGACCATTCCATGCTCTTGGATCGGAAGAATAAACATTGTTAAAATGTCTATACTGCCTAGAGCAATCTATACTTTTAATGACATTCCAATCAAAATCCCACTGGTATTTTTCAAAGAGCTGGAGCAAATAATCCTAAAATTTGTGTGGAATCAGAAGAGACCCCAAATTGCTAAGGAAATGTTGAAAAACAAAAAACTGGCGGCATCACGTTACTCGATTTCAAGATTTACTACAAAGCTGTGATTACCAAGACAGCATGGTACTGGCATAAAAACAGACACATAGACCAGTGGAACAGAGTAGAGAGCCCAGATATGGACCCTCAACTCTATGTTCAAATAATCTGCAACAAAAGAGGAAAAAACATACAATGGAAAAAAGACAGTCTCTTCAATAAATGGCGCTGGACAAACTGGACAGCTATATGTAGAAGAATGAAACTCGACCATTCTCTTACACCGTACACAAAGATAAACTCGAAATGGATAAAAGAGCTCAACGTGAGACAGGAATCCATCAGAATCCTAGAGGAGAACATAGGCAGTAACTTCTTCGATATCAGCCACAGCAACTTCTTTCAAGATATGTCTCCAAAGGCCAAGGAAACAAAAGCAAAAATCAACTTTTGGGACTTCATCAAGATCAAAAGCTTCTGCACAGCAAAGGAAACTCAAAAAAACAAAGAGGCAACCCACGGAATGGGAGAAGTTATTTGCAAATGACAGTACAGACAAAAGTTTGATATCCAGGATCTATAAGAACTCCTCAAACTCAACACACACAAAACAGAGAATCATATCAAAAAATGGGCAGAAGATATGGACAGACACTTCTCCAATGAAGACATGCAAATGGCTATCAGACACATGAAAAAATGTTCATCATCACTAGCCATCAGTGAGATTCAAATTAAAACCACATTGAGATACCACCTGACACCAGTTAGAATGGCCAAAATTAGGAAGCCAAGAAACAACGTGTGTTGGAGAGGATGTGGAGAAAGGGGAACCCTCTTACACTTTTGGTGGGAATGCAAGTTGGTGCAGCCACTTTGGAGAACAGTGTGGAGATTCCTCAAGAAATTAAAAATAGAGCTTCCCTATGACTCTGCAATTTCACTGCTGAGTATTTATCCCAAAGATACAGATGTAGTGAAAAGATGAACCATCTGTACCTCTATTATTATAGCAGCATTGGCCACTGTCACCAAACTGTGGAAAGAACCAAGATGCCCTTCAGCGGACGAATGGATCAGGAAGATGTGGTCCATATACACGATGTAGTATTATGCCTCCATCAGAAATGATGAATACCCAACTTTTGTAGCAACATGGACGGGACTGGAAGAGATTATGCTGAGTGAAATTAGTCAAGCAGAGAGAGTCAAGTCTCATATGGTCTCTCTTATTTGTGGAGCATAACAAAGGACATGGAGGTCATGGGGAGTTGGAGAGGAGAAGGGAGTTGAGGGAAACTGGAAGGGAAATGAACCGTGGAGACTATGTACTCTGAAAAACAACCAGAGGTTTTGAATGGACGGGGGGGGGGGGGGAGGTTGAGGAACCAGGTGTTGGGAAATAGGGAGGGCACGTACTGCATGGAGCACCGGGTGTGGTGCAATAACAATGAATACTGTTATGCTGAAAATAAATAAAAAAAGAACTAAATAGGATGCTTATGTTAGTCTTTGTCAAAAAAATCTTGATAAAATTAATTTCATGTAGAATAAATTAATAATCAAATTTTTAAAAATTTCTTGCTGTAATTCTTAGCATTAAATAACTTAATGCAATTAGAAACTCCAAAAAAAAATAGATGTACCCTATGATCCAGCAACTGCACTACCAGGTATTTACCCAAATGACAAAAGTACAGAATCCTAGGGGTACATGCATCCTGATGTATATAGCAACATTATCAACAATAGCCAACTGATGGATAGAGCCCAAATGTCCATTGACTTAGGAATGGATAAAGCAGTGATATATAAAACCATATATATCCAAATGTGTGTACACATATACATATACATTTTAATATTACTAAGCCATCAAAAATGAAATTTTTCCTTTTGCAATGATGTGGATGGATCTAGAGTGTATTATGCTACATGAAATAAGTCAGTCAGAGAAAACCAAATACCATATGATCTCACTCATATGTGGATTTTAAGGAAGAAAGTAGATGAACATATGGGAAAGGGAAAAGAAAAAAGGATAGAAGGAAACAAACCATAAGAAACTCTTAAGGATAGAGAACAAACTAAGGGTTGATGGAGGGAGTTGGTAGGGGATGGGCTAGATGGGTGATTGGTACTAAAGACGGCATTTGTTGTGATAAACACTGCGTGTTGTATGTATGTGAATAATCATTTACACTGTATGTTAATGAAATAAAATTTAGGTTTAAAAAAGCTGAAAATAACATATTCAGTTAAGACATTGAAACCAGTATTCAGCCTCCTTTGTCAATCCCACCTGGTGGAGTTCCACCTGTTATATGTAGTACCACATATTTTAGGGATTTAGGCCAAATTCAAACTTAAGTGTTCCCATTTAACATCATATTACAAAAGCTAAACTGCACTAAACTAAATAACAAAAACAACATCTGAATAAGGGAAAGAAAATATTGAGCAGTATGCAGGAAGATCTCAATTCTAAAATAATCTAACTAACATCATGACATCATAAAGTAGCTACAAAAAGAGATTGCTTTCTAATAGGGCTCTATTTTTTGTTCCAACTTTATCCAACAATGGGATATGAAAAAAGCCAATCAAAGGGAATTGTTTGAATGTGTATCTCTTGCTTTCTGGGGAAATGTTGGAACAGATTTTGAGGACTAAAAGTTACATTCCTCAAAACATTAGGATTTATAATTCTGAGAAAATAGGAAGAAAAATACCATCCCCAATTTCTGTGAGTGCTATCCAGAAACACAGAATCATTTTTAAAGGGCTTATGAATGTGAGGAGAGGCTTTTTTTTTTTTTTGCATTTGACAATAAGTGGTCCATTTAAATAATCTTTGATTTAACTCTGTTTAAGAGCACAGAACTCAAAAATAAGCTACTTTGTGATACCTAATTGCACTTACTGGTTGGAAAGACAACTTTTCCTAACTTTGAAGTCTGTTGAAATAGTGAACAATGGGATTAGTGGCAATGAAAATGAAGACCATATAGCCAGCAATTGGAGCTGTATCTTTGATGTGATGAAGATTCCATCAACAGTACTTTTGCTCACATTTTGTTAGCTATCTTGGCAATCGCAGACAATGTAACCTCATAAAAGTTCACCTGATAGAAAAGTAGTGTGGAATAATAATTATAATGGAGTTGTAAAGCATCAGAAAAGCTTCAGCAGTCACTGAAGGCGTGTCATGACTGAATACAGGAAGAGGATTTCAAGGATTTAGATAGGATGACCATAGAATTTATTCTTTAAAGTGGGGCACTTTTTAGAGTAGAAGGAACATATTCATAATTATGCCAATACAATAGACATAAACTAAAAAGACTTTCTGAGCTAACTGTGACATATAAGAGTCCTGGACTGGAGGAATAATAACTTCTCTGGATTGAGGCACAGAATCAACAAAAAATAAAATCATTATCCATTTTTTTGGTGGCTTTAGATGTGTGCGGCTAAGGCATACACAAGTAATGTCACCTTATCTAATTTTAGGTTAGCACTTAGGAATCACTATAGACCAGTCCCTGTTTCCACATCCTCTTATTCGATTATTTTCCAAGACATCTGATTTTAGCCATGAATTATCTACATGTTCCTAGTCCACATAAATTTAAAATAGTTTATAATATAGACCTTGAATTTAAAAATATGAGAAATTTTGCTTATCTTAACTTGCTGCCTTTGAAAAGCCTTAAGCTTTTCAATGATATTCAGAGTTACTGAGTTGATTTAGGGAGTATGAGGGGAGAAGTAGGTGACTGAGTGGTTGGAAGAATAACAGCAAAGGCTAAGGAGCTTTATTTTCATATGGAGGATTATGAGGTTCTTACAGAGTTTGCAGAACTATGGCACCATTCAGTTGAATTTAGTAATATTTAACACCTGTTCTGTACTACATATTATCTGTCCTTGATAAATTTATAATGTTTGAGGATACAAGAAATCTGCAAATGAAACAATTACTGCACAAAACAGATGATCAAATGTCAAAGTATGAATTCCAGATAATGAATACTACAATATGGCATGGGCTAGAAGGTGGAGAGAGGGAAAAATTTCTTGGCTATAACATCCTACCAAAACTAACACTTCATTACTTTGTTAACATGGTGAAAGACAATGTGACAGAAATGTCTGACTGATTATCAAAAATCTATGTTCTTCCGTTTCTATAGTTTACAGTTACCCCCTAAAGATGCCTGTCCAGCCAAATACAACATCTCCCTAACATGAAATTTACATTCTTTTGTGACCATGTAACTAGTTTTGACTAATTAAATATCAGGAGAAATATGTAGGTCACTTTGGTAATAGCTTATCTTGATAAAAGTGGTGTGCTTTTGCTTCACTGAGTTCCTCCATCTGCCAGGTGAATACAAAGAATTCTAGGGACCTAGAAAGGTACCTAGGTCTCTGTATCACCATGTGGAAGAAAATTGTACACTGACCAGGAACAACTGCATTTTATTTTTTCATTAGTGAAAAATAAACTTTTGTTTTTTTTAATTTGGAACTTTCATTTTTTTTAATTACAGCAATTAATATTACCCTAAAAAATATGAACACTAAGTTTTCCAAGAGTCTTCATGAACAAGCCATCTAACAGTAACCTGGGATTTATTTGTTTACTGACTTCCATGCTTCATTATTCAATATAACTAAGAAATGCATTAGTTCCCCCACTTGTGTTTACATAATAATAGGTGAGTCTAAAAGAAGAGGAGGAAATAATGATTATCCACCTAGCTCTTCAGTCTCTTCACTTATTTTAAATTATTTTGAAGCTGGCTTGGGGTGTATGGGTGGCTCAGTTGGTTAAGCATCCAAGTCTTTTTTTTTTTATATTTTTTATTGTATTATTTTTTTATTTCTTTTCAGCGTAACAGTATTCATTGTTTTTGCACCACACCCGGTGCTCTATGCAATACGTGCCCTCCCTATTACCCACCACCTGGTTCCCCCAACCTCCCAACTCCCGCCCCTTCAAAACCCTAAGGTTGTTTTTCAGAGTCCTTAGTCTCTCATGGTTCATCTCCCCTTCCAATTTCCCTCAACTCCCTTCTCCTCTCCATCTCCCCATGTCCTCCATGTTATTTGTTATGCTCCACAAATAAGTGAAACCATAAAGCATCCAAGTCTTGATTTCAGCTCAGGTCATGATCTCAGGGTTCTGAGATTGAGGCCCATGGTGGGGGTCAGTGCTTAGTGGGGAGTCTTCTCTCTCTCTCTCTCTCCTTCTCCCTCTGCTTACCTGTACTCACACTCTCTCTTTCTAAAATAAAATAAATAAATAATAAATACATAAAGTATTTACTTGCAGGATAAAACAGTGAAACAGATTAGAGAAAATTTCAAATCTGGAATCTAATCTAAAAATCTAAAAATATTCTGAATAATTTGGAAGGGTGGTCCTTTTTATCTGAGCAAATTTATTTATCTTGTGTGGTAAATGGTATATTAAATTAGAACTTAGTATATCTACTCCCCCACCTGGTTCTAAATTCCAAAATTTAAGAATTCTTTGCCATTAGGTATATTGACTATCAACAGCATTAGGTTTCTTTCAATTGTGAGATTTTAACTAAGGAATACTGCATGGGCTAAGGCATTTTTATCTTATTTATTTAGCAGTGAGATAGCAACAAAAGTGTTCAAGTAGCAGAATTTCATGTTGGGGGGTCCTGCTTTTGGCAGATTGATCTGTGAAGGCTGTCATATCAGACTGGAATTGGTATGAGAATTGCAGAAGATTATTGTAACAGTCCAGGCAAGAGCTAATAAGCAAACTTTATTAAAGGACATATAAGCAGATTTGAATAGAGAAAAATCTCATGTTCCTTCCTTGAATGACTGAAAATATCATTCTCTCAAAATTAATCTTTAAATTTAACACAAACTCAGGAAATTTGTGGTAGAGTTTTTTACTTTATATTTTAGAAAAATGATTCTGGACTTTATCTGAAAATAAAAATAACCTTGCAAGATGGGCATTTGAAATGAGTAATGAGAGGTGGAACTTATCTTACCGCATATTAAAATATATAGTTATAGTAATTAGAAGTGTGTTACCAGTGATTGAATAAGCAAGTAAGTCACTGTGAGAAAATCAATCAAATAATAGAAATTGGCCTAACTATATGTTAGTTTATGATAAGGGAATATTTAAAAAGCAGCATCAAAATTAAATAATATTTTCGTAGCAAATTTCTATTTAGAACAATTAAAATAAAATAATTGATATTTGTAAGGTACAGCAGTATTTCTCAAGATGGGGCTCATGGGCACCACCATCAGTATCACCTGAGAATTTATTAGCAATGCAAATTCTCAGACCCTATCCTAGGAATACTGAATCAGAAGTTCTGAGGGTGGAGTCCGGCAATCTGTGTTTTAACAAACTATCAAAGCAATTATGGTGCTTGTTAAAGTTTGGAAACCAAGCTATATTTTGCTGTAGTCACAAATCATACCTGAGATTTCAGTGGTTTAGAAAAACTAAGGCTTGGGGTTCTGGGGTGGCTCAGTTGATTAAGTAGTTGACTCCTGATTTCAGCTCAGGTCATAATCTCAGGGTCGTGAGACTGAGCCCCACATTGGGCTCTGCATGGAGTTTGCTTGAGATTCTCTCTCTCCCTCTCCCTCTATCCCTCACCCAGCTTATGTTCTTCTCTGTTTCTATCTATATATTTCTCTAATAAACAAATAAATAAAATCTTAAACAAAAACAAAAACAAAAACAAAAGTAATCCTAAGGCTTATTTCTCACTTGAAGTACATGTCAATTGGTGATTGACAGTGGGCCTCTGTTGACACAGATACCAACATCTTATAGTTGTGTTTCCTGGATCATGTAACCTCCTTAGATGTGGCAGAAGGGAAAGAGACAGTTATAGTTCTATGAGTTTAGTCTTTTATTCTTTTCCACAACCCACAAGAACTAGTCATATGATCCTTCTTAACAGTTTGGAAAATGAGGAAAAATAGTTGAAATGTTTGGTGGTCACTATTATCTCTGCAACAGATAGTTATATCATACCTTATCAAAATATTGCAGATGGAAGAAATATTTAAAGGCAAAAGTTAAATTCAGAGTATAGGGAAATGTAAGTCAATGTTTGGAAAATATCTGTTATGGGGAATGGCTTTCTAAGAATCTTAAAAAAAAACCTTGAAATCATAATGAAAAAGAATGGCAGATTAGAGAATGACGCTATAGTAATTTTTAAAAAAAGTATGTCAAAATAAAATAAACCAAACTTAAGAAAGAAGTAGAAAGCTACTTTTGAGTATATAATAGTTAATGACATTAATATATAAGAAATTCTTAAATCAAAAAGAAAAAGAAAAATATCCAAATAGAAGGATGAAAATTGACATATTAAAAATATTTGACCTCAATAATTATCAAGGGAATGAAATTAAAACAAGATATTAGACCCCATCTCCAGAAAGTTATAAGAAAAAAATATAATACACAGTGTTGACAAGACCATGAGAGACTTCCATTAATTACCCCTGACAGTATAATTGGTACCACAATTCTGAAAGGAATAGTAGTAATATATATCAAAATACTTAACATTGTGTACACATTTCAAACTAGAAATTTCATTTCTAGAAATATTATCCCAAGAAAATTTCTGATAAATATAAAATGTTATAGGCACATGTGCTATTCAAGAAGACTGAGGTGTGGTTTACAAGTGCCACAATTTCCCAAGGTACAACAAAATGGATGTATCTAGAGGATATTCTGCTAAGAGAAATATCAAAGTAAGACAAATACCATATAATTTCACTCATATGTGGAATTTAAGACATAAAACAAACATGCAAATGGGAAACATAAGAGAGAGAGAAAGGCACAAGCCAAGAAGCAGACTCTAAACTATAGAGAACAAACTGATGCTTACCAGAGAGGAGGTGGGTGGGAGGATGGGTGAAATAGATGATGCAGATTAAAAGAATACATTTATCATGATGAACACTGCATAATGCATAGAATTGTTGAACAATATTTTACACTTAATATAACAAGCTAATATAACACTATATGTTAACTGCACTGAAATTAAAATAAAATTTTATAATGGGGGAAAATCTACATCTCTATCAGTAAGTGATATAAATAATGATGATGTACATTTACTGGTATATAGTAAATGAAGAAAAACAGGTTATAGAAAAACATACTTAGCATAAGACCATTTCCCATGTTTTTTCTTTTCCCCCTCACCTCAAGCTCCATTGTGGGGAGCCACTTTCACTCCCCCCCCATAGCTGCTTCTGATACTTCAGGTCTCACTTTAATTCTCACCTCCTCAGATGTGATAACCACATCTGTATTAAGTAGCTCCTGTCATTCCTAATCATAGCATTTTATTTATTTTATCTCTTATAGCACTAATCACTAATCTGTATTTTTTTCCTGTTGCCTATTTTTCCACTAGAAAGTAAGTTTGATGAAAATAAATTTGTCTTATTTACAGTTATATCCCTAGCAATTAACAGAGTGACTGGTAGATAATAGACATTTCATAAAAAGTTAAGAGGTAGAAAAAAAGAAGATAAAGAAAGAAAAAAAGGAAAGAAGAACATAAGAAGGAGGATGTAAAATTCATATGGAAAAAGTCTGGAAGAGTTTACATGAAATACTTGACAACAGTGATTTCTTAAAATGAGATAGCAGATGATTTTAATTTTTTTTAACTAGACTTCTTTGCTTTTTCTGAAGTTTTTTTGATGTAATGAATTTGTGTTACTTTTATAAGCAAAAAAAGAAACAAAAAGTATTTATATTTTGACAAGAGTAATGGCTATAAAAATAATGAGAAGCTGAATTAGGGTAGTGACAGTAGGGATGGAAAGGAAATGGTAAATGTTAGAGACATTCTGGAGTTAGAATGAACAGGAGTTGGAGGACTCAATGATGACACTCATACTCTAAGTTATAATACAATTGGAGAGTGCTTCATAGTTTTCTTTAACCCTTATAGGTTCTTCTCATAACCTTTCTTTTCATCTCATTTTGGAGGGCATGGTAGCACACATTTTGTGTTAGAAATGCACTTAAGATGTCAATGGTGGCGTTTGAAAACTGTTATGGAGAGGTACATTGAGGGTCTCGTCTATATTAGTGGCTGAGGAGATAAGAAGGGGAAGGATTAGACAGAGGTACGGAAGATAGAATTCTCATAATGAGTGTGTGTGTGTGTGTGTGTGTGTGTGTGTGTGTGTGTGTGTGTGTGTTGAATAGGGGCCAGAGGCAGGAAGAAGAAGAAATCTTTGATTACTGTCAAGTTTCTTGCTTGTGCTATTGGGAAAATAGTGATGATGCTTCCTGGGGGAAAAATATGGACTTAGGGACAGAAATTTTTCTGATAGTTTTGGTTTAGAAGAGGAGTCTATATGACCTTATCTTGGGAAGCAATCAGTTAAAGACAATGATGTTAGGCTTCAGGCTTGAGCAGGGGATGCTCTTTTACTTGCAATAAGGGACACATGATGAGGATCAAAATTGGAAATTTTTGTACCCTTTGAGACATTGAAGTAGAAATGTTCCCATTTAGTTAGATCTATATATCTGCAGCTCAGGGAAAATTTGGGGGCTGAAAATTTGATTATCATGGATCATCAGATTATAGGTGTGAAATGAAATAGAGATGTTCAGAAACCACAAGATTTTAGCCTGACCTGTCTCAAAAAACTTTAAATCTCTCCCTCTCCCATCTAATAATTTAGGTGTCTACAACTGTCAAACTACACCACTGTTGAAGGTACCTAGCCTGCAATTGACTGCTGTCAGTGTTCTGTTGAAATAGTTTTTGTGATTCCTGACATTTGTTTCTTATTTCTTCCTTCTGCTTTGATGACTTCTAGTTGCCTAACACATGCAATTAAGAAAGACCCAGAGCGATGTTGGACAATTATATCTCAACTGTTTTTTGAGTTCTGAAATCATTCTGCAAAATAGAAATAAAATAAATAATTCATCAGAGTAAATTGGAAAATAGTTCCTTGTCCACATGCATGTGGTTAATAATGTATGATTTAAGTATACATAAAGTAAGAAAGGTTGTTTTTACTTTTTATTACTGGCAATAAGTTTGCTAATTGCTTCCAACCATGTACTGTAGGTTATATTACTCACATCTCACCTCCCCAGATTAGGGCTCCAATAGTGAAGATAAAAATTCTCCAGGGAATAAAATAAATACTAAAGAACTAACAAGGAGTAAGATTTTAGCAATGAAAAGCCTGGGAAGAACTATGGATGATACTTTTTCCTTAATGCACCTTCCTGCTCCTTACCCAACCTGATGTTCATTAAGCTAAAATTATTCCATTCATTTCCTGATGAGGAATAATTCCTTTTAATAACATTTTCTCTTTTATTCATTGATTGTCAGAAAAATATATTAAAAGCAAATAGTTTTCACATTTTTCTAGTTACAGGATAGTGGCTTTTTTTTTAAGTTTTCATTTATTTATTTGACAGAGAGACAACGAGAGAGGGAACACAAATGGGGGAGTGGGAGAGGGAGAAACAGCCTTCTTGCTGAGCAAGGAACACAAGTGGGGTTCATTAGCAGGACCCTGAGATCAGGACATGAGCCAAAGGCAGATGCTTAATTACTGAGCCACCCAGACACCCCAGAATATTTGACTTTTTAATGTTATTTGTCTTTGCTGAGTTCATCAAGTACAACCTAAAGGTCAAAACACTGCTTTTAGCAAATGGAACCCACACCTCCCTACCTTCTCCTACACATTAGAGACTACCAGAGTGATTGAGAAGAGAGATTTAGTCTCACATTTATGAGCAGTTACATGGCCCATTCTCTGGAGGCCTTTGCAGGACTAGCAGCTTAGTTCATATTTCCTAAAGACTTAATGTTTGAACCATTATATCTCAATCAGTTGCCTTATATTGAGTATATAAATTGGTTAAAATAACTAGGAATTACTGAAGTAATATATTTCCTGGCTTAATTTCCCCCTTGTCCAGGATTATTTTTATTTATCTTCTCAGACTGTTATTCCTGGATTTAGGAATCTTGTTACAGTAAAAATTTGTTATCTGGGAAGTTGGATACACCATTGTTTAGACAAATATTCCACAGGCTCAAGAGATAATTCATGTTGTACCTGGCTGTTTCCCCTTATAATTCTCCTTGTTCATTTTTCTAGGACCTATTAAATAAATGAAACAGTGACCACAGTTTGTTTTTTCTCCACCTTCAAGTCCGCAACCAGTTGAACTAACTTTGAGTTAGATTAAAATATTTTGAGCCACCTTTGATTTAGATTAAAGTCTTTCTATAGTAAAATGATAAACTCTAAGCACTAGTTCATTGTTTTATTGTATTTTAAACTTGTCAGTCTTAAAAAAAATTTAGAGTAGGGGTGCCTGGGTGGCTCAGTGGGTTAAGCCTCTGTCTTCAGCCCAGGTCATGTTCTCAGGGTCCTGGGATTGAGCCAGGCTCTCTGCTCAGTGGGGAGCCTGCTTCCCCCCTCTCTCTGCCTGCCTCTCTGCTTACTTGTGATCTCTGTCTGTCAAATAAATAAATAAAATCTTTTAAAAATTAGAATAAAATGCAGTGAGGAAGGGCTCTTATGCAATTAGGTACATTATATTTAGTTTTTTAAAAACAGTTCATTTTCTCTCACTTTTTAAAATTAAAGAAATTATTTACGCCCCTTTTTCCCAGAATGAAAAAGTTATGCAATTAAACAGACTTTAGGGATAGTTACTTCTCATCTTATTTTTCTTTTTTTACTTTTATCTTTTTCTTACTTCTCATTTTACTATAGCTCTTGGATCTTCCATATTAGACCTTCTTATGAGATTTCTGATCAAGTCTGAACTACATCACTATCAGATACACAAAATTGATATGAACAACATTATGCCTTTATTTGGAAGATATGAAATGACTTAACATGCATAGTAGTGGATCCTTCATTTAATTGTTAATATTCTTTGTGCTTTCTAAAAAGGTGATCCTTCTCATCATATCATTATCTTTGACCAGATTATGCATCATAGAGTTTATTCTACCTTCTTTGAAGGTTCAGGCTAGATGTCTTGCTCATTCAAGGGGCTCAGAATAGCCACAGCAAATAGATTTATCTCTCTGATCATTAATGCATATTTAAGTGTTATAACATGAAGTGAAAAATCCAAGCAAAGCATAATAAAAGTCAGATTCCTATTGTTAACAAAGAGTACTGTTTATTGAAGACACTACTTTCACTACAGGGTGCACTCTTGGAGACTTTTAGTCTAATTAGAATTCATTTCCATATACTTCATCAATTTCTTCTTCAGCTGAAATCTTCTCAAATGACCTTTTTCCCCCACTTATGACTTACACAAAGACTTCATCTTTCCCTAAACAATCATTCAAATACAAGGACATTTTTCTAGTAAACACATTTTAAGAATAAATTACCTTGCTGGTGAACATCTAATAAATGGGAGGAAGACGTTGACTGTACTAAGCTTGCTTTCAGTGTTAACAAACACTTTTTATGTATCTCTGAGGTGGGTAATAGCAAGTGGGAGACATGTTTCTGGGGCCTCTGAAAGTAAGAAAATTTAGTGTAACTATATGTACAGTTACCTACTGCATATATGAATTAGATGGGAACATTTAATTCCATGTCTGAAAAAAGAAATAAAAAGAGAACCCAGGTTGTCATGTGCTGTATACCGAGTTCCAATAAGGAAAACTGCCTATACTCACAATTTGTTCTTTGAGATCATCAAAGCAATTTAAATATGTACAGTTTCTGAAGCATAGCTCAGTCTGACTGACACAGTGCTTTGTCTGTTCTTATTCTGGGTCATTCATATGAATTCCAAAACAGTCTCTGGAAAGCCTTATCAGTGTTTAATAATATATGTTAATTAACAGACAAAATTTCTTACCCAGTCCTATTTTCTGACGTCAGGTGAGAGGCCTGTTTGTTTTCAACTGTCAGAGGGAATTTTCTGGTGGGTTTACAAGGTAGTTTGGATGAAATAACAAATAAGGGAACAAATACCTCACTCTTTCCTGGAATGGTTGCAGAGACAGTATTTGATCTTTTGTACAGTTTGTACAGGGATAATATGTACCCTGTAAAAATAAAAGGAGAGAATCAAGATGACTAATATTTTTTAATATTTTATTTATTTATTTGAGAGAGAGAGAGAGAAAGAGCACAAGTAAAGGGAAGAGCTGGGGGAGAGGGAGAAGCAGACTTCCCACTGAACAGGGAAACTGATGCAGGGCTTGATCCCAGGACTCTGAGTTCATGACCTGAGCCAAAGGCAGATGGTTAACTAACTGAGCCACCCAGGTGCCCCTCAAGATGACTAATATTTAAAAAAAAAAGAAAAAGATGACTTGTACATTGGAAGTTCTCAGTCATTTTTCAGGTAGTTTATAGAACTTGATAAATCCGAAATTATAGGGGCGCCTGGGTGGCTCAGTGGGTTAAAGCCTCTGCCTTCGGCTCAGGTCATGATCCCAGGGTTCTGGGATCGAGCCCCGCATCGGGCTCTCTGCTCTGCGGACAGCCTGCTTCCTCCTCTCTCTCTCTGCCTGCCTCTCTGCCTACTTGTGATCTCTGTCTGTCAAATAAATAAATAAAATCTTTTAAAAAAATCCGAAATTATATGGGAGATGAATCTGAAAGCTTTATGAGCTTCTGTCTACCAAATTATAACCAAGCTTATAGTGGGAAGAAATGGGGACTATTTCACATAACCTATCTTTTTAAAATTGTGAAGGCTTTTCTTTGTGGATCATTGTGGTTAGAAATGCTATGACATTTACCTTCATGTTACCAGAAGTGACACATACTGCTCTTCAAGATCCTGTTACTAGTGGTAAAATGTATATAACTTATTTCTACATAGTGTAATTTTTTTCTTATTGAGTGGTTTAATCCTTCAATAATTCTTGGGTAAATTGCAGTGCAGATTATTACTCTGACATGAATTAATCTCTGGGACTTGTTCACTGCCAGCTCCAGTTTTCATATTCTAAACCAAGTGATATTGTTGATTTCAGTTTGAAGACATTAAGCAGATGGATTTGATGTTATTTAAACAGAAGTTAGGTGGTTAATTGTGAAAACTGAGATTTGAGTTAAAGATTTGCCCAGACTCAAACATCATCCTTACTGAATTATGATATGCACAAGCCAGTAAAAATCTTAATTTGACAAAAATTGTATCAGTGATTCTATGATCACATAGTGAATGTGATGTCAAAAATGTTATTCCAGAAAAACTGTCAAGAGCTTTAAATTCTTTTTGTAGATGTGCAGTTTGTAATTATAGTTTGGTATCTTTCACTGGTTAAAACTTGTACTTTTGAAACTGTTATCATTGTCCTTTCATTCTAAGTTCCCTTTTCAAATAAATTGACCTAGGTATGAAATACAAACTATTTAGATTTTTGTTGTTGTTGTTGTTATGCTTTTGGGTTGCTATACACATAGAGCATGTCTTATTACAAAAAAACTCCACGAACTCCCACAATTATTGTCATTATTATGTTCTTGAAATCTGAAGTTTAATGTGAAAAATTTAAGCAAGGGAAGTTAAAGGAAATTGTTCATTTATGGCAGAATATGAACTGAAAGAGATCATGTAGAACATCTTAACAATCACTTTCCCTATTTCTATGTAAACTAAGTAGCTTTGGTTAAGGAGACTACTTCTGAGATTTGTACAAAAGAAAAAAAGTCTGTAGAAGTTTCAAGGAAATTTGTCATAACCAATTAAATTCAGCTATCAAATATCTATAATAGAAAACTAAATAAGCTACAACTTTTATCCCTGAAAAACTAAAAATACAACAGAAGAATTACTAAAAAAATAAATAATTTCTATGAGAAGTGTAGCCTTACACAATACTTTTTAGCTCTTCACCTGGATTTACTCTTTGTAGTATTTATGACATTCTTATATTTCATACAAGAATAAATAAATAATATATATAATTTATTTATCTCACACCAGATATTGAACTCAGAATGAAAAGAGTTGGGTAAAAACAAAGAGCAATTATGCAGCAAGTGTAGACTACTTATTGAAGAAATTTTACAGTAACTGAAGGTTTACAGGGATTGAAGAGAGCACAAAACTCTATATAGTTACTGCAGTGGGTTCAATAAAGACAATTATTTAGAAATGGAAAGAAAGAATTGAACTGGGAGTACTTTGAAATTTTATATTTGGATATTTAATGTATCTAATTAGAATGTTGATAACTCTTTCTTGAAGCAGCATGCACAAAGCAGAAGAGTTTTTTAAATGGTTTCCTGGATTAAGATTGGGTTCAGCATAGTAGGCATAATAAAAGGAAGGTCAAAGAACTTAGGAATTTAGGGGAATTGGTGAGAATGTAATTGAAACATTTAAAGTAGGATCCTAGATGGGTAGCAAGAACAATAAGGCACGAGTAAGTTATTAAAATGAGACAATATAACAATCAGAGAACAACTAGGAGGAACACAATTAGGGCAACAAGGAAATTCCATGCAATGATAAGGTCTAAGATGACAAGTGAGGTGGAATAGAGCTAGAAGTTATTTAGCTAAAAGCATTATTATAATGCCATTATAAGGAAGTAGTTCTGTTATACAAGAGCTTTCAAGACATTAAGTTAGTAGAGCATTATGAAGTAGCCTCTAAAATTTGTATTTTATTATTTTTTAAGCAACAAACATTTATTTCTCACAGTTCTAGAGACTGGGAAGTCCAATATCAAGGTATGGATAGTCAATGAGAGCCGGCTTCCTGGCTTAAGGTGGCCACCTTCTTACTGTGTATTCACATTGCCAAGAACATATTTTATTAATTTTGTGTCTTACAATATAAAACCTTCTTTATGATCATATGATGGTTTCTAAATGAAATTTTAAAGCCGAACTTAAAACTTCCCAAAGGAATGAGAGAAAGGAGGAAGATTAATTGAATGTACCACTAAAATAGTATAGGGCTGGTTAGTCTGAAAATCAGTAACTTGTATGATTCTCTTATGATTAAAATTTTAAACATCTAGCAGACTTCTGGGAAAGATGGCATAGTAGGCGGAGCCTAAATTCACCTCATCTCATAGATATGATTAGATAACATTCACATCAGTGAAAATAACTTAGAAAATGACACAAGATTAACAGAACAAACTCCACAACTAAATGTAGGGAAGAGGATGCACTGAAGATGGTAAGAAAGGTAGAGACCTGGATGTGAGCCAAACCAACCCACAGAGCTGGAGAAGGAGGAGATAGAGACCTTTATACCAGAGATCCCACATGGGGAAGATGAACCCCCATAACATTTGGCTTCAAAAACTTGAGGGGCTGAATTTTTTACAAGCAGCAGGATTTAAAACCTGGAACTTTAAAAATCAGCAGGCTCTATGATCTCCCTGATATGAGGACATGGAGAAGCAACATGGGGGGGTAGGGGGATAGGAGAAGAGTAAATGAAACAAGATGGGATTGGGAGGGAGACAAACCATAAATGTCTCTTAATCTCACAAAACAAACTGGGGGTTGCTGGGGGGAGGTGGGATTGGGAGAGGGGGAGCGGGCTATGGACATTGGGGAGGGGAGGCGAACCATAAGAGACTATGTACTCTGAAAAACAACCTGAGGGTTTTGAAGGGTCAGGGGTGGGAGGTTGGGGGAACAGGTGGTGGGTAATGGGGAGGGCACGTTTTGCATGGAGCACTGGGTGTTGTGCAAAAAGAATGAATACTGTTACACTGAAAAAATAAATAAAATGAAAAAAAAAATCAGCAGGCTCAGCTCTGGAGGGCAGGTGGGATGAAAGTAAACTAAATCCCCATCCTTAAAGAGATAGCACAATAAACAGCCCAAAGAGATGCAGTGTAGAGGCAGCAGTTTGAAAAAAATATATCTGGGGAATATGGGAGGGAGGTTTGTGTACTAATCTAGTGTATGCTAGAAGGGGAAAGAGTCTTGGAAGACTTCTCTGGGAACAAGGGAAGTGGCAGGCACCATTTCCCTCCCTTGCCCAGACAGCATAAATACATGCCTACCTGTAGGAACCAGCACATGTGGACACTCACTACCTAACTTGGTAACACCACACATCCTGTTCCCCACACTTTGGCAGATCCACTTCCTTCAATAAGCTCTTGGCCAGAGCCCATCCAAAGTGAGACCACAAGCCTAGCAGTTTGCAAGCAGCATGAACAGTGGTCAGCACCACACCAAAGTGACTGCTTCCCCCAGGGAAAGGAAAAGATAACTACACACACCAAGAGACTGCACTTCCGACAGTGGGCTGGAGGAAAATATCTGGTTTGATTGCAGGCCTCATCCACCAGTGAAAGCTTCACAGGGAAAACACAGGAAAAGTCCCCAACAGTTTCATGCTAGTATATCTCTGACAAATGCTTGGTCTAACTCAAATTATGCCCAAGGCAGCCCCAGACTGGATGACTAACTCCACAGGTACAAAATACTGCCTACAAGAGACAATGGGAGCCATGGCAAGTGACTGGACTGAAAGAAAATGTGGCTTAGCCACAACAGCAGAGCACATTCAAAACAGAGGAGATATGCCTAAAGCACCAGGTTATGGTGAACAGGGGACATTGTACTGCAGGGCACTACAAATCCTATTCTTTTCTTCATATGGCCACTAGTTTTGAGAGCAGGAGACATAGCTGAACTTCCTAACATTCACTAATGCAAAGAGTAGACAAAATGAGGAGACAGAGGAATATATCCCAAACGAAAACACAAGACAAAATCACAATAAGAGACCTAAGTGAAACAGAGGTTAAGTAATATGCCTAAGAGAGAATTTTTTTTTAATCTTTATAAATTTATTTATTTACTTTTTCAGCGTAACAGTATTCATTGTTTTTGCAAAACACCCAGTGCTCCATGCAATACATGCCCTCCCTATTACCCTCCATCTAGTTCCCACAACCTCCCACCCCCGTCCCTTCAAAACCCTCAGGGGTTTTTTCAGAGTCCATAGTCTCTTATGGTTCACCACCCCTTCCAATTTCCCTCAACTTCCTTCTCCTCTCCATCTCCCAATGTCCTCCATGTCATTTGTTATGCTCCACAAATAAATGAAACCATAGGATACTTGACTCACTCTGCTTGACTTATTTCACTCAGGATAATCACTTCCAGTCCCGTCCATGTTGCTACAAAAGTTGGGTATTCATCCTTTTTTTTTTATAAACATATAATGTATTTTTATCCCCAGGGGTACAGGTCTGTGAATCGCCAGGTTTACACACTTCATAGCACTCACAATAGCACATACCCTCCCCAATGTCTATAACCACCTCCCCCTCTCCCAACCCCACCTCCCCACAGCAACCCCCAGTTTGTTTTGTGAGATTAAGAATCATTTATGGTTTGTCCCCCTCCCAATCCCATCTTGGTTCATTTATTCTTCTCCTATCACCCTAACCCCCCATGTTCCATCTCCACGTCCTCATATCAGGGAGATCATATGATAGTTGTCTTTCTCTGATTGACTTATTTCACTAAGCATGATCCCCTCTAGTTCCATGCACGTCGTTACAAATGGCAAGATTTCATTTCTTTTGATGGCTGCATAGTATTCCATTGTGTATATATACCACATCTTCTTTATCCATTCATTTGTTGATGGACATCTAGGTTCTTTCCATACTTTGGCTATTGTAGACATTGCTGCTATAAACATTCAGGTACACGTGCCCCTTCGGATCACTATGTTTGTATCTTTAGGGTAAATATCCAGTAGTGCAATTGCTGGGTCATAGGGTAGTTCTATTTTCAACATTTTGAGGAATCTCCATGCTGTTTTCCAGAGTGGTTGCACCAGCCTGCATTCCCACCAACAGTGTAGGAGTGTTCCCCTTTCTCCGCATCCTGGCCAGCATCTATCATTTCCTGACTTGTTAATTTTAGCCATTCTGACTGGTGTGAGGTGATATCTCATTGTGGTTTTGATTTGTATTTCCCTGATGCTGAGTGATGTGGAGCACTTTTTCATGTGTCTGTGGGCCATCTGGATGTCTTCTTTGCAGAAATGTCTGTTCAGGTCCTCTGCCCATTTCTTGATTGGATTGTTTGTTCTTTGGGTGTTGAGTTTGCTAAGTTCCTTATAGATTTTGGATACTAGCCCTTTACCTGATATGTCATTTGCAAATACCTTCTCCCATTCTGTCAGTTGTCTTTTGGTTTTGTTAACTGTTTCCTTTGCTGTGCAAAAGCTTTTGATCTTGATGAAATCCCAATAGTTCATTTTTGCCCTTGCTTCCCTTGCCTTCGGCGATGTTCCTAGAAAGATGTTGTTACAGCTGAGGTCAAAGAGGTTGCTGCCTGCGTTCTCCTCAAGGATTTTGATGGATTCTTTTCTCACATTGAGGTCCTTCATCCATTTGGAGTCTATTTTCGTGTGTGGTGTAAGGAAGTGGTCCAATTTCATTTTTCTGCATGTGGCTGTCCAATTTTCCCAGCACCATTTATTGAAGAGGCTGTCTTTTTTCCATTGGACATTCTTTCCTGCTTTGTCGAAGATTAGTTGACCATAGAGTTGAGGGTCTATTTCTGGGCTCTCTATTTTGTTCCACTGATCGATGTGTCTGTTTTTGTGCCAGTACCATGCTGTCTTGATGATGACAGATTTGTAATAGAGCTTGAAGTCTGGAATTGTGATGCCACCCACTTTGGCTTTCTTTTTCAATATTCCTTTGGCTATTCGAGGTCTTTTCTGGTTCCATATACATTTTAGGATTATTTGTTCCATTTCTTTGAAAAAATGGATGGTATTTTGATAGGGATTGCATTAAATGTGTAGATTGCTTTGAGTAAGATAGACATTTTCACAATATTTATTCTTCCAATCCAGGAGCATGGAACATGTTTCCATTTCTTTGTGTCTTCCTCAATTTCTTTCATGAGTACTTTATAGTTTTCTGCATAAAGATACTTAGCCTCTTTGGTTAGGTTTATTCCTAGGTATCTTATAGTTTTAGGTGCAATTGTAAATGGGATTGACTCCGTAATTTCTTTTTCTTCTGTCTTGTTGTTGGTGTACAGAAATGCAACTGATTTCTGTACATTGATTTTATATCCTGACACTTTACTGAATTCCTGTACAAGTTCTAGCAGTTTTGGAGTGGAGTCTTTTGGGTTTTCCACATATAGTATCATATCATCTGCGAAGAGTGATAGTTTGACTTCTTCTTTGCCAATTTGGATGCCTTTAATTTCTTTTTGTTGTCTGATTGCTGAGGCTAAGACTTCTAGTACTATGTTGAATAGCAGTGGTGATAATGGACATTCCTGCCGTGTTCCTGACCTTAACAGAAAAGCTTTCAGTTTTTCTCCATTGAGAATGGTATTTGCGATGGGTTTTTCATAGATGGCTTTGATAATATTGAGGTATGTGCCCTCTATCCCTACACTTTGAAGAGTTTTGATCAGGAAGGGATGCTGTACTCTGTCAAATGCTTTTTCAGCATCTATTGAAAGTATCATATGGTTCTTGTTCTTCCTTTTATTAATGTTTTCTATCACATTGATTGATTTGCGGATGTTGAACCAACCCTGAAGCCCTGGAATAAATCCCACTTAATCGTGGTAAATAACCCTTTTAATGTACTGTTGAATCCTATTGCCTAGTATTTTCGCGAGTATTTTTGCATCTGTGTTCATCAAGGATATTGGTCTGTAGTTCTCTTTTTTGGCGGGATCCTTGTCTGGTTTCGGGATCAAGGTGATGCTGGCCTCATAAAATGAGTTTGGAAGCTTTCCTTCCATTTCTATTTTTTGGAACAATTTCAGGAGAATAGGAATTAGTTCTTTAAATGTTTGGTAGAATTCCCCTGGGAAGCCATCTGGCCCTGGGCTTTTGTTTGTTTGGAGATTTTTGATGACTGTTTCAAACTCCTTACTGGTTATCGGCCTGTTCAGGTTTTCTATTTATCCCTGGTTCAGTTGTGGTAGTTTATATGTCTCTCGGAATGCATCCATTTCTTCCAGATTGTCAAATTTGTTGGCGTAGAGTTGCTCGTAGTATGTTCTTATAACTGTCTGTTTTTCTTTGGTGTTAGTTGTGATCTCTCCTCTTTTATTCATGATTTTATTTATTTGGGTCCTTTCTCTTTTCTTTATGATAAACCAGGGGTTTATCATTCTTATTGATTCTTTCAAAGAACCAGCTCCTAGTTTCATTGATTTTTTCTATTGTTTTTTTGGTTTCTATTTCATTGATTTCTGCTCTGATCTTTCTGATTTCTCTTTTCCTGCTGGGTTTAGGGTTTCTTTTTTTTCTTTCTCCAGCTCCTTTAGGTGTAGGGTTAGGTTGTGTACTTGAGACCTTTCTTGTTTCTTGAGAAAGGCTTGTACCGCTATATATTTTCCTATCAGGACTGCGTTTGCTGTGTCCCACAGATTTTGAACTGTTGTGTTTTCATTATCATTTGTTTCCATGAATTTTTTCAACTCTTCTTTAATTTCCTGGTTGACCCATTCATTCTGTAGAAGGATGCTGTTTAGTCTCCATGTATTTGGGTTCTTTCCAGCTTTCCTCTTGTGATTGAGTTCTAGCTTCAGAGCGTTGTGGTCCAAAAATATGCAGGGAATGATCCTAATCTTTTGATAGCAGTTGTGACCTGATTTGTGACCCAGGATGTGATATATTCTGGAGAAGGTGCCATGTGCACTAGAGAAGAATGTGTATTCTGTTGCTTTGGGATGAAATGTTCTGAATATCTGTGATGTCCATCTGTTCCAGTGTGTCATTTAAGGCCTTTATTTCCTTGTTGATCTTTTGCTTGGATGATCTGTCCATTTCAGTGAGGGGAGTGTTAAAATCCCCTACTATTATTGTATTATTATTGATGTGTTTCTTTGATTTTGTTATTAATTGGTTGATATAGTTGGTTGCTCCCACATTAGGGGCATAGATATTTAAAATTGTTAGATCTTCTTGTTGGACAGACCTTTGAGTAGGATATAGTGTCCTTCCTCATCTCTTATTATAGTCTTTGGCTTGAAATCTAATTGATCTGATATAAGGATTGCCACCCCAGCTTTCATCTGATGCCCATTAGCATGGTAAATTGTTTTCCACCGCCTCACTTTAAATCTGGCAATGTCTTTGCATCTAAAATGAGTTTCTTGTAGGCAACATATTGATGGGTTTTGTTTTTTTATCCATTCTGATACCCTGTGTCTTTTGATTGGGGCATTTAGCCCATTAACATTCAGGGTTACTATTGAGAGGTATGATTTATTGCCATTATCAGCCTGTAAGGTGACTGTTCCTGTATATTGTCTCTGTACCTTTCTGATCTACTACTTTTAGGCTCTCTCTTTGCTTAGAGGACCCCTTTCAATATTTCCTGTAGAGCTGGTTTGGTGTTTGCAAATTCTTTCAGTTTTTGTTTGTCCTGGAAGCTTTTTATCTCTCCTTCTATTTTCAATGATAGCCTAGCTGGATAGAGTATTCTTGGCTGCATGTTTTTCTCATTTAGTGCTCTGAATATATCATGCCAACTCTTTCTTGCCTGCCAGGTCTCTGTGGATAAGTCTGCTGCCAATCTAATATTTTTACCATTGTATGTTATACACTTCTTTTCCTGGGCTGCTTTCAGGATTTTCTCTTTGTCACTAAGACTTGTAAATTTTACTATTAGGTGATGGGGTGTGGACCTATTCTTGTTGACTTTGAGGGGGGTTCTCTGCATCTCCTGGATTTTGATGCTTGTTCCCTTTCCCATATTACGGAAATTCTCTCCAATAATTTTCTCCAATATACCTTCTGCTCCCCTCTCTCTTTCTTCTTCTTCTGGAATCCCAATTATTCTAATGTTGTATCATCTTATGCTGTCACTTATCTCTCGAATTCTCCCCTCATGGTCCAGTAGCTGTTTGTCCCTCTTTTGCTCGGCTTCTTTATTCTCTGTCATTTGGTCTTCTATATCACTAATTCTCTCTTCTGCCCCATTTATCCTAGCAGTGAGAGCCTCCGTTTTTGATTGCACCTCATTAATAGCTTTTTTGGTTTCAACTTGGTTAGATTTTAGTTCTTTAATTTCTCCAGAAAGGGCTTTTATCTCTCCAGAGAGGGTTTCTCTAATATCTTCCATGCCTTTTTCGAGCCCAGCTAGAACGTTCAGAATCCTCATTCTGAACTCTTGATCTGACATATTACCAATGTCTGTGTTGATTAGGTCCCTAGCCTTCAGTACTGCCTCTTTTTCTTTTGTTTGTGGTGATTTTTTCCCCCTTGTCATTTTGTCCAGATAAGAGGATATGAAGGATCAAATAAAATACTAAAAGGGTGGCAAAGACCCCAAAGAAGTGTGCTGTAACCAAATCACAAGAGACCCCAAATTTTGGAGAGGGAGAAAGGGCATAAAAAGAGGTTCAGAAAAAAAAATAAAATTTAAAAAAATAAAACAAATAAAGAAAAAATATAAAAAAAGAAAGAAAAAATATATATTTTAGATAAACTAGTCCAAAAACCTTAAAAAAGAAAAGGGTAAAAGTTTTAAAAAAAATTAGCAGAAGAAGAAAAAATAAAGAAAAAAAAATTGAAAAAAAAAATGGAATTAACTGCAAGACTAAAGAATCATGGGGAGAAAGCCATGAGTTCCGTGCTTTGATTTTTCCTCCTCTGGAATTCTGCTGCTGTCTTAGGTATTGAACCTGCTTTCCTTGATAGATGAACTTCTTCCTGGCTGGATATTTTGTTGATCTTCTGGGGGAGGGGCCTGTTGTAGTGACTCTCAAATGTCTTTGCCCGAGGCGGAACTGCACCGCCCTTACTGGGGGCCGGACAAAGAAATCCGCTCGGGTTCGCTTTTGGGAGCTTCTGTTCCCTGAATGCTTTCTGTAGAGTTCCGGAGGATGGGAATGAAAATAACGGCCTCCTAGTCTCCAGCCTTTAGGTGCCGAGAGCCCAGGGCCCCACTCCTCAGTGCCCCCCCAGAGGACAGCACCCAATCTCTCCCGTTCCCCATCCTCCAGCCATGCTCCGAGCTCACCCAGCCCGCGACCAGTTCAAGGTAACCCCGAGCTGAGAGTTCAGTCCTCGGCTCTGTCTCTGTAGCCGACTTCTCGTTCTAACACCTGCGAGTTCTGCGACACTCTGACACCCCCGATCCTTCTATGACCCTGCGGGACCTGGGGCCACCCTGACCCCGCGTGGGCTTCACCCCAGTTCAGCCCCTGGAGCAATGTCCCTCAGTGGAACAGACTTTTAAAAGTCCTGATTTTGTGCTCCATTGCTCCGCAGCTTGCTGGGAGCCAGCCCCTCCCCCTGTGGTCTATCTTCCCATCATTTTAGATTCACTTCTCCGCCAGTCCTACCTTTCAGAAAGTGGTTGATTTTCTGTTTCTAGAATTGCTGTTCTTCTCTTCAATCTCCCGCTGGATTTGTAGGTGTTTGCAATGTTTAGATAAGCTATCGAGCTGATCTCCTGCTACCTGATGTAGTCTCAGCCTGCTGCTTCTCCGCCATCTTGACTCCTCCCTCCCGAGAGAGAATTTAAAGTAATAATCAAAAAGATACTCACTATAGTATTATGCCTCCATAAGAAAGGATGAATACCCAACCTTTGTAGCAACATGGACGGGACTGGAAGAGATTATGCTGAGCGAAATAAGTCAAGCAGAGAGAGTCAAGTATCATATGGTCTCACTTATTTGTGGAGCATAACAAATAACATGGAGGACATGGGGAGATGGAGAGGAGAGGGAGTTGAGGGAAACTGGAAGGGGAGATGAACCATGAGAGACTATGGACTCTGAAAAACAACCAGAGGGTTTTGAAGGGGCGGGGGGGGTGGGAGGTTGAGAAACATGGTGGTGGGTAATAGGGAGGGCACGTACTGCATGGAGCACTGGGTGTGATGCCAAAACAATGAACACTGTTATGCTGTAAATAAACAAATAAAAAAAATAAAATTAAAATAAAAAAATAATGAGAAAAAAAAAAGATACTCACTGGACTTGAGAAAAGAGTGGAAGACTTTGGTGAGACCCAATGAAAAGAGGTAGAAAACGTAAAAAAGAACCAAAGACCTATATTTTGAAAATTATAGAACACTTATGAAAGAAACTAAATATGACACAAAGAAATGGAAAGACATTTCACACTCATGGATTGGAAGAATAAATATTGTTAAAATGTCTATATTACCCCAGACAATCTGCACATTTAATATAATCCCAATCAAAATACCACCAGCACTTTTCAGAGATAGAACAAACAATCCTAAAATTTGTAGGGACCCACAAGAGACCCTGAATAGCCAAAGCAACTTGAAAAAGAAAAGCAAAGTTGGAGCATCACAATTACAGATTTCAAACTGTGATCAAGACATTATGATACTGGCACAAAAACGAACACAGAGACTCCAGAAATAGACCCACAACTATATGGTCAACTAATCTTTGACAAAGCAGGAAAGAATGTCCAATGGAAAAAGACAGTTTCTTCAACAAATGGTGTTGGGAAAACTGGACAGCAACATGCAGAAGAATGAAACTAGAACACTTTCTTACGCCATACACAAAAATAAATTCAAAATGGGTGAAAGACCTAAATGTGAGACAGGAAACCATCAAATCCTAGAGTAGAACACAGGCAGTGACCTCTTTGACCTTGGTCATAGCAACTTCTTACTAGACACATTGCTGGAAGCAAGGGAAACAAAAGCAGAAATAAACTATTAGAACTTCAGCAAAATAGAAAACTTCTGTATAATGAAGAAAACAATCAGCAAAACTAAAAGGAAACTTGCTGAATGGGAGAGGATATTTGTGTTAGTATCCAAACTATATAAAGAAATTATCAAACTCAACACCCAAAAATGAATAATCCAATTAGAAATGGGCAGAAGACATGAGTAGACATTACTCCAAAGAAGAAAAATAGGTGGTCAATAGATATATGTAAACAAACTCAACATCACTCATCATCAGGGAACTGCAAATCAAAACCACAATGAGATATCACTTCACACCTGTTATAATGGTAAAAACAAAACATAAGATAAAGAAAATGTTAGGGAGGATGTGGAGAAAAAGGAGCCCTCTTATACTGTTGCTGGGAATGCAAACTGGTACAACAACTATGGAAAATATTATGGAGGTTCTTCAAAAAATTAAGAATACAATTATCATATGATTCAGTAATTCCATTACTGTATATATACCCCCAAAAGGGAAAACACTAGTTCAAAAAGATAGATGTGCCTCTATGTTTATTGCAGCATTAGTTACAATAGTCAAATGATAGAAGACCTGATAAAGAAGTAGCGTATATATAAAATGGAATATTATTCAGCTATAATAATGAAATCTTGCCATTTGCAACAATACGATGTATCTAGAGTATAATGTCTAGCAAAATAACTCCATCAGAAAAACACAAATACTAAAGACAAATACTATGTGATTTCACTCATATGTGGAATTTAAGAAAAAAATAAAAATAAAAAATAAAATTAAAAAAAAGTTGAGAAAGACGAAAGAGCAGATTGTTAACTATAGAGAACAGATGGGTGACCCAAGTGAAGGGATTTGAGGGTACACTTGTATTGATTAACAGAGTGTTATATAGAATTGTTGAATACTATATAGTACCCTTGAAAATATTGTAACTCTCTATTATTATATTTATATATCTATTATATATATAATCTTTGACAAAGATTAATATATATATATATCTATTATTGTTAACTATACTTGTATTAAAAATAAGAAATGAAAACACAAGAAAGTATAATATAGTTTTTAACCTAATCAAAATAAATAAATAAAATTAAAACAAACAAAAAAAGGAAATCTTAAGCATTTAATCTGTTTTAGGTGTTCTAGAGACCATGATGAGGATGTTTTCCTCAAGTTACTGATTCTTATTCAAACACTGTATTAGCTCCTATATTTAAAATATATACATATATATTTTATGCTTATTTGAATTTCCTAGCTTTTTAGATCAAATGAAGAATATATATATAGAATATATATTATATTAATATAAAATATAATATATATAATTCTATATGTTATATATAATGATATATAATTAATATATCATTATATATAATACATATATTAATATTATATATTATATTAAAATAATACATATAATACATATTCTATATATATTCTATATATAGAATACATTCTACATAGAATACGTATATTCTAAATATATAATAATACATATATTCTATATGTATGAATTCTATTAATATTCTATATTAATAGAATATTAATAGAATATAGAATAAAATACAATATATGTATTAATATATTTATATATATATTTATATATATAAATAGAATATAGAATATAGAATAAAATAGAATATATGTATTAATATATTTATATATATATTTATATATAGAATATATAGAATATATATTATTCTATATATGTAGAATATATGTAGAATATATTCTATATATTCTATATATATATTTATATATAGATATATTCTATGTAGAATATATTCTATATATTCTATATATAAATATATATATAGAATATATGTTTCTATATGTAGTATGTATTCTATATATATATTCTATATATATTCTATATATTCTATTAATATTATACATATATAATTTAATATGATATATGTACATATTACTTATATAAGTAAGTCTGATGAACTGTCTGATGAACTATCTAAGGTAAAACATATATGTACACATATACATATATGTATACATGTAATTATATATATAAATATATAATAAAATGTATTATATTAATAGAATACATATATTCTATTAATATATAATATTAATAGAATTCATACATATAGAATATATGTATTATTATATATTTAGAATATATGTATTCTATTAATATAGAATATATGTATTATTATGTATTGTAGAATATTATACAATATATATTATTCTATATTATATATATTCTATATATTATATATATTCTATATATAGAATATATTCTATATAGAATAATATATATTGTATAATATAGATTATATTATATATTATATATACTATATTCTATATATATATTCTATATATATATTCTATATATAAATATATATATATAAATATATATATTCTATATATAAATATATTCTATATATATATAATATATATATATTCTATATATATATTCTATATATTCTATATATTCTATATATCTATATTCTATAAATAAATATATAGAATATATTTATATATAGAATATATATATAGAATATATATATATTATAATATAATATACATAATATATAATATATTATATATATTATATATAATATATAATATATATAGTAATATATAATAAACTTTATTTATTATATTTATTTATTTATTTATTATTTATATAATAAACTTTATTATATATATAATATATATAATATATATATAGAATATATATAATATAGATTCTACATTATATATAAAATACCCATATGCATATTTGTATTATATATTGTATATATTATACATAATATATATAATATATATATAGAATATATATAATATAGATTCTACATTATATATAAAATACCCATATGCATATTTGTATTATATATTGTATATATTATACATGTATAAATACATTATATTATATGTATATATAATTATTATATATGTATATACACATGTATTATTACATGTATACATACATATATAATATTATATATTATTACATGTAATATATACATATAATATATAATAATGTATATACATATATTATATAATATTATATATATAATATATATTATTGCATATAATATATATGTGTAATTATACATGTATATAATATATATAATATAGAATATATATATTCTATATGTAGAGTATATAATATTTATATATATTCTTCATTCGATTTAAAAAGCTAGGAAATGCATACAAGCATAAGCAAGAAAATAAAATATTGCTCATAATCCTATTATTTGAAGAAAACTGTCAAAACTTCCTTCCAGCATTTTTAGCTGTGTTTTTGTGTGTGTGTCTGTGTGTGTCTACAAAAATATGATATATTCATGGGCTTATAAATTTCATTTTCACATTTTTCCATAATTTCATATCAACATATTTCCATAAAAATTAATATACTTTTATAACATTTTAGTACATACTACATTTACTAAATAGTACAGAGTATCTCATGTATGGCTGTTAATTTATTTCCCCAGTATCTTTTATTTGGAGATTTAGATTATTTCCACTATTGCACTATAAATAAATACTGTAAACATCTTCAAATTTATGATTTAAAAATATTTAATATAATTGAGAGATTACTTCTGCGATTTCTTAAACTCACTCCTTTAGTTATCTGTTTAAATATCAACTCTTTAGGCATAATTGAATTATGCCATGGATAAAATGGCATATTTTGAGAATCCTTTGAAATTTCCTCTGACCTCAGGTATTTCCTTTCCTTTAAATGTCTTTTAATTGCCTATCTTTTTTTACTTAAAATTTTAAATAAAATACAATGCTATTAACGAGGGATAAACATTAATGGCTTAATATAATATATGATATATATGGCTTAATGTTTATCCCTCTTTAATAGAATTAAGCCATTAATGTTTTACCTTAGATAGTTCATCAGACAAACTATAGTCACTTAGTTTCTCAAGGGCATGGTGATTATGATAGGTGTGTTTTAATAGAGATGGGAAACAGGGATAGCATTTGACATACTGAGAATTCCAGGTAGGATGCTTTTTGGTGTAGTACTAGATTACGGTTTTTCTGGAAAATGAGAACCAGTCCCTAGAGCAAAGAGTGAACATTAAAGAGTGGGATGGCTATTGTCAAAAAACTGTCTTTACTCCACACTGGTGGAAAAAGCAAGTACTGTAAGACCATGTTTATTTTATTCCTCTGTTTCCTCCAATTTCCTCAACATTGCTCTGGTGAAATATATCTCCTTCAAGGTAAAATACTTGTAGTGTACTTAGTAAAATATGTCCACTGAAATTCATATTATCTGACTGGGTGATAGAGAAAATATTTATAGTTTGCAATTAGAATGCTGATCCTATTTTTATTTGAAATTTTCTTTAATATTTCCAGATAGTGATACACACACACACACACACACACATCTTTAAATACATATGTGTACTTTACACATAAAATATGTATATCTGGTTTATGTCAAAACCACTCTCTTCAAAACTTTAAAACTGTGTACTTCCATGGGTTGCTTATCTCCTGATCTAAGCAATTATTTTCTTTTTGAATTACCAAAAATATTTGCTAAACTAAAGGTACCTTTTAATACAGATCACTCACTTATTTTTTATTTAGAATGAAGTCCTTGGGGAAATGACTATCTGTAGCTCTAGACTCTAAATATTAACCTATATGTGTGTGTATTTATAGGATATTGAAATAATGAACAATAATGGTAGCAATTATGTATTATATGCAATGATATAAAAATGTTCATTTTTTTAATTCTGATTGTTACTGGGATTTTTTTTTAAGGATGAGCCAAAGATGACCTTTGTGTATTGGCCCCTAGGTTACAGGATGAAACCTATTACCTCAAAAGCCTGCCAGTGCCAAACTCAGATTCATAGGTATTCAGTTATTTTTAAAATATCCCCAAAGCACATTTTTAGTCATTTAAGGCCTGACTCATTTGTATACTCTGTGAAACCTGGCCTCACATCTCCTGGCCTTGGTAAAGTAGAGCCTGAGGTCATTAAGACTTTAAGCTGCTATGGCCCTTTGGAACTCTCTGACCCAGACTTTCCACCATGCTGCTGAGTGACATCACCTAGACACCTAAGCCCTACGGAGTTCCTTCCTTTTCTTCCTCTTCTGAGTAAGGATCAGTTTGCCTTAGCCTATGGCTAAGACTGCATGTGAGGGACTCTCTTCTCAGGAAACCCTATCCAAAGGCCACCTCCTATGCTGTTTTGTGTTACTGTCTCTTGTGGTCGTATCTTTTCCTTTGTCAGCCCCAAATTTCTCAAACTCCTGACAGAACATAAAACCATGCATTCAAATATACACAGAGACAATTAAACTTGTAACATTTGAACTGCAAATTTAATTACATACATTATATATGAGGATGTGTATGAATTAAAAGTAGTATGTGCAAAACGTGAAGAGTATGACAAAGCATTATGAATATATATTTGTGGAAATATCTGTGAAAGTTGTAATGTAAAATTAACGATACTATTTTCTCCATGTTTTGAGGTATTGAGGTAATGGCTAAAGGCAAAATTTAAAAGTATTTTCTGGTTTCTTGGTATCTTTGTTTCACACTCTTTCTATTGCTCCTTTCTAATTTGCTTATCTGTAGGATATAAAAATGAAAATCATATTTTTATTTATAATGTGTTAGTTACCATGCAGTACATCATTAGTTTTTGATGTACTGTTCCATGATTCATTGTTTGCATATAACACCCAGTGCTCCATGCAATATGTGCCCGCCTTAATACCTATCACCAGGCTAACACATCCCCTCACATGTCTTCCTCTCCAAAACCCACAGTTTGTTTCCCAGAGTCCATAATCTCTCATGGTTCATCTCCCCCTCTGGCTTCCCCCCTTCTTTTTCCCCTTCCTTCTCCTAATATCTTCCATTCTATTCCTTATGTTCCATAAAAAAGCGAAACCTATGATTATTGTCTTTCTTAGCTTGACTTATTTCACTTAGTATAATCTCCTCCAGTTCCATCCATGTTGATGCAAATGTTGTGTATTCATCCTTTCTGATGGCTGAGTAATATTCCATTGTATGTATGGACCACATCTTCTTTACCCATTTGTCTATTGAAGGGCATCTCAGCTCCTTCCACAGATTGGCTATTGTGGACATTGTTGCTATGAACATTGGGATGCATGTGACCCTTCTTTTTTTTTTTCCCATTTTATTTATTTTTTCAGCATAACAGTATTCATTCTTTTTGCACAACACCCAGTGCTCCATGCAAAACGTGCCCTCTCCATTACCCACCACCTGTTCCCCCAACCTCCCACCCCTGACCCTTCAAAACCCTTAGGTTGTTTTTCAGAGTCCATAGTCCCTTATGGTTCTCCTCCCTTTCCAATTTTTTTTTTTAATAAACATATAATGTATTTTTATCCCCAGGGGTACAGGTCTGTGAATCGCCAGGTTTACACACTTCACAGCACTCACGATAGCACTTACCCTCCCCAATGTCCATAGCCCCCTCCCCCTCTCCCAATCCCACCTCCCCCCAGCAACCCCCAGTTTGTTTTGTGAGATTAAGAGTCATTTATGGTTTGTCTCCCTCCCAATCCCATCTTGTTTCATTTATTCTTCTCCTATCCCCCTACCCCCCCATGTTGCTTCTCCATGTCCTCATATCAGGGAGATCATATGATAGTTGTCTTTCTCCGATTGACTTATTTCACTAAGCATGATACGCTCTAGTTCCATCCACGTCGTCACAAATGGCAAGATTTCATTTCTTTTGATGGCTGCATAGTATTCCATTGTGTATATATACCACATCTTCTTGATCCATTCATCTGTTGATGGACATCTAGCTTCTTTCCATAGTTTGGCTATTGTAGACATTGCTGCTATAAACATTCGGGTACACGTGCCCCTTCGGATCACTATGTTTGTATCTTTAGGGTAAATACCCAGTAGTGCAATTGCTGGGTCATAGGGTAGTTCTATTTTCAACATTTTGAGGAACCTCCATGCTGTTTTCCAGAGTGGTTGCACCAGCTTGCATTCCCACCAACAGTGGAGGAGGGTTCCCCTTTCTCCACATCCTCTCCAGCATCTGTCATTTCCTGACTTGTTAATTTTAGCCATTCTGACTGGTGTGAGGTGATATCTCATTGTGGTTTTGATTTGTATTTCCCTGATGCCGAGTGACGTGGAGCACTTTTTCATGTGTCTGTTGGCCATCTGGATGTCTTCTTTGCAGAAAAGACAGCCTCTTCAATAAATGGTGCTGGGAAAATTGGACAGCCACATGCAGAAAAATGAAATTGGACCACTTCCTTACACCACACACGAAAATAGACTCCAAATGGATGAAGGACCTCAATGTGAGAAAGGAATCCATCAAAATCCTTGAGGAGAATGCAGGCAGCAACCTCTTCGACCTCAGCCGTAGCAACATCTTCCTAGGAACAACGGCAAAGGCAAGGGAAGCAAGGGCAAAAATGAACTATTGGGATTTCATCAAAATCAAAAGCTTTTGCACAGCAAAGGAAACAGTTCACAAAACCAAAAGACAACTGACAGAATGGGAGAAGATATTTGCAAACGACATATCAGATAAAGGGCTAGTATCCAAAATCTATAAGGAACTTAGCAAACTCAACACCCAAAGAACAAACAATCCAATCAAGAAATGGGCAGAGGACATGACCCTTCTTTTCACTACATCTGTATCTTTGGGGTAAATACCCAGTAGTGCAATTGTTGGGTCAATAGGGTAGCTCTATTTTTAACTTTTTGAGGAACATCCACACTGTTTTCCAAAGTTGGCTGTACCAACTTGAATTCCCACCAACAGTGTAAGAGGGTTCCTCTTTCTCCACAACCTCTCCAAAATTTGTTGTTTCTTGCCTTGTCAATTTATGGCATTCTAACTAGTGTAAGGTGGTATATCATTGTGATTTTGATTTCACTTTCCTGATGGCTAATGATGTTGAACATTTTTTTGTGTGTGTCTCTTAGCCATTTGTATGTCTTCTTTAGAGAAGTGTCTATTTGTGTGTTCTGCCCATTTTTTTTACTTGATTATTTGTTTTTTGGGTGTTGAGTTTGAGAAATTCTTTATAGATCTCAGATACCAGCCCTGTATCTATAGTGTTACTTGCAAATATCTTCTCCCATTCCATGGATTGCTTCTTTGTTTTGCTGACTGTTTCCTTCACTGTGCAAACGTTTTGTCTTGATGAAGTCCCAAAGGTTCATATTAAATTTTTGACAGAAGTCTAGTTATGAACCAGAATTTTTTTATGATTTAAGATAATACTTGTACTTTGTAGGCATAGTTTGTGATAAATGTCCTAGTTTGTGGAATAGAGAACCTGAATTTTACCAATCTAAGTAAATGCTTTATTTCTTTCTTTTAAGATTTTTTAATGTAATTTAATTTTTAATAGAAGCTGTTTTTTTTTATTTGTTTATTTTCAGCATAACAGTGTTCATTGTTTTTGCACCACACCCAGTGCTCCATGCAGTACGTGCCCTTCCTTATTACCCAACACCTGGTTCCTCAACCTCCCCCCCGCCACCCCTTCAAACCCTCTGGTTGTTTTTCAGAGTCCATAGTCTCTCATGGTTCATCTCCCCTTCCAGTTTCCCTCAAGTCCCTCTCCTCTCCATATCCCCATGTCCTCCGTGTTCTTTGTTATGCTCCACAAATAAGTGAGACCATATGATACTTGACTCTCTCTGCTTGACTTATTTCGCTCAGCATAATCTCTTCCAGTCCCGTCCATGTTGCTACAAAAGTTGGGTATTCATCCTTTCTGATGGAGGCATAATACTCCATTGTGTATATGGACCACATCTTCCTTATCCATTCATCCGTTGAAGGGCATCTTGGTTCTTTCCACAGTTTGGTGACCGTGGCCATTGCTGCAATAAATGCAGCAAAATACATAAAATAATGCTATTTTAAATAAATAAATAAATAAATAAATAAAATAAATGCAAATTAAAAAATGCAGCAAAATAAAAAAAATAAATAAATTGCTGCATTGGAGTACTGATGGCTCTTCTTTTCACTACATCTGTATCCTTGGGTTAAATACCCAGCAGTGCAATTGCAGGGTCATAGGGAAGCTCTATTCTTAATTTCTTGAGGAATCTCCACACTGTTCTCCAAAGTGGCTGCACTAACTTGCATTCCCACCAACAGTGGAAGAGGGTTCCCCTTTCTCCACATCCTCTCCAACACACATTGTTTCCTGTCTTGCTAATTTTGGCCATTCTAACTGGTGTCAGGTGGTATCTCAATGCAGTTTTAATTTGAATCTCCCTGATGGCTAGTGATGATGAACATTTTTTCATGTGTCTGATAGCCATTTGTATGTCTTTGTTGGAGAAGTGTCTGTTCATATCTTCTGCCCATTTTTTGATATGATTATCTGTTTTGTGTGTGTTGAGTTTGAGGAGTTCTTTATAGATCCTGGATATCAACCTTTTGTCTGTACTGTCATTTGTGAATATCTTCTCCCATTCCGTGGGTTGCCTTTTTGTTTTGTTGACTGTTTCCTTTGCTGTGCAGAAGCTTTTGATCTTGATGAAGTCCCAAAAGTTCATTTTTGCTTTTGTTTCCTTGGCCTTTGGAGACATATCTTGAAAGAAGTTGCTGTAGCTGATATCAAAGAGGTTATTTCCTATGTTCTCCTCTAGGATTCTGATGGATTTCTGTCTCAAGTTGAGGTCTTTTATCCATTTCGAGTTTATCTTTGTGTATGGTGTAAGAGAGTGGTAGAGTTTCATTCTTCTACATATCACTGTCCAGTTTTCCCAGCACCATTTATTGAAGAGACTGTCTTTTTTCCATTGAATATTTTTTCCTGTTTTGTCGAAGATTATTTGACCATAGAGTTGAGGGTCCATATCTGGGCTCTCCACTCTGTTCCACTGGTCAATGTGTCTGTTTTAGAGAGAGAAAGAAAGAGGGATAAAGAGTAGGGGGAGGAGCAGAGGGAGATAATCCTCAAGCAGAAGCCTGGCTGAGCAGAGAGCCCCATGGAGGGATCAATCCCAGAACCCTTAGATCATGACCTGTGCCAAAATCAAGGGCCAGCCACTTAACCAATCGAACCACTCAGTCATCCCTGAAAATGCTTTATCTCTGATGGTAGACATACTTTATGGACTTTTATCTTTCTTTCATTTATACACTTATTCATTCAATAACCAGTGTTATGTTGAAGATAAGATGTATTTTGGAATTAGACTTGTGCTCAAATTGTAGCTCTGCTGTTTACTAATAGTGAAAATTTGGACAAGTCAGTTAACATCGTTTAACCTCATTTGCCTTAACCTCCCATTGCTTAATTACTTGATCGGTCATATGTGCATTTAGATACTCAAACATTTGTTGAGCCCTCAATATAGGCATATTTGAATTTTAAAAGATTTTATATATTTATTTGAGAGGGATCCACCCTCTGGAGAACACAAGCCGGGGGAGCGGCAGACACAAGAACAGGGAGAAGCATGATGGAGGGGGAGGGAGTCCGATACACACCAATCCAATGACCCCAGCTGAAGGCAGACACTTAGCCAACTGAGCCACCCAGGTGACCCTCGCTTTTGATTTTAAAACAGGATACTGTTATATAAACTCCATACAACAATACAACCTCCTGATTTTCCCATCCTCTCCAAACAGGCTTGTGCCTCCCCCGAATCCCTTTAAAAGACCATATATGTTCCCACAATAGCAAGTGTTAACCACTTTTTCTCCTGTTCATACTATCCTCCCTTATTTCTTTTAATTTAATTTAATTTTTTCAGTGTTCCAAGATTCATTGCTTATGCAGCACACCCAGTGCTCCATGCAATATGTGTCCTCCTTAATACCCACCACTAGGCTCACCCAACCTCCCACAAGCCCTCTCCTCCAAAACCCTCAGTTTGTTTCTTAGAGTCCACAGTCTCTCATGGTTTGTCTCTCCCTCCAATTTCCCCCAACCCACTTCTCCTCTCCTTCTCCCAATGTCCTCTATGTTATTCCGTATGCTCCACAAGTAAGTGAAACCATATGATAACTTATTCTCTCTTCCTGACTTATTTCACTCAGCATAATCTCCTCCAGTCCCATCTATGCTGATACAAAAGTTGGGTATTCATCTTTTCTGATGGAGGCATAATACTCCATTGTATATATGGTTTGGCTGTGGTCATTGCTGCTACAAACATTGGGGTACAGATGGCCCTTCTTTTCACTACATCTGTATCTTTGGGGTAAATACCCAGTAGTATAATTACATGGTAAGAGGGTAGCTCTATTTTGAATTTCTTAAGGAATCTCCACACTGTTTTCCACAATGGCTGCACCAACTTGCATTCCCACCAACAATGTAAGAGGGTTCCCCTTTCTCCACATCCTCTCCAACACTTGTTGTTTCCTGTCTTGTTGATTTTGGCCATTGTGACTGATGTAAGGTGGTATCTCTATGTGGTTTTGATTTGAATCTCCCTGATGGCTAATGATACTGAACATCTTTCATATGTCTGTTAGCCATTTGTATGTCTTCTTTGGAGAAGTGTCTGTTCATGTCTTTTGCCCATTTTTGATGCGATTATCTGTTTTGTGATTGTTGACTTTGAGGAGTTCTTTATAGATCTTGGATATCAGCCCTTTGTCTGTAGTGTCATTTGTGAATATCTTCTCCCATTCTGTGGGTTGCCTCTTTGTTTTGTTGACTGTTTCCTTTGTTGTGCAGAAGCTTTTGATCTTGATGAAGTCCCAAAAGTTCATTTTTGCTTTTTTTTCCTTTGTCTTTGGAGACATGTCTTTTTTTTAAATTTATTTATTTGACAGACAGAGGTCACAAGTAGGCAGAGAGCCAGGCAAAGACAGAGAGAGAGAAGCAGGCTCCCTGCTGAGCAGAGAGCCTGATGCGGGGCTCAATCCCAGGACCCTAGGATCATGACCTGAGCCGAAGGCAGAGGCTTTAACCCACTGAGCCACCCAGGCGCCCCTGGAGACATGTTTTGAATGAAGTTACTGTGGCCAATGTCGAAGAGGTTACTGCCTATGTTCTCCTCTAGATAGATTCCTGCCTCACGTTGAGGTTTTTTATCCACTCTGAGTTTATCTTTGTGTATGGTGTAAGATAATGGTCTACTTTCATTCTTCTACACACAGCTGTCCAATTTTCCCAGCATCATTTATTTAAGAGACTTTTTCCCACTGTGCATTTTTTCCTGTGTTGTTGAAGACTATTTGACCATGGAGTTTTGGGTCCATATCTGGACTGTCTACTCTGTTCCACTGGTCTATGTTTCTGTTTTTGTACCAGTACCATGCTGTCTTGGTGATAACAGCTTTGCAGTAAAGCTTGAAACCAGGCAACGTGATGCCCCCAGCATATGTTATTAGCAAAACAAATCCTCCTGGTTTAAGCAGCTCCAAAGCCTACCAATGAGTTGTTTGGAAAGTTCTTATTAACTAGTAATGAGGTAATAAGATAACAACCACTCCGGTTCTTTTTGGCATAATAGCCTCAATTTATATAGCCCCTGGCATATATTTGGTAGTTGTCTACTTTGTTGCTTTCTCTCAAAGGGACAACTATCAAAACACTAAATTAGGCTGTCACGATGTAAAGGTTTGACAGTCACATGAAGAATAGTCATTAAGGAAAAGGATCAAGACAAGCAAGAAAAGGAATTTAAATGATGGGCTAAACATAGTGAACTTTCTGAAGAATATAAGATAAAGCCATGACAATTGCAATTGTAAGAATTTCTGCTTTTTGCTTGTTTCTGTTTTGGCTTACTCATTCTATTATTATTCTCAAGAAAGAAAATGATTTAATACATTTTCTCATTGTCACAAAATAGTTTTTGCTAAAAAGGAAAGAGTTTTTTTTTTTTTTTTCTTTCTTGCCTCAGAAACAAGTTAAGCTTTTAAACAAGGATTTTTTTTTTGGTACTATTTGCCTTTGCCATGGATACATAAGCTACCTTCTCTTTCCATGGAGACAATGTTGAGCAGTCAAAACTCTGTTAAAAAACTCTGGGGACAATTTAAAGGTAGGTTCCTGACCATTTTGAAACTATACCATTTGATAGATAGCAAATACCCCTGCTTACTCTACTGATGATTATTCTCAAGGATTCCTTGAAGTGGACCCTGTTAATTCTTGAAGCCAAGAGTCCAAATTTCTATGTGAGTATATGTGCATTTGCTCTCTGATGGCTCATTGAGTTTATATAGAGTCAGTGTAAGCTCAGTTCATACCCAAGTACACACATGCCACTATTGCAAATTGACCTCACAGCTGGATATAATTGGTCTCTTTGTTGTTTATAAAGACTTTGGGTTGACTAGATGTAGATATGGAGCTATATACTTCCTGTTAAAGTAAGACCTTCAAAGTAAGGGTGAATGATGATCTATTAAATGTTTGTAAACTGTACACTTAAGATTTTTTGTGATTGTTATTCAGTTGTTTTGGCTTTTCATTATACTTAAAAAAGACTCCTATTACTTAAAATAACCTACAAAGCTTTAGATGATCTGACCTCGGTATGCGTCTTCAACCTTATCCCCTACCATTTTACCCTTTGCTTACTAAGTTTAGGACCTAATGGACCTTTCTGCCCCTCAGACTACCAAACTCATTCTCGCTTAAGGACCCTTTCAATTTTTGTTCTCCACACTTGGAATACTGCATCATCTTATCTTGAATACTGTGCTTCCTTTCATTTCAGTCACAGCTCAAATATAGTTGCTGTAGAGAGTCTCCTCTCTGACTACACAACCTAATGGCATGTTTATTTAATCCCACCCACCACTAATAGTCACTCTCTATACATATTTCTTCATGTTAGGTATTTCTTCTATTATGATTGTTTTTATTTTTCTGTCACCTTTTACTATAATATAAGCCCAGTGAAAGTGAAGTCTTGCTGTCTTATTCACAGTTGTATCTTTAACACCGAGAATAGCGTCTGTGTTGTAAGAGACACTCATAAGTTTATTGTATGAATAAATAAATTTTGAGAATGAAATACACTGCACCTCCTCAGTTTATATGTTCTAAAGAAGATTAATGTTTGTTGTGATCAAGGGCTGGGCTCCAGGAACAAGGACCTTTAAGTCTAATATAGGAGAGGGAGCTTCAGATTTATTCAAATCTCAGACTACAAGGATCATAGCAATGGAAAGCGTATCTAAAACAACTCTGGATGTGACTTTCACAATTCTAAACTCTATTAAAGTCCTCTACTTTCTTTTTCCTCAATATTGGAAAATTCAAATACAATGGACCTTGAACCTGGTTATTAATAATGGGTCTTCTTTGAGACTCTACCACATCATTTTCTTTTCCAATCCACCTTTACATTAGACAGAATGACCTTTAAAAAAAAAATGTAAATGCTGTAACATTAAGTTCCCTTCAGCAGATAACATCCAGAATCACCACCTTAGTTTTAGAGTCTGCACAATCTGGCTTTCTACCCTCCACCCACTTTGACGTTCTTTCTGTTCTTAGAATGTGCCATGAACTTTCTCTTAGTTTAGGACTTCATATATGCTATTCCATCAACTTGAAACAGTCTTTCCTCATTCTCTTCCCCTTTCCTAACTTATCTTTCAAGTCTCACATAAAATGTACCTTTCTCAAAAAGACCTCCCTTACCCTTCAGAGAAGTTGAAATCCCTAATATGAACTCTCACAAGCCCTCTATCATTAGGTTTACCACATTTTATTCTGGATTCCAGGGTAGAAAGCAGGGAATACATATGATTTATTTACTGTTACATAGTGCCTGGCACAGAACAGGTGCTCAAGAATTATTTAAATAATATTATTCAATGTTGTGTTTGGAGTTTAGACATTCAGCTCTATGTATACAGTTAGGTTTAATTCAACAACAAGAATTAACTTTAGAAAAATAATATAGACTTATTTTTTATTTCCTGTGCTGCATTCCATATTTTACATTTTTTCTTTTATGAAAAAAAAACCCTTTTTCCAAAAACAGGCCATTGATCAAATTATCTCAGAACTTTGAAACTGCCTCCATTTTTAAATTCTCATTCATTTAAATGAATTTAAATTTAAATTTAAATATTTAAAATGTATAAATTTATAAAAATTTATTTTTATATTTTTATATATATAAATAAAATAAAATAAATATATATAATATATTATATATAATATATATTTGTAATATTCATTATAAATCATAAATATATATTATATATTTATATATTATATATAAATATATATATAAATATATATAAATATATATATTATTATATATTATAAATATATATAAATATATATATATTTTATTATATATTATATATATTATATAATATAATATATATATAATATATATATATATTATATAATATATAATATTATATCTCTTCTCCATATCCCTATGTCTTCCATGTTATTTGTTATGCTCCATGTTATTTGTTATGCTCCACAAATAAGTGAAACCATATGATAATTGACGCTCTCTGCTTGACTTATTTCACTCAGCATAATCTCTTCCAGTCCCGCCCATGTTGATACAAAAGTTGGATATTCATCTTTTCTGATGGAGGCATAATACTCCATAGTGTATATAGACCACATCTTCTTTATCCATTCATCCATTGAAGGGCATCTTGGTTCTTTCCACAGTTTGGCGACTGTGGCCATTGCTGCAATAAACATTGGGGGTACAGATGGCCCTTCTTTTCACTACATCTGTATCTTTGGGGTAAATACCCAGCAGTGCAATTGCAGGGTCATAGGGAAGCTCTATTCTTAATTTCTTAAGGAATCTCCACACTGCTTTCCAAAGTGGCTATACTAACTTTCATTCCCACCAACAGTGTAAGAGGGCTCCCCTTTCTCCACATCCTCTCCAACACACGTTGTTTCCTGTCTTGCTAATTGTGTCCATTCTACCTGGTGTCAGGTGGTATCTCAATGTAGTTTTGATTTGAATCTCCATGAAGGTTAGTGATGATGAACATTTTTTCATGTGTCTGATAGCCATTTGTATGTATTCATTGGAGAAGTGTCTGTTCATGTCTTTTGCCCATTTTTTGACATGATTATCTGTTTTGTGTGTGTTGAGTTTGAGAAGTTCTTTATAGATCCTGGATATTAAACTTTTGTCTGTACTCTCATTTTTAAATATCTCATCCCATTCTGTGGGTTGCCTCTTTATTTTGTTGAGTATTTCCTTTGCTGGCAGAAGCTTTTGATCACCACTCTTGTTCAACATAGTATTAGAAGACCTAGCAACAGCAACAAGACAACAAAGAGAAATAAAAGTATCCAAATTGGCAATGATGAAGTCAAACTCTCTCTTCACAGATGACATGATACTTTATACGGAAAACCCAAAAGACTCCACCCCCAAACTACTAGAACTCATACGGCAATTCAGTAATGTGGCAGGATACAAAGTCAATGTATAGAAATCAGTGGCGTTCTTATACACTAACAATGAAAATACAGAAAGGGAAATTAGTGAATTGATTTCATTTACTATAGTACCAAGAACAATAAGATACCTGGGAATAAACCTAACCAAAGAGGTAAAGGATCTGTACTTGAGGAACTACAGAACACTCATGAATGATATTGAAGAAGACACAAAAAGATGGATGCCCTTGGATCGGACAAATAAATATTGTAAAAATGTCTTATACTGCCTAGAGCAATCTATGTTTTTAATGCCATTCTGATCAAAATTCCACCACTATTTTTTCAAAGTGCTGGAGTAAATAATACTAAAATTTGTATGGAATTAGAAGAGACCCCAAATTGTTAAGGAAATTTTGAAAAGAAAGACAAAACTGGGGGCATCACATTACCTGATTTCAAGCTTTACTACAAAGCTGGCATAGAAACAGACACATAGACCAGTGGAATATACTAGAGAGCCCAGATATGGACCCTCAACTTTATGGTCAAATAATCTTCGACAAAGCAGGAAAAAATATACAGTGGAAAAAAGACAGTGTCTTCAATAAATGGTGCTGGGAAAACTGGACAGCTATATGTAGAAGAATGAGACTCGACCATTCTCTTACACCATACACAAAGAGAAACTCGAAATGTATAAAAGACATCAATGTGAGACAGGAATCCATAAGTCCATTACTTTAGAAGCAGGTGAAATAACTGTTTTTTGTTTTTCTTTTTTTTAAACACACGTAAGAATACAGAGACAAACAAAATTCTAACATGGAGGAATTTATCCAAATGGAAGAACAAGATAAAACCACAGCCAGAGATTGAAACAGAACAGATATAAGTAACATGCCTGATGGAGAATTTAAAGCAGTCCTCATAAGGGTATTTATTGGGCTGAAAAAAAGAATAGAAGACATAAATGAAACTCTTACCACAAAGAAAAAATAGTTTAAAAAGGATCAATTGGGTGACTGGTTGGCTCTGTTGGTTAAGTGTCCAACTCTTAGTTTTGGCTCAGGTCATGATCTCAGGTCTGTAGGACTGAGCCCCATGTTAGGCTTTGCACTCAGTGTGGAGTTTGCTTGTTCCTCTCCCTCTGTTTCTCTCCAAGTTCTCTCTCTCTCTAAAGCAATAAATAAACAAAATTTTAAGAACCGAATCCAAGAGAAAGAGTGCAATTAATGAGATTGGAAACAGACTTGATAAAATGAACATCAGGCTGGAAGGACAGGAACAAATAAGTGACATAGAAGACAAAGTAGTAGAAAGAAATGAAATCAAACAAAGGAGAGAAAAAAAGGAAATATGCAACACAAAAATAGATTTAGGGGAGCTCAGTGATTCCAACAAACATATAAATACAAACAAAATTTGCATTATAGGAGTCCCAGAAGTAGAGAGAGGAAAGGGGGCAGAAAATTTATCTGAAGAAATAATAGCTGAAAACTTTCCTAATTTGTGGAAGGAAACAGACATTCATATCCAGAAGACATAGAAAACTCCTATCAAAATCAACAAAATCAGAGCAACACCAAGACATGCTATAATTAAATTTGCAAAATAGAGTGATAAAGTAAAAAATCTATATAGCAGAAAGACAAAAAAAGTTCCTTTACTCACAATGTAAGACCCATAAGGCTAGCTAGAGATTTCTCAAGAGAAACATGTCAAGACAGAAGGGAGGGGCATGATATATTCAAAGTGCTACTGGGAAAAATCTGTAGTCAAGAATATTCTTCCAGCAAGGCTATCATTCAGCATAGGAGAGATAGTTTCTCAAACAAAACCTAAAGGAGTTTTTGACCACTAAACCAGCCCTGAAAGATATATCAAAGCAGGGGCACCTGGGTGGCTCAGTTAAGCAACTGCCCTCAGCTCGGGTCATGATCTCATGGTCTTGAGATCAGTCCCTGCATTGCGCTCCCTGATCAGTGTGGAGTCTGCTTCTCCCTCTTCCTCTTCTCCTCTTCCCCCATTCATGCTCTCTTAATATCTCATGCTCTCTCAAATAAATAAGCAATATTTAAAAAATGATAATATTAAATACTAAAGGGTGCTTTAATATTTAATACAAAGGAGAGACCAAAAGTGAAAAAGACAACAAAATGTCAGAGAAAATCTCCAAGAACAACAAAACTAGTCCTAAATTGGCAATAAAGACATATCAATCAATAATTTCTTCCAATGTAAGTAGACTAGACATACTGAACAAAAGATATAGGGTATCAGAAGGGATTAAAAAAAAGCAAGACCCACCTCTATGCTTCTATAAGAGACACAATTTAGACCTAAAGACACCTGCAGATTGAAAGTGAGGGGGTGGAGAGACATTTATCATGTAAATCGTTGTCAAAAGAAAGCTGGAATAACAATACTTATAGCAGACAAAGTGGGCTTAAAACTAAGACTCTGACAAGAGGCAAAGAAGGGGATTATATAATCATAAAGTGAACAAGAAGACATAATAGTGGTAAATATTTATACACCCAACATGAAAGCACCCAAATATATAAAAGAGTTACTAGCAAATATAAAGGAACTAATTGATAGTAATATGATATAAGGGGACTTAAACATTCCACTTACATCAATGGACAGATCATCTAAACAGAAAATCAATAAGTAAATGATTGCTTTGAATGACACACTGGAGAACATGGACTTAGCAGGTATAGTCAGAACATTCCATCCTAAACAGAAACAAAAACAAAACAAACAACAAACAAAAACAGAATACACATCCTTTTCAAATGTACATGAGACATTCTTCATAATAGATCATATGTTACATCACAAACACAGGCCTCAACAAACACAGAAAGACTGAGATAATACCTTGCATCTTTTCTGACAATTACTCTATGAAACTAGAAGTCAACCACAAGGAAAAATTTGGAAAGACCACAAATACATGGATGTTAAGCAACATGCTACTAAGTAATGAATGGGTCAACCAGTAAATGAAAGAATAAATAAAAAAAATACATGGAAACAAATAAAAATGAAAATACAATGGTCCAAAACCTTTGTGATGCAGGAAGAGTGGTCCCCAGAGAGGAGTATATAACAATACAGGCCTACTTTAAGAAGCAAGAAAAATCTCAAATAAGCAACTTAACTGTACACCTAAAGGAGCTAGAAAAAGAACAACAAAGGGTAAAGATAGCAGAAGGAGGGGAAAATAAAGACTAAAGCAGAATAAATAATATATAAAATAAAAATTTAAAAAAGAAGAGACCAATTTGCCTAAGATCTGAATCTTTGCCAAGTATGAATAGAACTTATAAACCTCTAGCCAGACATATCAAAAAGACAATGGATAGGACCCAAATAAATAAAATCACAAATAAGAGAGGAAAAATAACAGCCAGCCCCACAGAAATACAAACAATTGTAAGAGAATATTATAAAACCTGTATGTCAAAAATTAGACAATCTGGAAGAAATAGATAAATCCCTGCAAACATAAAATTACCAAAACTGAAACAGGGAGAAATAGAAAACGTGAACAAATAGCCATCAAAGAAATTAAATTGGTAAAACACAACCCCCCCCCCAAAAAAAGAATAAAAAACTAACAAACAAATGTCCAGGGCCAGATGGCTTTGAGGGTGAATTATAACAAACACTTATTTTTTTTAAGGTGTATTTATTCATTTTTAGAGAGATGGAGAGCAGGGGGACAGGCAGGGGGAAAGAATCTCAGGAAGGCTCCATGCTTAACACAGAGCTCTATGTGGGAATCAATCTCAGGACTCTGAGATCATGAGCCAAAATCAAGAGCTGGATACTTAACTGGAACACTCAGGTGCTCCTCTACCAAACATTTAAAGAAGACTTAATACCTATTCTTCTTACATTATTACAAAAAATAGAAACAGAAAGAAAACTTTCAAATACTTTCTATGAAGCCAGAATTACCCTGATATCAAAACTAGATAAGCACTCCATTATAAAAGGTATGTACAGGCCAATATCCCTGGTGAACACAAATGCAAAAATACACCAAATCCAACAATACATTAAGAACATTCACCATGATCAAAAAGGATTTTCACCTGGATTGGAAGAGTGCTCCAATATTCTCAAATCAATCAGTGTGATACATCATACCAATAATACAAAGGATAGGGGCACCTGGGTGGCTCAGTTGGTTAAAGCCTCAGCCTTCGGCTCAGATCATGATCTCAGGGTCCTGGGATCAAGCCCCACATCAGGTTCTCCGCTCAGCAGGGACCCTGCTTCCTCCTCTCTCTCTGCCTGCCTCTCTGCCTACTTGTGGTCTCTCTCTCTGTCAAGTAAATAAAATCTTTAAAAAAAATACAAAGGATAACAATCATATGACCATTTCACCAGACACAGAAAAAGCATTTGAAAAAGTAGAACATCCATTCATGATTAAAAAATAAATAAATAACATAGGTTTAGAGGGAATATACCTCAACATAATAAAGGCCATTTATTTAAAAAGAAACAAAAAACAAACAAACAAACAAACAAACAACAACAAAAAGAAAACCCTATAGCTAATATCATCCTAAATGGGGAAAAACTGAGAGCTTTTCCTCTATGGTCAGGAACAAGACAGGGATGTGCACTCCAACCACTTTTATTCAACATATTACTGAAGTCCTAATCACATAAATCAGAGAAGAAAAAGGAATTAAAAACACCCAGTTTGGCAAGGAAGAATCCAAACTTTCTGCATTTGCAAATAATATGATATTCTGTATAGAAAACACAAGAGACTGCACCAAAAAATTTCTAGAACTGATATACGAATTCAGTAAAGTTGCAGGATACATAATCAATGTATAGAAGCCTGTTGCATTCCTATACACCAAAAATGAAGTAGAAGAAAGAGAAAATAAGGAATCAATACCATTTAAAATTACACCAAAACAATAAGATGTATAGGAATAAACTTCTTGTGATAAGCACTAGGGTGTAGGTGATGAATCACTAGATTCTGCTCCTAAAACTAATATGTACTATATGTTGGCTAAACTAGAGTTTAAATAAAAACTTGAAACAAACAAAAATATAGAAAGATAATAAAATAAACAAAATTAAAAAAATTAAAAAAGGAATAAACCTATCCAAAGAGATGAAAGACCTGTACTCTGAAACTATAAAACAATTTCTTTTGAAATTAAAGATGACAAAAAGAAATAAAAAGACACCCTATGCTCATGGATTGGAAGAACAAATACTGTTAAAATGTCTATACTACCCAAAAGAATCTTCACATTTAATGCAAACACTATCATAATGCCAGCAGCATTTTCCAGGAGCCAGAACAAACAATTCTAATTTTTTAAAGAGATTTTATATATTTATTTGACAGAGAGTAAGAGAGCACAAGCAGGAGGAACAGTAGAGGGAGAGGGAAAAGTAAGTTCCCTTCCAAGCAGGGAGCCTGATGCAGAGCTCAATCCCAGGACCCTGGGATCATGACTTGAGTCAAAGGCAGATGCTTAACCATCTGAGCCACCCAGGTGCCCCAACAATCCTAAATATGTTATTGAACCACGAAGAATTCCCAACAACCAAAGACTTGGAAAAGCAAAGCAAAGCTGGAGACACCACAAGTCAAAACTTCAAATTATATTACAAACCTTTAGTGATCAAAGCATTTTGGTACTTGCACAAAAATAGACACATAGATCAATAGAACAGAATAAAAAACCCAATAAAGGAACCCACAACTCTATGGTACATTAATCTTTGACAAAGCAGGAAAGACTATCCAAAGTGTGGGGGGAGACTGTTCAGCAAGTGGTGCTGGGAAGACTGAACAGCAAAATGCAAATGAATGAAACTCTACCAATTTCTTACACCATATACAAAAACGTATTCAAAATGGATTAAAAATATAAATATGAGACAAGAAACTATACCAATCCTAGAAGAGAGCACAGGTAATAACCTCTTTGACATCAGACATAGCAATGTCTTTTTAGATATGTCTCCTGAGGCAAGGGAAATAAAATCAGAAATAAACTGTTGGAGGTACATCAAAATAAAAGTTTCTGTACAGCAAAGGAAACAATCAATAAAACTAAAAGACAACCTAAGAAATGGGAAAAAATGGGGCACCTGGGTGGTTCAGTGGGTTAAAGCCTCACCTTTGGCTCAGGTCATGATCCCAGGGTCCTGGGATCGAGCCCTACATCGAGCTCTCTGCCCAGCAGAAAGCCGCTTCCTTTCCTCTCTCTCTGTCTGCCTCTCTGCCTACTTGTGATCTCTCTGTAAAATAAATAAACAAAATCTTTAAAAGTCTGTCTCTGCTACTAAACTCTAAGTTGCCTGGGAGCAGGGACATGTGTCTTCAGCAAATTAAAAAAAAAAAAGAAATGGGAAAAGATATTTGCAAATGATGTGTGATAAAGTGTTAGTATCCAAAATACATAAAGAAATAATCATACTAAGCACCCAAAAGACAGATAATCCAGTTAAAATACGAGCAGGAAGCATGAAAAATAATTTTTTCAAAGAAGACATACAGATGGCTAACAGACACATGAGAAGATGTTCAACATCACTCATCATCAGAGAAATACGCATCAAAACCACAATGACTTACCACCTCATACATGTCACAATGGCCAAAAATTAACAACACAATAAGCAACAGGTGTTGGAGAGAATATAAAGAAAGGATAACCCTTTTGTACTATTGGTGGGAAAACAAACTGGTGCAACCACTATGGAAAATAGTGTTGAGGTTCCTCAAATATTTAAAAATAGAACTACTTTACAATTCATCAACTGCACTAGTAAAGATTTATCCATAGACTCCAAAAACACCAATTCAATGGGATCATGCACCCTGATGTTTATAGCAGCATAATCTGCAATAGCCAAATTCTAGAAATAGCAGTGTCCATCAACTGATGAATGGATAAAGAAGAGGTGGTACACACACACACACAGGAATATTATTCAGTCATAAAGAAGAATGAAATCTTGCCATTTGCAATGACATGATGACATGAATGGAACTAGAGAGTATATGTTCAGTGAAATAAGTCAGAGAATGCCAAATACCATGTATTTCACTAATGTGTGGAATTTGATAAACATGCCAAACGAATAAAAGGACAAAAAAGAGAGAGAGAGAGAGGCAAGCCAAGAAATAGACTCTTAACTATGGAGAACTAAAATATACAGAAAAAATATATTCTGGCTTGAGGAAGATATTGTAATACACTAGCCATTTATACAAGAGCACAGAACTACAGAACCAAGATAAGAGAAGCTTCCTAACCCAAGCTTCAGTATTGCAGAGGGAATAGTTGAACTGGCAGCATAAATATTAAGAAAATTGATAATCACCTTAGTCTTTCTGAGTTGGAGAAACTCATCATGCAGTAATGCCTGATAAATGCTTAGTCTTTCATTATATAAAATTTTGTTCACTTTTTTATTTTTATTTTTATTTTATTTATTTGAGAGAGAGAATATGAGCAGTGGGGAGAGGCAGAAGGAGAGGGAGAAGCTGATGCAGGGCTCCATCCCAGGACCCTGAGATCAGTACCAGCTCACTGGAGGCAGAAGCTTCACCAACTGAGCTACCCAGGTGATCCCTTTTGTTCACTTTTAAACTCTAGACAACACCATTTATAGAAGGACCCTAGTAGAGGTGATAGGACTAGAAAGGTCCCTGTAGAAAGCAATTAGAGATAATAATAATCAAAAGTTTGTTAATGGATTTGTGATGCCAGCAAATTCAAGACCAGAAACAGAATGACTTGTGGGGGTTGCAATCTGCAACTCATGGCTGCATTCAAATACCAAAAAGCTTGATGGCATCCTTGGATATTTTGGGTGGCATCAGGATTAGAAATTTACATATAAATTTTAGAACCTGAAGTGTCAGGTGAGGAAACTGAAACCCTGTCAGGGTTAAGTGGTCTTCCCAGCTCATTAAATTAGCTACAGGAAAGTGAAAGAAGAACCTTCTTCTGACCCTCAATCTTGTGTTCTTTCTACATTAATTAATTAATAAAAGAGTTGAAGTTAGCCAAAAGCCATTCATTTATTCCAGGTGGTTTCATTTCTTTAAATTATACTAATTATACATCAGTGTTTCTAGTAATAGTGTTTAATCTACACTGGAGTGGGGACAGGGAGAAGTCAATGTTATATGGTGGAAAAAGCACTGAACTAGAATTGGGAAGAACTGTTTTAGTTCCAGATATTTGTATAAACTAGCACTGTGAGCCTGGAGTAACAGTTTAACCTCCCTAGATCTCACTTTCCAAATTGCAGACCAAGGGATTTGAACTAAACATTGTCTGTGATAGCTAATTTTATTGTCAACTTGACTGGGCCATGAGGTACCCAGATATTAGGTCAAACTTTATTCTGTGTTGGTGTTTTAGGGGGAGATTAACATTTGACTCAGTAGACTGAGTAAAGCCAAATGCTCTCCCTAATGTGGAGGGCTTTATCCAATTAGTTTAAGGCCTGGATAAACAAAATGGAGGACCCTCCCACAAGATAGGATTCTTTCTGCCTGACATATTTAAGTTGGAATATCAGGGTATTTTCCTGACTTTAAACCCAGACTGGAACTACAGCATCAGTTTCCCTAGGTTTCCTGCTTAATAACTGCATGCAAATCTTAGATCTTATCAACCTCTGTAACCATGTGAGCCAATTCTTTACACTCTTTCTCTCTTCCCCACCTCTCCCCCTCTTCTTCTTTCTCTCATTATATATATTGAGGTGGAAATGGAGATAAACACACACGTGCACACACATACACACACACACATCCTATTGGTTCTATTTCTATCAAAAACTAGGACTACAACAGTATCTAAAGGCCTTTCCATCATTTAAAAAAAATCTTCTTGTAAGCATATTCTTAGAGAAATAACCACTGATGTCCTCTGTTCACTGATATTCTCTTATATTTCCGTCCAAAGTTAACTTTGAGATCCAAGGAAAGACATATTTAAAAATATCTTCCTCAAGAATCAGTGTGCCAGGCAATTCATTTTTGAAAAACTGAGACACTGAGGTCAAAGAGAAAGCTGGGTAAAAATTCTGAATTGAGTCCACATTAGAAGCTCTGCAAGTATAGATAGCCAAATGCTTTTTGTATTTTTGCATGTATCCATATCTTTTGCAATTGTTATATGTCTTCTTTCCTTTTAAATTGCAAGCTTTTCAATGCCAAGCACTTCATCCTTTATTTCTTAGATATGCTTTCTCCTTCTTTAAATGTTACTGCTTAGTTCAGGGCCTTGTCCTCATTGGGTGCTTAGTGCTGACAGAGAAAGGATTCAGAGTCATCATAAGAAGCTAGAGTATATTATGCTAAGTGAAATGTCATTCAGAGAAAAACAAATACCATATGATTTCTCTCATATGTAGAACTTATAAAACAAAACAAATGTATATGAAGAAATAAAAAAAAGACAGGCAAACCATAAAACAAACTATTAATGATAGAGAACAAACTGAGGGTTGATGGAAGGAGTTGGGTGGAGTTGGGGGTGTGGGCTCAATCAACAATGGGTATTAAGAAGGGCACTTATGGGGGCACCTGGGTGGCTGAGTGGGTTAAAGCCTCTGCCTTCTGCTCAGGTCATGATCCCAGGCTCCTGGGATCGAGCCCCGCATTGGGCTCTCTGTCCAGCAGGGAGCCTGCTTCCTTCTCTCTCTCTCTGCCTGCCTCTCTGCCTTCTTGTGATCTCTGTCTGTCGGATAAATAAATAAAATTTATAAAAAAAGAAAGGCACTTATGTGAAACTTGGGTATTATATGTAGGTGATGAATCACTGAATTGTACTCCTGAAATCAATATTACATTGTATGTTGACTAATTAGAATTTAAATAAAAACTTGAAACAAAAATTAATAAAAATTAGAAGAAAAATAAGCAAAAGAACACAACGAATTAGGAAATCCACAGAGTCTCAAGGTAAGCCATTTGAAGTCTGAAATAAGACATAAACCCATTGTAGTTAATGAATACCAGAGAAAATACTGAAGTGTGGTGAGAAGGGTTTTCTTTCAAAACATCCCTGCTGCTGATTATTTCTCTTTTTTAACATTTCCTAAATGTGTTGGTCAACAATGTTTGGTTTCAGGTGCCAGGATTCCTACTTGAAAAGCCCTGAGCAGAAAGTTTATTGGTTCATTCAACTAGGAATCTAGGAGTGTAATTCAGATCTATTACAACTGCTTCATGGACTCACACAATATTAGGACTCTTTTGAGATCTACTTTCTGCTTCTAGCTTCATGCCAGAATATCTGGCCATTTTCACAGACCAGCTCTTCTAAATAGTAGGGAATATGGATAGTAGTAATTCAGGGCTCAAATACTCAAAGTTTTCAGTCTGAGAAATAAGCCATACAACCAGCACCATTGAGAAATATCTCTGGGAAAGACACTGATTGACTTAGAATAATTTTCATCCCTTGTTTACTTATTGTGGTCAATAACCAGGAGAATTGGGCATTATTACTGGGGTAGCCTAGTCTATATGAGGAAATTGTCTTGTTTCAGTAGGACTCAGCTTTCTCATGTGTCAAATGAGAGAGTAGAATTTTACAAAGGGAATTCTGCCACTTGCATCATCATCAAATGAAGCGCACCTTATTTCAGAATGTGGCAGACTTGAAAATTTAAGCAACAAACAAAGTCATATGAAGTAGTTTTATTTTCTAATTGTATAATGAACTTCATTGGCCCCATTACCTTGCCTGGGATCCAGAATATTGACAATAACTAGCATCTGCCTTTGTGGTGCTCTGCTAGTCCATCACCTGCTCCCCTCTACCTAAAACAAACACTATCCTGATTTTTACATTATCATTCCCTTACATTTTAAAATCTCATACTTAAGTGTGCCAAAGATATATATTGTTTACTTTTAGTTGTATTTGTGTTTTTTAAGTGTGTGCCATCCTGTGTAATCTTCTGGGTCTTGTTTTGCACTCAACATACATCTATTTTCCTGATGTTGGGTTTTTAGTTGTTTCTAGGCTTTTGTTTTTCTTATTATGACTGTTTTGTTTTACTTTCTTTTTTGCACCACTCCCATCTCAATTACAAATAGTTGATTATTAATAAGTCTGTGATTTGCAAGGAATATTGGGTGTCATATATATATGGGAGTGTTATTGCTGAGTGATGATATACAGGAATATTCAATTTTACAAGATAATGCCAAACTGTTTTCCAAAGTGGTTGTATCAACTTATATTCTCACCAGCAACATTATCAAGATCCTATAGGGCTATATCCTCTGGCATTGTAAAAATTCTCAACATTTTTTTCCATTCAAGTGATAACTATTGTCATTATTATATTTTATCATATATTATTATGTTATTAATAAGGTAAAGTCTTTCTGTATATGTTTACCAGCCATATCCATTTTTTTATCCTTTGTGAAATGACTTAATGTCTTTTTACCTATTTTCATGTTTATGTTTTTTGTCCTTTCCTTCTTGATTTATAAGATTGTTGAGATCAACACTTTGACAATTATACATGTTGCAAATGCCTTCTCTTCATTTGTGTGTTGTCTTTTTACTACATTTCACTATATTTATTTTAAAGAAAATAAGTTCCTAATATAGTCAAAATGATTAATGTTTTATGGTTAGAACTTTTTATATTTTGATTAAGAAAATTTTCACTTTTCTTAAGGTGATAGTCACGTAAAGTCAAGAAAAAAAGTGGTAAAGTTTTCTTTATACATCAAAGCACTTAATTCACCTGGAGTTGTATTATATATAATTTGAAGTAGGGATTTAATTTATTTATTCCGTATGGAAAACCACAATTTTTCTAGCTTTATTTATTGGATAGCTCATCCTTTCATCACAGATCTGCCCTGATATTACTAAGAAATATCAAAGTTTCCATTACGCATGTTATACTGAGTATTTAACCACCTGCTCTTTGACAATTTGAAAACATTGTTTCAAACATATAAAACCTGGATTCACTTTCTATAGATTAGGCATTTACAAAAGAAGGGAACCTTTCAACAGTTAGTTTATGTGAAAATGGAAATATTCTGCATATAATTCCCACTCTATGATTTATCAGACAGATAAGGTAACATGTGAGAGAAGTGACTGAAATGGAATTTTCTTTGTGCTGCTAACCATAGTCAGCTTATGAGGTATTTGGAAGAAGCCAAAGAGAAAAAGATATTTAATTTTCTTGGATGTTATCAGATGGCTAGGTCATGAAACTTGCTAAATAAATTCCCTGAGCATGGATTTTTTTTTTTTTTTTAATGAAAGACCTCTGAGGGACTAAGATTTTTGGACTCCTATGGTTCATAATATTGTACTTTCTTGCTGATATGTCAAGATATCAGACCACAGTGAACTTGAAACTTCAGGAATAAAGCAAAAGCACTGTTGATACAAAGGTGTGTAGCTATTTAAACATAAAACGATTATGATTTTAACAGATATCTGCAGACTGTATGAATTTCATATTGTTGAATGATACTGAACTCATTTTTTAAATGCAGAACTATTTGTGGAAAGAAAGCTATAATATCTGAAGAAAGATTTTTTTTAAGATTTTATCTATTTGACAGAGAAGGATCACAAGTAGACAGAGAGGCAGGCAGAGACAGAGGGGGAAGCAGGCTCCCCGCTGAGCAGAGAGCCCCATGTGGGGCTCGATCCCAGGACCCTGAGATCAGGACCTGAGCCAAAAGCAGAGGCTTAACCCACTGAGCCACCCAGGTGCCCCAAGAGAGAAGTTTTAATGAGTGCAAATCAATGGTTCAAATTTCTTGTAGCTAAAAAAATAAAGAGACAGCAGAAAGGTATGTACTGTATGTATTCACAATACATGATGTATAATGTGTTCATATTTCAATATGCTAAAGTTACCTTTAAATCAATAAGAAAAAGATAAAAACATCAATAGAAAATTGCACAAAGGACATGAAAAGGCAATTTACAAAGAAGAAATACAAATGGTAAACATAATCATCAAAATATATTTAATATCTCTAGTAAGAAATTAAAAATTTTGAACATAAAGTGCCATTTTCCTCAATCATAATAACTAAAATTTAAAAGGTTGACAGAGAGAGGAGGCAAGATAGTGAAGAAGGAGGGGTCTCTGTTTCAATCAGTCCCCTGAATTTATCTGGATATATACCAAACCATTCTGAATACACACAAAATCATCCTGAAATGTAAGAACATATATCTGGATCTCTACAAGCAAAAAACCACTGCCTGTCCCATGGTAGGAAAGGTGGAGTTTTGAATCTTTGGGGAGACATTGGAAGATAAACAGAAGAGGGAGGGAGCCTCTGTAAGCTGGTGCCTGGAAAGTGATATAACACTAGAGTGCAAAAGCATCCTATGTGGGGATCAGGCAAAAACTCGCAGAGTGATAATGACCAGGATAGGGCTTTAGAGCAGTGCTCAGGTAGGATCCAGGATCTGTAGGTGCAAGCATGCATGCACGTGCAAACCAGGGGACAGCTCACGGTTTTAGAAGCACAAAGAGCAGAGGCAGGTCTGGGCCCTGGGGGTGATCTCAGAGAGTTGCTGTTGGCATGCATCACCATGGGAGCCTGCAGTTTTCAGAGGCACAGACAAAAATGGAGAGTGTGCATCCTGGAGGGCTCAATGAAGAGCAGACTGCAATTTCTCTGCTGTGGGACAGAGGTTTGTGTATGGCCATTTTTGCTCTGACACTTGGAAGAGGTGTAGTAATCAACCAGAGAACAAAATCTCAGAAAGCTGGTTTCCACTGAATCCATTCTCCAAACAGGGGGCAGGACAACTCTGCCCAAGCAGGGTTGGCCAAGAAACAGTGCAGCAAGCCCCTCTCACAGAAGACAGGCTGGAAGAAAAAGAGGACTGCAACCCTAGAGTCCCTATAAAATGGGTGCATCTTTCTTGGGTTGTGTTTATAGTTTTGAACTCTGTATATTCTCTCAAATGCCCCTCAATAGAATGACTAGGAGGAGAAACTCCCAACAAAGGAAAAAGAAAAAAAAGAGACAATGGCCTCTGCCACATACCTAATGGATATCGATATAAGCAAGATGTCAGAGATAGACTTCAGGTTAGAAATTATGAAGTTGATATCTAGGCTTGAGGAAAACATTAGTGACAATACAGAATCTCTAGGGGCAGAAATGGATCTAATTAGCCTGAATTTAAATATGCTATAAAAGCTGAGGAAGAAGAATGAATTAGTGATCTGGAAGATAAAATGATAGAAAGGAAGGAAGTTGAAAATGATAGGGATAGACAGAAGTTTATGAGAACAGACAGAGAGATAAATGATGCCATGAAATGTTCCAATGTCAGAATTATTGGGATCCCTGAGGGAGTGGAGAGAGAAAAAAGACTAGAAGGTATATTTGGGCAAATTGTAGCTGAGAATGTCCCTAATCTGGGGAAGGAAACAAGCATTCATGTCCAAGAGGTAGAGAGGACACTTCCTAAGGTCAATGAGAAACAAACCAATGCCCAGGCATATAATAGTAAAACTTGCAAATCTTAGAGCCAAGGAAGCTATTTTGAGAGCAGCTAGGGGGAAGAGATTTCTTACATACAGAGTTAGGAACATCAGAATAACATAAGACCTATCCAACAAGACCTGGCAAGCCAGAAAGGGCTGGCAAGAAATACTCAGGGTATTACATGAGAAGAACATGCAGTCAAGAATACTTTATCCAGCCAGGCTGTCATTCAGAATGGCCAGACAAAGATTTTCCAGGACCAGCAGAAACTAAAAGAATATGTGACCACCAAGCCAGCCCTGCAAGAAATATTAAGGGGGGGGGGCTCTAAAAGAAGAAAAACCTCAAGAGTAATATAGATCAGAAATTTACAGAGATGATCTAAAGAAATGGGGACTTTACAGACAATATGATGGCACTAAAATAATATCTTTCAATAGTCACTATCAATGTGAATGGCTTAATTGCTCCCATTAAATGACACAGTGTTGCAGATTGGATAAAAAGACAGGACCCATTCATATGTTGTCTAAAAGAGACCCATTTTGAACCTAAACATACCTCTAGATTGAAAGTGGGGGGATGGAGAACAATTTATCATGTCAATGGACCTCAAAAGAAAGTTGTGGTAACAATTCTCATATCAGACAAATTAGATTTTAAACTAAAAACTGTAGTAAAAGATATAGATAGGCACTATATCATGCTTAAAGCATCTATCCAACAAGAAGATCCAACACTTGTAAATGTCTATGCCTCCAACATGGGAGGAATGAAATACATAATCTTACTGTCAACCAAAATAAAGATTCATCTTGATAATAATACATTAATAGTAGGAGAACTCAACACTCCACTCTCAGCAATGGAAAGCTCTTATAAGCTGATGTTCAACAAAGAAACAAAAGCTTTGAATGATGCATTGGACCAGGTGGACTTCATAGATATATACAGAACATTCCACCCTAAAACGACAGAACACTTACTTTTCTTGAATGCACATAGAAGGTTATCCAGAGTAGAACACATACTGGGTTACAAATCAAGTCTCATCCAATACCAAAAGATTGAGATTATTCCCTGTATATTTTCAGACCACAATGCTTTGAAACTGGAACTCAATCACAAGAAAAAATTTGGAAGGAATTCAAACACTTAGAAGTTAAAGAGCATCCTGCTAAAGAATGTTTGGGTCAACCAGGAAATTAAAGAAAACTTGGGCAGTTCATGGAAACTAATGAGAACAAAAACACATTGGTCCAAAGTCTATGCAATACTGCAAAGGCAGTCTTTTTTAAAATTAATTTTTATTTATTTATTTGACAGACAGAGATTACAAGTAGGCAGAGAGGCAGGCAGAGAGAGCAGGAAGAAGGTTCCTGCTTGAGCAGATGGCCCGATGCAGGACTCCATTCCAGGACCCTGAGATCATGACCTGAGCTGAAGGCAGAGGCTTTAACCCACTGAGCCACCCAGGCACCCCTTGCAAAGGCAGTCTTAAGGGGGGAATACACAGCCATCCAAGGCTCACTCCAAAAAGTAGAAAAATCCCAAATGCACAAATTAACTGAACACCAAAAGGAACAAGATAAAGAACAGCAAATAAAACTTAAACCAAGTAGGAGAAGAGAAATGTTAAAGATTCAAGCAGAGATCAATGAAATAGAAACCATAAAAACAGTAGAACAGGTCAATGAAACTAGAAGCTGGTTCTTTGAAAGGATTAATAAGATTGATAAATGTCTGTCCAGCCTTATATGAGAAAGAGAGAGAGAGAGAGAGAGAGAGAGAGAGAGAGAGAACCCAAATCAATAAAATCATGCATGAAAAGGGAGAGATCATGATTAGCACCAAGGAAATAGAAACAATTATTAGAAATTATTACCAGCAATATATGCCAAGAAATTATGCAACCTGAAAGAAATAGATGCCTTCGTGGAAACTTATAAACTACCAAGACTGAAACAGGAAGATATAGACAATCTGAATAGACCAATAGCCAGTAACGAAACTGAAGCAGTAATCAAAAACCTCCCCCCATAAAAGAGTCCAGTGCCACATGGCTTCTTAGGGAAATTCTATAAAACATTGAAAAAAGAAATAATACCTATTCATCTGAAACTGTTTCAAAAAATAGAAACAGAAGGACAACTTCCAAACTTGTTCTATGAGGCTAGCATTACCCTGATCCCAAAACAAGGCAAACACCCCATCAAAAGGAGAATTACAGACCAGTATCTCTGATGAACATGGATGCCAAAATACTCAAGATCCTATCCAATAAGCTCCAACAGTACATTAAGAGGATTATCCATCACAACCAAGTGGGTTTATTCCTGAGAGCAAGGGTGGTTCAACATTTGCAAATCAATCAATGTGATAGGGAACATTCATAATAATAATAATAAAAAAAGACAAGAACCATATGATCCTCTCAGTTGATGCAGAGAAAGCATTTGGCAAAGTACAGCATCCTTTCCTGATGAAAACTCTTCAGAGTGTATGGATAGAGGGAACATACCTCAGTATCATAATAGACAGCTATGAAAAGCCCACAGTGAATATCATTCTCAATGGGGAAAAACTGAGAGCTTTTCCCTTAAGGTCAGGAACATGACAGGGATGCCCACTCTCACCACGATTGTTCAACATAGTACTAGGAATCCTGGCCTCAGCAATCAGACAACAAAAGGAAATAAAAGGCATTCAAACTGGCAAAGAAGAAGTAAAACTCTCTTTCTTCACAGATGAAATGATACTTTATATGGAAAACCTAAAAGATTCCACCCCCAAATTAATAGAACTCATAGATCCATTCAGCAATGTAGCAGGATACAGAATAGTACACAGAAATAAGTGCTTTTCTATACACAACCAATGTGACAGAAGAAGGAGAAATTAAGGAATCTATTCCATTTATAATAGCAGCAAAAACCATATGATACCTAGGAATAAACCTAACCAAAGATAGAAAGGATATATACCCTAGAAACTACAGAACACTTATGGATTGGAAGAATAAACATTTTAAAAGCATGCTGTGTAGAGCAATCTAAACTTTCAATGCCATCCCTATTAAAATACTATTGGCATTTTTCAAAGTGTTGGAAAAAATAATCCTAAAATTTGCACGGAACCAGAAAAGACCCCAAATTGTCAAGGGAATATTGAAGAAGAAAAGCAAAGCTGGGGGTATAATGTTGCCTGATTCCAAGCTATTTTACAAAGCTGTGATCATCAAGACAGCAAGGTATTGGCACAAAACAAACACACAGATCAGGAGAACAGAATAGTCTCCAGAAATGGACCCTCAACTCTATGGTCAACTAGTCTTTGACAAATCAGGAAAGAATGTCCAATGGAAAAAAGACAGTCTCTTTAATAGTTGGTGTTGGGAAAATTGGACAGCTATTTACAGAAGAATGAAACTTGACCATTTTCTCACACCATACACAAAGATAAACTCAAAATGGATGAAAGACCTAATGTGGTACAGGAGTCCATCAAAATCCGAGAGGATAATATAGGCAGTAACCTTTTTAACTTTGGCGACAGCAACTTCTTTCAAGACACATCTCCAAAGGCAAGTGAAAGAAAAACAAAAATGAACTTTTTGGGACTTCATCAAGATAAAAAGCTTCTCCACAGAAAAGGATACAGTCAACAAAACTAAGAGGCAACCTATGGGATGGGAGGAGATATTTGCAAGTGGCATTGCAGGCGAAGGGCTGGTATCTAAGATCTATAAAGAACTTCTCAAACTCAACACTCAAGAACAAATAATCAAGTCAAGAAAATAGGCAGAAGTCCTGAGCAGACCTTTCTCCAAAGAAGACATACAGATGGCTAACAGACACATGAGAAAACATTCAACATAATTAGCCATCAGAGAAATTCAAATCAAAACCACACTGAGATACCACATTTCACTAGTTAGAATGGCAAAAATTAACAAGGCAGGAAACAGTAAATGTTGGTGAAGATGTGGAGAAAGAGGAACCTCTTACAATGATGGTGGGAGTGCAAGCTGGTATAGCTACTTTGGAAACAGTATGGAGGTTCCCCAAGAAGTTAAAAATAGAGTTACCCTGCAACCATGCAATTGCACTACTACATATTTATTACAAAGATACAGATGCAGTGAAAAGAAGGAGCACATGCACCCCAATGTTCATAGCAGCAATGTCCACAGTAGCCAAACTGTGGAAGGAACTGAGATGCCCTTCAGCAGATGAATGGATAAAGAATATGTGGTTTATATATACAATGGAATATTACTCAACCATCAGAAAAGATGAATACCCACTATTTACATCAACATGGATGGAACTAGAGGGGATTATTCTAAGTAAAATTAGTTAAACAGAGAAAAACAATTATCATATGGTTTCACTCATATGTAGAACATAAGGAATAACATGGAAGACAATAGGGGAAGGAAGGGAAAACTGAAGGGAGTGAATCAGAGAAGAAGATGAAACATGAGAGACTATGGATCTGGGAAATAAACTGAGGGTTTCAGAGGGGAGGGGGATCAGGGGAGGCAGAATCTGGGTGATGGGTATTAAGGATGGCACATGTTGTAATGAGTACTGGGTATTATACACAAGTAATGAATCACTGAATACTACATCAAAAACTAATGATGTACTGTATGGTGTCTAGCTTAATAAAAAATAAAAGGCTGAGAAAATCCAGTGTAGCTGAGAGTATGGAAAATTAATGCTTTTGAATCATTGGTAGGAGTGAAAATTGGCATAAACTTTAAATCAAGCAGTTTGGGAAATATTTACAATGCAGATACACTCTGACCAAATAATCCTTTTGGGGGGCATTTATCAAATCCTTGGGTCTTTTGCATTACTACACAACTTGAGATTGAGACACTGTCATTTATCCTGGACTATCTTTCCAAGAATGTTTATATAGTGAAAAACATAAATAATGTCTCCCTCCAATGCAGAGACAGTTTTTTTTTTATTTTATTTTACAATTTTAAAATATAGAGATAGTATCTTATTCTAGAACAAAGAACTGACATGACTATTACCCAGTATAAAAGATGCAGTTTCCTTAATCTCAGGGTTTCTCTCCTATAATACAAGCCACTGTGTGTAAAGGTGTTATCAGTCTCCCTTGTGAGTCACTCTGTAAAAACTGGGGCTTGTGGTATTGGCCAGAAAAAAAATTGCTGATACTCTGGCTTCTGTTAATGTTGTGAGCATTAAATTGTCCTCTGTCTCTAACCCAGGAGACTCATATCTTTTACCAACTTCCATGAAACTGTAGCATGCTAATATTTTTGCTTTGCAAATAAAGTAAAATCTCGGACCCTTCATCTTTATTGATGGGCATTATTTTGAGGATTTTATCCTAATATGATACTAGCACAAGAACACAAAGATATTTACACAAATGGGTTCATGGTAGTCGTATTTATACAGGTGAAAAATGAAAACAATCTAAATATTCATGGATAGAAAACTCATTAAATCATTACATACTATGAGTGGAATGCTTTAAAGCCCCCCCAAATGAATACATAACCCTGTACTTAATGAATGTGAATGATATCCATGACAAGAGTATGAAATCATGTTATTGAACACTAGTATAGTTCCATTTTTATTAGTAAACACTTTTCTCTCTCTCTCTCTCTGTCTCTTTCATTATCTTTCTTACATACAACCATACATTTTTAGGTAAATATACATCACTATGTCAGCAGTGGTTAACTCTGAATAATGGGATTTGAAATAATTTTACTTTTTCCCACTTATCTATATGTTCTTTTTCTTCTAAAATGATCATGTGTTATCTGGGTATTAAAAAATAAATGATTCATGTTAAATAAATTCTGCAGTTGCCTTCGGAATTCATATCTCAGGAAGTTTCTGAATTATCATGCATATGACACATTAGTGAAATTAATTTCAAAGAGGATCTTGTATACCCACTATGCTGACATAACTTCCTTCAAATTTTGGAGAGAAATTAGTTGCACAAATAGTTCTAAAATTTATGGCTATGTGGCCAGACTTGCCTGTGTTTGGGTTCATCAGGCTCAATGAAAGCATATTTTCTCTTATCTAACTTCTGATATTACTACTAAGACTATTAGCTACTGCATAACTTATAAACTTGTTGAATCACTATGTTACATAACTGAAATTATGAAATGTGTGTGTCAATTACATTCACAAACATAAAAAAAAAGACTATCAGGAAAAAAATAAATTAAAAAAGACTCTCAGAAATGGGAAGCTGGGGTTACTACTAAAAGTAAATTCATGTTTGGTTCCAGAATAAGGATAATAAATAAATAAATTCACCTTTTGTTCCAGAATAAGTCCTCTGTTAATAGCCCTGTTCTCATTGATTTGTAACTGTGCACTTTGTATGAACATAGTTTTTTAACATAAATTTGAACAGATCTTTTTTTATCATTATGCTAAAACTCATGTTTTAAAGTATGGAACTGCTAAAATTTTTACTTTAAAATATATAAGGCTATAGTTCACTATGAACAATATGTATAGATATATGAATATGTCTTCCTTTTTTCCTGAATTAAAATTTCTGAACTTAACAAATTAACAGATTATATAAATATGATATTATGGTATTTATAAAATTCATTTTAATCTTTTATTTAAATTCCAGTGAGTTAACATACAATATATTAGTTTTGGGTGTACAGTATAGCGATTGAACACTCCCATACATCACCCAGTGCTCATCACAACAAGGTTGCTCCTTATCCCCATCACTTATTTCATCCATTCCCCCACCAGCCTCCCTTCTGGTAACCATCAGTTTGTACTCTACCTAAGAGACAGTTTCTTGGTTTCTCTTTCTCTCTCTCTCTTTGGCCCTTTGCTGTTTTGTTTTATTTCTTAAATTCCACATATGCGTGAAAGCATATAGTATTTGTGTTTTTCTGACATATATTGCTTAACATAATACTCTCTAGCTCCATCCATGTCATTGCAAATGGCAAGATTTCATTTTTTAAGGGCTGAGCAATATTTTATTGAATATATGCACTACATTTTCTTTATCCCATTCATCAGTTGATGGACACTTAAGGTCTTTCCATAATTTGGCTAATGTAGATAATGGTGTTGATTGTTATTTTTCCTATCTCGTTTGTGATTTTGTTTATTTAGGTTCTTTTCCTTTCCTTGATAATTTAGCTAGAGGTTTATAATTTTTAATCATTTTTTTCAATGCACCAGCTTCTGGTTTCATTGATGTGTTCTAGGGTGTGTGTGTGCGTGTGTGTGTGTGTGTGTGTGTGTGTGTGTGTTTTAGTTTTTTCACTTATTTCTGCTTTAATCTTTATTATTACCCTTCCTCTTTCTGGCTTTAGGCTTCATTTCTGTTCTTATTCTAGCTCTTTTAGGTATAAGTTTCAGTTGTTTATTTGAGATTTTCCTTGCTTATTGAGGTAGACTTGTATTGCTATTTACTTCCCTCTTAAGACCGCATTTACTGCATCCCAGAGGTTTTTGGACCATTGTGTTTACATTTTCATTTGTTTCCATGTGTTTTTTAATTCCTTATCTGATTTCCTGGTTGGCCCATTCATTGTTTAGCAGCATGTTGCTTAACCTTCGTGTATTTGTGATTCTTCCAAATTTTTCCTTGTCATTGACTTCTAGTTTTATAGAGTTATGGCCAGAAAAGATGCACAGTATGATCTTAACCTTGAGTATTTGTTGGGGCCTGTTTTGTGACCTAATACACAATATATTTTGGAGAATGTTCCATGTGCACTTGAATGTGTATTATGTTTGTTTTTGTTTAGGATGGAATATTCTGAATATATCTGCTGAGTCCATGTGGTCCAGTGTGTCATTCAAAGCCATCATTTCTTTCTTGATTTAATGTTTAGATAATCTGTCCATTGATGTAAGTAGTATGTTTAAGTCCTCTTCTATTATTCCATTATATCAATTAGTTCCTTTATGTTTGTTAGTAATTATTTTATATATTTTGGTGCTCATATATTGGGGACATAAATATTTACCATTGTTATGTCTTCTTGTTGGGTTGTTCCCTTTATTATTATATAATGCCCTTCTTTGTCTCTTGTCAGTCTTTGTTGCTTTTTTGTTGTTGTTATTGTTCTTGTTTTTGTTTTTATTTTCTCTGATCCCAAATGGCAAATTTTATTTATTTATTTTATTTAAATTCAATTAATTAACATATACTGTATTATGAGTTTCAGAGGTAGAGTTCAGTGATTCATCAATTGTATATAACACCCATTGCTCATTATATCAAGTGACCTCCTTAATGCCCACCGCCCTGCTATCCCATCTCCCCAACTCTCTCTCCTCCAGCAACCCTCAGTTTGTTTCCCATTATTAAGAGTCTCTTATAGTTTGCCTTCCTCTATGATTATGTCTTGTTTTATTTTTCCCTCACTTACTCTATGCTCCTCTGTTTTATTTCTTAAATTCCCCATATAAGTGAAATCATGTTAACTGTCTTTCTATGATTGACTTATTTCACTTAGCATAATACCCTCTAGTTCCATCCATGTTGTTGCAAAAGGCAAGATTTCATTCTTTTTGATGGCTGAGTAATATACTATCCCAGATATATAATGTCTGGAGTAAATATCTATATATCTATATGTAGATATATAGATATAGATATAGATATAGATATAGATAGATATAGCTATTTAGATATTTATATCCATTCTTCCTCATCCATTCATCTGTTGATGGACTTCTAGGCTTTTTCCATAGTTTGGCTCTTGTGGACATTGCTGATATAAACATTGGGCTGCAGGTGCCCCTTTGGATCACTACATTGGTATCTTTCAGGTATATACCTAGTAGTGTAATTGCTGTGTCATAGCATAACTCTGTTTTTAACTTTTTTTAAAAAAGATTTTATTTATTTATTTATTTGTCAGAGAGTGAGAGAGAGCGAGAGAGCAAGCACAGGCAGACAGAGTGGCAGGCAGAGGCAGAGGGAGAAGCAGGCTCCCTGCTGAGCAAGGAGCCTGATGTGGGACTCGATCCCAGGACGCTGGGATCATGACCTGAGCCAAAGGCAGCTGCTTAACCAACTGAGCCACCCAGGCAGTCCATATGGTTTTCCAGAGTGGCTGAAGCATCTTGCATTCCCACCTACAGCGAAAGAGAGTTTCCCTTTCTCCACATCCTCACCAACATTTGCTGCTTCCTGACTTGTTAATTTTAGCCATTCTGATTTGTGTGAGGTGGCATTTCATTGTGGGTTTGATTTGTATTTCCATGATTCCAAGTGATGCTGAGCAATTTTTCATGTCTGTTGGCTATTTGCATGTCTTCTTTGGAGAAATGTCTATTCGTGTCTTCTGCCCATTTCTTGACTGGGTTATTTGTTCTTTGGGTGTTGAGTTTGAGAAGTTCTTTATAGATTTTGGATACTAGCCCTTTATCTGATAAGACATTTGCAAATATCCTCTCCCATTCTGTCAGTTGTCTTTCAGTTTTGTCTGTTGTTTTCTTTGCAGTGCAAAAGCTGTTTATCTTGACGAAGTCCCAATAGTTCATTCTTTCATTTATTTCCCTTGCCTTTGGAGATGTGTCTAGCAAGAAGTTGCTGTGGCCAAGGTCAAAGAGGTTGCTGCCTGTGTTCTCCCCTAGTATTTTGATGTATTCATGTCTCACATTGAGGTCTTTCATCCATTTTGACTTTGTCTTTGTGTTTGGTGTAAAATAATGGTCCAGTTTCATTCTTCTGCATGTGGCTGTCCAATTTTCCCAACATCATTTATTGAAGAGACTGTCTTTTTTCCATTAGATATTTTTTCCTGCTTTGTTGAAGATTAGTTGGCCATAGAGTTGAGGGCCCATTTCTGGGTTCTCTATTCTGTTCCATTGCTCTATGTTATCTGTTTTTGTGCCAGTACCATACTGTCTTGATTATTACAGCTTTGTAATAGAGCTTGAAATCCAGAATTGTGATGCTACCAGCTTTGGTTTTCCTTTTCTTTTTTTTAAAGTTTTATTTATTAATTTGACAGAGAGATAGAAAGAACAAGTAGACAGAGCAGTGGGCAGAAAGAGAGGGATAAGCAGGGAGCCCAGCAGGGAGCCCAATGTGGGGCTCAATCCCAGGACCCTGGGATCATGACCTGAGCCCAAGGCAGCTGCTTAACCAACTGAGCCACCCAGGCAGCCCTGGTTTTCTTTTTCAACTTTCCTTAGGCTATTTGGGATCTTTTCTAGTTCCATACAAGTTTTAGGATTATTTGTTCCAGCTCTGCAAAAAATGTTAATGGTATTTTGGTAGGGACTGCATTGAATATATTAATTGCTCTGGGAAGCATAGATATTTTAATAATATTTATTCTTCAAATCCATGAACATGGAACATTTTTCCATTTCTTTGTATCTTCTTTAAATACTTTCATGAGTGTTCTATAGTTTTCTGAGCACAAATCCTTTGTCTCTTTGGTTAGGTTTATTCCTATGTATCTTGTGGTTATTGGTTGAAATTGTAAATAAGATCTACTCCTTAATTTCTCTTTCTTCTCTCTCACTGTTAGTGTATAGAAATTCAACTGATTTCTGTACATTGTTGTTATATCCTGTCACTCTTCCACTATTTTCTCAGCCCAGTAGGTATCTTTATGATACTTGCTTTAAATTCATCACGGATATTACTTGTATCTGATTCACTTCAATCTCTGGCTGTGGCCATATCTTGCTCTTTCACTTGGGATAAATTTCACCACCTTGGCAATTTGTCTATGTCTCTGCCTCTTTTCTGTGTTAGAAAAGCTAGTTATATTTCCTGTTTCTGAATGTAATAACCTTATGAACAAGAGGTCATGTGGTGCCCAGGGCCTGGTTCTTCAGGAAGTGTCTCTGATGTGTGCTACATATCCTCTGCTGTTGTGTCAGACCAGTCTTCTGCAGAGATTCCCCTTGCCAACTGTGGGCAGCATTGTTTCCTGGCCTGAAAGTGATAAGTTTTAACTAGGTATGCTCTTGTCTGCTTGTGAAATGAGACCTGTCACCACTTCCATTGAAAATGAGGCCCTAAACAGCTCTCTGATTGGGACATGCCATGTGGGCAGGTGTTTCTGCTGTTCTACTGGGTGTGCATCCGGCTGTTCTGGGACTGAGGCAAGCCTGACCAAGAGGAGTAATGCTTCCAGAGCAAATGATTGGGGGGCTTGGCATAAACTTTTTAGGCAGCCAGTGTCACTGCTATGCTGCTTCTCACAGTTCACTCTGTTTATGTTGAGGGTCAGGGGAGGGAAATTTCACCAGCCAGCTCCTTTGTTCCTGGAGAGGTATCTCTGTGAATACTGCATGTCAGGAACACACTCCAAAAAGAACAAAATATCCCCCTGACCACCCTCACCCATTGCTGTGTGCCTCAGCCATCCCCCTAGATCTCCATTTCCATACTGTCCGCCCCTGCATTGTTTGCCTTCCCTCTTTCCAGGAGCAGTGCACTGCTGTCAGGGCTCTATCCAACCAAGCCAGATGACCTTTAAGCCTCCAGTCGTCAAGCCCTGCTTGTTGCAAAAACTCACCATAATCAACCCTTTTCATTTTCCCAGCCAATGGCTTTAGGTAGACATTCTTTTAATGTGATCCTTTCTCTCTGTCACCTGTCTCTACAACCATGGCTCCCTCCCTTCCACAGCATCCATGGTCTGTTTCTCCACTAAACCACATCTCTATACTTCCTATCTTCCTTGGTGTGGCTTCTTCTCCTTGTTTAGTTGTGTAACATGTTCTGTTAGTCTTCTGGTCAATTTCTGGCATGTTGAGGATGATTTGATAGTTATCTAACTGTGTTCATGGAATGAGTCGAGGATAGAGTCCCTCTACTCCTTTACCAACTTCCTCTAATTCTCAAAAAATAAGGAGGCTTTTAAAATAAGAGTACACCTACATAATGTCAAACTTTTAAGAAACACATCTCACTAAGGAATGAGGAGGATATCACAATAGAAAATAAAGGTCTTCATTTTGATAAAATACTTTTGATATTTCAGCTCAATACCTGTTCCTTGATTGGTTCTTTCAGATATACTCATTAGGGTCCAAATGTAGTTTGTAGTTAAACTCAGAATAGTTAACATATTTCAAAGAAGAACAGGTTGTCATTTGATAATTAAAAAGGAAAAAAAGTCCGGGAATTCCAAATACACATATTTTCTGGTCCTTGAGAAAGGAATGAGATATAGTGAGAGTGAGAACAAGGTGGGATACAAAGAGAGAGAGAGAATTAGCTAATTGAAAGGATCGTAAATATGGTTAAGACTTTAAATACTGACATTTTATTAATATTTTATACTGTTCATCCTTTTAATTCAGAATATATTACAAACATTAGCTTAAAGTCCAGTGAAATCTCACCTTAAACAGGCATATCTAATAACAGATGTTTTCTCCAAAATGCTCATGGGCAATGTAGGTCGAATCCGTGCATAGGTAGGGTCACAGTGTGCAGGCCTTTGTCTTGTTTGACAATGCCCTGTTCAAATTTCAGTCTGTAATTGTTAATTATTTATTTTTCTATGTTTAAGACAGTTAATGTGAAATTTATTTACTGTTCTTGATAGACATAGTGATGAGATCATGCTTTATATTATGCAGGAGTTTTCTTTTGTCTCATTTGTTTTTTAATTTTTTTAAATATTTTATTTATTATTTAAGAGAGGACGAGAGAGAGTGAGAGAGAGTTGGAGAGCACAAGGCAGGGGAGGAGTAGAGGGAGAGTGAGAAGCAGACTCTCCACTGAGCAGGAAGTCCAATGTGGGGCTCCATCCCAGAACTCTGGGATCATGACTTGTGCTGAAGGCAGATGCTTAACCAACTGAGCCACCCAGGGACTTCTAGGAGTTTTTTCTTCAAAAATGTCATGAACAAACAGTGGCTGGATTTGATTATATGGTAGCATTGTAATGTTTGAAGGGAGCTAATAGAGAGGTACTTTTTTATTATTATTATTATTTTTTTTCCATTTTATTTATTTTTTCAGCGTAACAGTATTCATTCTTTTTGCACAACACCCAGTGCTCCATGCAAAACGTGCCCTCCCCATTACCCACCACCTGTTCCCCCAACCTCCCACCCGTGACCCTTCAAAACCCTCAGGTTGTTTTTTATTATATTTAAAGGTTCTCATTGTAGTATACTTTGGAAAGCTAACATTGTTTATGGAAATTAATAGGAAGAAAGTACCAAATAGTTGTTGTTTGTTGTGCATAATGATGACAGTTATTTATCAGTAGAGGTGCTTGACTTTATTCACTAGTCCATGTTAAATAATCACCTACTAGGGTCATGTCTGGTTTGTGTTTGGTTTGGTGTCTCCAAAAATATAATGCAAACAACTGTGTTACATTCAGTGCCTGGCTGATCAAATCAGAGACAGCAGATTATGATATGTAATGGAATAGACTACAGAAACAAACTACAAAAGAAGAAAAATATCTATTATGCTGAAGGAGATTTAGGAGTTCTTTCTCAGATGAGAAATCTGTATCTCATGGTTGATATTCACAGATGACAAGACTGGTTTGCATAACAAAGGAGAGAGATCTTGATTATTCAGATTAAAAAAAAATCTTCCCTCCCTTCCCCTTACACACACACACAAACAGACAAACACACACAAACACACACACACACACACACACACACCACACTAAGTATAGGTTGTTTCTATATTAATTATTGACTAAATAATTTTACCTCATATTTTAGTGATAGTCATAAGTATTAAGTAAACTTGGATATAAAGCACTGATATTTTATAGAAATAACTATACATTGAGCTTGTGAAATGAAAAGTGAAACTTATCATGGTGTGTGATTTTGCAAAACACATATCTAATTTTAGTCAGGAGAAGAAAAATTTATTAACAAAAATGTAATATCTAGTAAAATGAAGAAGCAAATACAGCAAGATTAATTCACTACTTTAGATTAGATATTAGGTACTAATAGTAACTAAAACAATACAACATCTAATACTTTTTTATACTATGTTAAGAATTTTATTTTTTTCTTTTATTTATTTATTTATATTTTTATAAACATATAATGTATTTTTATCCCCAGGGGTACAGGTCTGTGGATAGCCAGGTTTACACACTTCAAAGCACTCACCATAGCACATACACTCCGCAATGTCCATAACCCCACTCCTCCTTTCCCAACCCCTCACCCCCAGCAACCCTCAGTTTGTTTGTGAGATAAAGAGTCACTTATGCTTTGTCTCCCTCCCAATCCCATCTTGTTTCATTTATTCTTCTCCTACCCCCCTAACCCCCCATGTTGCATCTCCACTTCCTCATATCAGGGAGATCATATGATAGTTGTCTTTCTCTGATTGACTTATTTCACTAAGCATGATACCCTCTAGTTCCATCCACGTCATCACAAATGGCAAGATTTCACTTCTTTTGACGGCTGCATAGTATTCCATTGTGAATATATACCACTTCGTCTTTATCCATTCATTTGTTGATGGACATCTAGGTTCTTTCCATAGTTTGGCTATTGTAGACATTGCTTCTATAAACATTCGGGTGCCCGTGCCCCTTCAGATCACTATGTTTGTATTTTTAGGGTAAATACCCAATAGATAAATTGCTGGGTCATAGGGTAGTTCTATTTTCAACTTTTTGAGGAACCTCCATGCTGTTTTCCAGAGTGGTTGCACCATCTTGCATTCCCAACAACAGTGTAGGAGTGTTCCCCTTTCTCCGCATCCTTGCCAGCATCTGTCATTTCCTGACTTGTTAATTTTAGCCATTCTGACTGGTGTGAGGTGATATCTCATTGTGGTTTTGATTTGTATTTCCCTGATGCCAAGTGATGTGAAGCATTTTTTCATGTGTCTGTTGGCCATCTGGATGTCTTCTTTGCAGAAATGTCTGTTCATGTCTTCTGCCCATTTCTTGATTAGATTATTTGTTCTTTGGGTGTTGAGTTTGCTAAGTTCTCTATAGATTTTGAACACTAGCCCTGATATGTCATTTGCAAATATCTTCTCCCCTTCCGTCAGTTTTTTTTGGTTTTGTTAACTGTTTCCTTTGCTGTGCGAAAGCTTTTGATCTTGATGAAATCCCAATAGTTCATTTTTGCCCTTGCTTCCCTTGCCTTGGGCGATGTTCCTAGGAAGATGTTGCTGTGACTGAGGTCAAAGAGGTTGATGCCTGTGTTCTCCTCAAGGATTTTGATGGATTCCTTTCACACATTGAGGTCCATCATCTATTTTGAGTCTATTTTTGTGTGTGGTGAAAGGAAATGGTCCAATTTCATTTTTCTGCATGTGGCTGTCAAATTTCCCCAACACCATTTATTTTTTCTTCTTTTTCTTTTTTTTTTAATTTATTTTCAGGGTAATAGTGTTCATTCATTTTGCACCGCACCCAGTACTCCATGCAATACATGGCCGCCCTATTACCCACCACCTGGTTCCCCAACCTCCCACCCCCTGCCCCTTCAAAACCCTCCGGTTCTTTTTCAGAGTCCATAGTCTCTCATGGTTCATCTCCCCTTCTAATTTCCCCCAACTCCCTTCTCCTCTCCATCTCTCCATGTCCTACATGTTCTTTGTTATGCTCCACAAATAAGTGAAACCATATGATACTTGACTCTCTAAGCTTGACTTATTTCACTCAGCATAATCTCTTCCAGTCCCGTCCATGTTCTACAAAAGTTGGGTATTCATCCTTTCTGATGGAGGCATAATACTCCATTGTGTATATGTACCACATCTTCCTTATCCATTCGTCCGCTGAAGGGCATCTTGGTTCTTTCCACAGTTTGACGACCGTGGCCATCCCAACACCATTTTTTGAAAAAAGTGGATGGTATTTTGATAGGGATTGCATTAAATGTGTAGATTGCTTTAGGTAGCATAGACATTTTCACAATATTTATTCTTCCAATTCAGGAGCATGGGACATTTTTCCATTTTTTCTGTCTTCCTCAATTTCTTTCATGAGTACTTTATAGTTTTCTGCATATAGATTCTTAGCCTCTTAGGTTAGGTTTATTCCTAGGTATCTTATAGTTTTGGGTGCAATTGTAAATGGGATTGACTCCTTAATTTCTCTTTCTTCTGTCTTGTTGTTGGTGTAGAGAAAAGCAACTTATTTCTGTGCATTGATTTTATATCCTGACACTTTACTGAATTCCTGGACAAGTTCTAGCAGTTTTGGAATGGAGTCCTTTGGGTTTTCCACATATACTATCATATTATCTATGAAGAGTGACAGTTTGACTTCTTTGCCGATTTGGATGCCCTTAATTTCTTTTTGTTGTCTTATTGCTGAGGCTAGCATTTCTAGTACTATGTTGAATATCAGTGGTGATAATGGACATCCCTGTCGTGTTCCTGACCTTCGCGGAAAAGCTTTCAGTTTTTCTCCATTGGGAATGATATTTGTGGTGGGTTTTTCATAGATGGCTTTGATAATATTGAGGTATGTGCCCTCTATCCCTACACTTTGAAGAGTTTTAATCAGGAAGGGATGCTGCACTTTGTCAAATGCTTTTCCAGCATCTATTGAGAGTAACATATGGTTCTTGTTCTTTCTTTAATTAATGTGTTGAATCACATTGATTGATTTGCAGATGTTGGACCAACCTTTCAGCCCTGGAATAAATCCCACTTGGTCGTGGTGAATAATCCTTTTTTTTTTTTTTAAATATTTTTATTTATTTGACAGACAGAGATCACAAGTAGGCAGAGAGGCAGGCAGAGACAGAGGGGGAAGCAGGCTCCATGCTCAGCAGATAGCCCGATGTAGAGCTCAATCCCAGGACCCTGAGACCATGACCTGAGCTGAAGGCAGAGGCTTAACCCACTGAGCCACCCAGGTGCCCCGTGAATAATCCTTTTAATGTACTGTTGAATCCTATTGGCTAGTATTTTGGTGAGAATTTTTGCATCTGTGTTCTTCAAGCATATTGGTCTGTAGTTCTTTTTTTTGATGGGATTCTTGCCTTGTTTGGGATCAAGGTGATGCTGGCCTCATGAAATGAGTTTGGAAGTTTTCCTTCCATTTCTATTTTTTGGAAGGGTTTCAGGAGAATTGTAATTAGTTCTTCTTTAAATGTTTGGTAGAATTCTCCTGGGAAGCCGTCTGGCCCTGGGCTTCTGTTTGTTTCGAGATTTTTGATGGCTATTTCAATCTCCTTCCTGGTTATGGGTCTGTTCAGGTTTTCTATTTCTTCCTGGTTCAGTTGTGGTAGTTTATATGTCCCTAGGAATGCATCCATTTCTTCCAGATTGTCAAATTTGGTGGCATAGAGTTTCTCATAATATGTTCTTATAATGGTCTGTATTTCTATGGTGTTAGCTGTGATCTCTCCTCTTTCATTCATGATTTTATTTATTTCAGTCCTTTCTCCTTTTTGATAAGTCTGGCCAGGGGTTTATCAATCTTATTGATTCTTTCAAAGAACCAGCTCCTAGTTTTGTTGATTTGTTCTATTGTTTTTTTTTTTGTTTTTGTTTTTGTTTTTTTTTTTTTTTTGGTTTCTATTTCATTGATTTCTCCTCTGATCTTTATGATTTCTCTTCTCCTGCGGGGTTCAGGGTTTCTTTCTTGGTCTTTCTCCAGCTCCTTTAGGTTTAGGGTTAGGTTTTGTACTTGAGACCTTTCTTGTTTCTTGAGAACGTCTGTACTGCTATATATTTTCCTCTCAGGACGGCCTTTGCTGTGTCCCACAGATTTTGAATGGTTGTGTTTTCATTATCATTTGTTTCCATGAATTTTTTCAGTTCTTCTTTAATTTCATGGTTGACCCATTTATTCTTTAGAAGGATGCTTTTAGTCTCCATGTATTTGGGTTCTTTCCAAATTTCCTCTTGTTATTGAGTTCTAGCTTCAGAGCATTGTGGTCTGAAAATATGCAGGGAATGATCCCAATCTTTTGATACCAGTTGAGACCTGATTTAGACCCAGGATATGATCTATTCTGGAGAATGTTCCATGTGCACTAGAGATGACTGTGTATTCTGTTGCTTTGGGATGAAATGTTCTGAATATATCTGTGATGTCCATCTAGTCCAGTGTGTCATTTAAGGCCTTTATTTCCTTGTTGATCTTTTGCTTGGATGATCTGTCCATTTCAGTGAGGGGAGTGTTAAAGTCCCCTAATATTATTGTATTATTGTTGATGTGTTATTTGATTTTGTTATTAATTGGTTTATATAGTTGGCTGCTCCCACATTAGGGGCGTAGATATTTAAAACTGTTAGATCTTCTTGTTGAACAGACCCTTTGAATAGGATATATTGTCCTTCCTCATCTCTTATTATAGTTTTGGGCTTGAAATCTAATTGATCTGATATAAGGATTGCCACCCCAGCTTTCTTCTGATGCTCATTAGCATGGTAAATTGTTTTCCACCCCTCACTTTAAATCGAAAGGTGTCTTCAGGTCTAAAATGAGTTTCTTGTAGGCAACGTATAGATGGGTTTTGTTTTTTTATCCATTCCGGTACCCTGTGTCTTTTGATTGGGGCATTTAACCCATTAACATTCAGGGTAACTATTGAGAGATATGAATTTAGTGCCATTGTTTTGCCTGTAAGGTGACTTTTACTGTATGTTGTCTCTGTTCCTTTCTGATCTACTACTTTTAGAGTCTCTCTTTTTCTTAGAGGACCCCTCTCAATATTTCCTGTAGAGCTGGTTTGGTGTTTGCAAATTCTTTCAATTTTTGTTTGTCCTGGAAGCTTTTTATCTCTCCTTCTACTTTCAATGATAGTCTTTTTGGATATAATATTCCCGGTTGCATGTTTTTTCTTGTTTAGTGCTCTGAATACATAATGCCAGTTCTTTCTGGCCTGCCAGGTCTCTGTGGATAAGTCTGCTGCCAATCTAATATTTTTACCATTGTATGTTACAGACATCTTTTCCCTGGCTGCTTTCAGGATTTTCTCTTTATCACTAAGACTTGTAAATTTTGCTATTATGTGATGGGGTGTGGACCTATTCTTATTGATTTTGAGGGTGGTTCTCTGCTCCTCCTGGATTTTGATGCTTGTTCCCTTTGCCGTATTAGGGAAATTCTCTCCAATAATTATCTCCATTATACCTTCTGCCCCCCTCTATTTTTCTTCCTCTTCTGGAATCCCAATTATTCTAATGTTGTTTTGTCTTATGGTGTCACTTATCTCTCAAATTGGTATAGTAGTGGTTGTCCCTCTTTTGCTCAGCTTCTTTATTCTCTGTCATTTGGTCTTCTATATCACTAATTCTTTCTTCTGCCTCATTTATCCTAGCAGAGAGAGCCTCCATTTTTTATTGCACCTCATTAATAGCTCTTTTGATTTCAACTTGGTTAGATTTTAGTTCTTTTATTTCTCCAGATAGGGCTTTTATATGTCCAGAGAGGGTTTCTCTAATATGTTCCATGTCTTTTTAGAACCCAGCTAGAGCCTTGAGGATCGTCATTCTGAACTCTCGATCTGACATATTAACAATGTCTGTATTGATTAGGTCCCTAGCCTTCAGTACTGTCTCTTGTTCTTTTTTTTTTTTGTGGTGAATTTTTCCACCTTGTCATTTTGTCTAGATAAGAGTATATGAAGGAGCAAGTAAAATACTAAAAGGGTGGCAAAGACCCCAGGAAAATCGCTTTAACAAAATCAGAAGAGACCCCAGATCATGGGGTGGAGAAAGGGGATAAAAAGAGGTTCAGGAAAAAAAAAAAGAAAACAAATAAAGAAAAAGAGAAGCCGAGAGCTCAGGCTCCCACTCCTCAGTGCACTCTCAGAGAATAGTGCCCAATCACTCCCGTCTCCCTTGCCTCTGGCCACGCTCCGAGCTCACCCAGCCTGTGACCGGGTCAAGGTAACCCTGAGCTGAGAGCTCACTCCTTGGCTCTGCCTCTGTGGCTGGCTTCCCCTTCTAATACCTGCAAGCTCTGCAACACTCAGACACCCCCAATCCTTCTGTGACCCTGTGGGACCTGGGGCCACACTGACCCCACAAGGGCTTCACCCTGGTTTAGCATCTGGAGCGATGTCCCTCAGTAGAACAGACTTTTAAAAGTCCTGATTTTGTACTCCGTTGCTCCACTGCTTGCCAGGAACCAGCCCCTCCCCTATGGTCTATCTTCCCGTCGCTTTGGATTCACTTCTCCGCCAGTCCTACCTTTCAGAAAGTGGTTGATTTTCTGTTTTTAGAATTGCTGTTCTTCTTCTCTTCGATCTCCCGTTGGATTTGTAGGTGTTTGCAATGTTTAGATAAGCTATCGAGCTGATCTCCTGCTACCTGATGTAGTCTCAGCCTGCTACTTCTCCACCATCTTGACTCCTCCCTTCTATGTTAAACATTTTAGCAGGTACACTATTCATTGTCTACAGAATTACACCACACTTTATTTCAGGAAATCTTCATACACCACTGTCATGTAGGTATGACCATTACTAGAATGTACAGTCAAGAATACTGAGACCCAGGGGCGCCTGGGTGGCTCAGTGGTTTAAGCCGCTGCTTTCGGCTCAGGTCATGATCTCAGGGTCCTGGGATCGAGTCCCACGTCGGGCTCTCTGCACTGAAGGGAGCCTGCTTCCCTCTCACTCTCTCTGCCTGCCTCTCTGCCTACTTGTGATCTCTCTCTGTCAAAATTAATAAATAAAATCTTTAAAAAAAAAAAAAAAAGAAAACTGAGACCCAAAGAATATTGGGGTTAAATGACTCATCTATAGTGGCAGTTATTAGAAGGCAGAATCATAAGAACAGGTCTGGAAATGGAAGCGTGGGTGTTTGATGGAAATTATAAATTAGAGCAATGACAGAGAACCAGCAGATCTAGTTCTTCCCAAAGCTATTCAGGCCACTGATGGTTTACCAATCTGTCTTTCTTTCAATTAACACTTGGGTATAATTTGTAGACAACTCCTTTTCATAGTTACATGGATATTTCCTAGCAGCAGACTGTTTAAAAAAAAAACAAACCATAAAGTCAATTGTGTATGATTTTTGACAATTACTGGTCATCTAACTATTCAGCTTTTCTTTTTTTTCCTAAGATAATGCTTTCTGAGATAAAGCAATTAAAATTTTTTCTAGAACTGTCTCAAAGAATGAAGCCAAATATTTAGGTAGAAACTATTGATCACAGCTAGACAATGAAGAATGTAGAATAAATTATTTTAAAAGAATAAATAATTTGGGAAGGAAACATTGAAAAATTACTATAACAAATGATGAAATTAAAAGGCTCATTCTCTAAGTGTCAGAAGCAGGGCCTTTTAAGATTTCAAACACTTTTCTTTTTTTAATTAAATTTCTTTTTTTTCGGTGTTCCAAAATTCATTGTTAATGCACCACACCCATTACTCCATGCAATATGTGCCCTCCATAATACCCACCACCAGGCTTACCCAACCCCCACTCTGCTCCCCTCCAAAACCCTCAGTTTTTTTCTCAGAATCCACAGTTTCTCACAGTTTGTCTCTTCCTCCATTTTCCCCAACTCACTTCTCCCCTCCATCTCCCAATGTCTTCTGTGTTATTCCTTGTGCTCCACAAGTAAGTGAAACCATGTAATAATTGACACTCTTTGCTTGATTTATTTCACTCAGCATAATCTCTTCCAGTCCTGTCCATGTTGATAAAAAGTTGTGTATTCATCCTTTCTGGTGGAGGCATAATACTCCATTGTATACATGGACCATATCTCCTTTATCCATTCTTTTGTTGAAGGACATCTTGGCTCCCACCACAATTTAGCGACTATGGCCATTGCTGCTGTGAACATTGGGATGGAGGTGGCCCTTCTTTTCATTACTTCTGTATCTATGAGGTAAATACCCAGTAGTGCAATCACAGAGTCATGAGGTAGCTCTACTTTTAATTTCTTAAGGAATCTCCACACTTTTTTTTGAAAAAAAAATTAAAAATTATCTGCAATGACTTGCATTCCCACCAACAGTATAAGAGAATTGCCCTTTCTCCACATCCTCTCCAACACTTGTTTACTGTCTTGTTAATTTTGGCCATTCTAACTGGTGTAAGGTGTTATCTCAGTGTGGTTTGGATATGAATCTCCCTGATGGCTAATGATGATGAATATTTTTTCATATGTCTGTTAGCCATCTGTATGTCTTCTTTGGAGAAGTGTCTGTTCATGATTTCTGACCATTTTTTATGTGATTATATATTTTGTGTGTGTGTTGAGTTTGAGGAGTTCTTCATAGATTTTGGATATCAGCCCTCTATCTGTAGTGTCATTTGCAAATATCTTCTCCCATTATGTGAGTTGCCTCTTTCTTTTGTTGACTGTTTCCTTTCCTGGGCAGAAACTTTTGATCTTGATGAAGTCCCAAAAGTTCA